>NC_064623.1:228011393-228314424 GCF_023898315.1 Schistocerca nitens
CTTCAGAGCCATAAAACCGGGCGGTAGTCGTTATATTATACGATGCTTAAACGACTCTGACACATTAGGACAGTGCAATATGCGTAACAAAGTCCTAACGGAACAGAGTAGTTTAAGCATTGTGCGATGTAAGTACCATCTGATGATGACAATACATATTGCTGAAACTAGTAATCCAGTAACCGGGTGAACATAGCGATCTAGGCAAATGAATTGGTTTTCGCAAGAGGGCCGTAATACAGATTTGTTGATAGCCTCCTGCACTGAATGATCATGTCAGGTAGCCATGTTTACTTATTGTTTTTGAGATTGTCATACTGATTTCGCTTTAATTACTCACGTATCCTTGTGTTATAATGAGCATGTATTTTACTGTGTATAAAAATCTTCAAAATATAGGACAATATATAAAATGTTTTCGCATTTTTACTCTTTTTACTCTAAAAGCTTTAACTTTAAGTATTTTACATATTATAAAAAATAATCGATGGGCACTACAATCTCTAACTATACCTACAACTATTCACCAAGTGACTCAACATTAGGCAATAGAATATATTTCGATACTGTCACGTAATTTGTAAAAAGCCGTTTAACTTTCTACATCTACATACACATTCTCACTCCGCAGTCCACCGTACGGTGCATGGCGGAGGGTATCCTGTACCGCTGCTAGTCCTTTCCTTTCCTGTTGCCGTCGCAAACAAAGCGAGAGAAAAACCGCTATCTATACGGCTCCCTATGAACCCTAATTTCTCGTATCTTATCTTCGTGGTCCTTATTAGAAATGTATGTCGGCAGCAGTAGGATCGTTCTACAATGAGCTTGAAATGCCGGTTCTCTAAATTTTCTCAATAGTGTTTCTCGAAACGAACGTCCGCTTCCCTCCAGTGAATCACATTTCAGTTGCCGAAGCATCTCCAAAATACTTGTGTGTCGTTCGAACCCACAGGTAACAAATCTACCAGCCAGAATCTGACTTTGTTCGACGTCTTCCTTTACTTCAACCTGGTACGGATTCCAAACACTTCAGCAGTACTCAAGATTACGTTGCAGTAGCATCCCATGCGCCGTCTCCTTCACAGGTAAATCACACTTTCCTAAAATTCTTCCAACGAACCGAACTCGACCATTCCTCTCCCCTACGATAATTGCCACACGCTCGTTCCATTTCATAGCACTTTCCAACGTTACGTCCAGATACGTAGACTGCGTGACTTAGTCGAGCAGTAACTGTATTTTTCTACATTCAGTGCCAGCTGTCATTCACCACGTCAGCGAGTAATTTGCTGTAAGTCAGTTGAATCTTCCTAGTCATTTGCCTTCGACACCACAGGATCATCAGTAAGCAACCGCAGACTGCGCCGCACTCTGCCCATTAGGGCATTTGCAGCATTCGGTGTGTTCTCCTATCTGGATAATAAACTAAAAGAAAAAAGCAAACAAATAAATAAATAAATAAAAATACCTCCACTTGGGTCAGTTATCGGTGTTAACTATCGTAGCCGGCCGGAGTGGCCTAGTAGTTCTAGGCGCTACAGTCTCAAACCGCGCGACCGCTACGGTCGCAGGTTCGAATCCTGCCCCGGGCATGGATGTGTGTGATGTCCTTAGATTAGTTAGGTTTAAGTAGTTCTAAGTTCTAGGGGGCTGATGACCTCAGAAGGTAAGTCCCATAGTGCTCAGAGCCCTTTCAATCATTTTTGAGAGGTCTGATGGCTTCAGAACGTTAAGCAACTGTTCGCGAAAATAAGGAATTTCGAGTTGGAAATTCTGTCTGGTACAAAGTGACATAAGTCACCACATCGATCGGCATCTACACTACTGGCCATTAAAATTGCTACACCACGAAGATGTGCTACAGACGCGAAATTTAACCGACAGGAAGAAGATGCTGTAATATGCAAATGATTAGAAATGATGCATTCACACAAGGTTGGCGCCGGTGGCGACACCTACAATGTGCTGACATGAGGAAAGTTTCCAACCGATTTCTCATACACAAACAGCAGTTGACTGGCGTTGCCTGGTGAAACGTTGTTGTGATGCCTCGTGTAAGGAGGATAAATGCTTACCATCACGTTTCCGACTGATATAGGTCGGATTATAGCCTATCGCGATTGCTGTTTATCGTATCGCGACATTGCTGCTCGCGTTGGTCGAGATCCAAGGTTAGCAGAATATGGAATCGGTGGCTTCAGGAGGGTAACACGGAACGCCGTGCTGGATCCCAACGGCCTCGTATCACTAGCAGTCGAGATGACAGGCATCTTATCCGCATGGCTGTAACGGATCGTGCAGCCACGTCTCGATCGCTGAGTCAACAGATGGGGACGTTTGCAAGACAACAGCCAACTGCACGTACAGTTCGACGACGTTTGCAGCAGCATGGACTATCAGCTCGGAGACCGTGGCTGCGGTTACCCTTGACGCTGCATCAGAGACAGCAGCGCCTGCGATGGTGTAATCAACGACGAACGTGGGTGCACGAGTGGCAAAAAGTCATTTTTTCGGATGAATCCATGTTTTGTTTACAGCATCACGATGGTCGCATCCGTGTTTGGCGACATCGCGCTGAAGCAACATTGGAAGCGTGTATTCGTCATCGCCATACTGGCGTATCACCCGGCGTGATGGTATGGGGTTCCATTGGTTACACGTCTCGGTCACCTCTTGTTCGCAGTGGACGTTCCATTTGAGATGTGTTACGACCCGTGGTTCTACCCTTAATTCAATCCCTGCGAAACCCCACATTTCAGCAGGAATGTGCAAGACAGCATGTTGCAGGTCCTGTACGGGCCTTGCCGGCCGGTGTGGCCGTGCGGTTAAAGGCGCTTCAGTCTGGTACCGCGTGACCGCTACGGTCGCAGGTTCGAATCCTGCCTCGGGCATGGATGTGTGTGATGTCCTTAGGTTAGTTAGGTTTAATTAGTTCTAAGTTCTAGGCGACTGATGACCTCAGAAGTTAAGTCGCATAGTGCTCAGAGCCATTTTTTGTACGGGCCTTTCTGGATACAGAAAATGGCCAGCACATTCTCCAGATCTCTCACCAATTGAAAACGTCTGGTGAAAGGTGGCCGAGCAACTGGTTCGTCACAATACGCCAGTCGCTACTCTTGATGAACTGTGGTATCGTGTTGAAGCTGCATGGGCAGCTGTACCTGTGCACGCCATCCATGCTCTGTTTGACTCAATGCCCACGCGTATCAAGGCCGTTATTACGGCCAGAGGTGGTTTTTCTGGGTACTGATTTCTCAGGATCTATGCATCCAAATTGCATGAAAATGTAATCTCATGTCAGTTCTAGTATAATATATTTGTCCAATGAATACCTGTTTGTCATCTGCATTTCTTCTTGGTGTAGCAATTTTAATGGGCACTAGTGTACTTGCTCCAGCCTCACTGTCGCAACTGGACTGCTGCCCTTCGACTTTGCAAAAGGCACTCACAGCGTACTTTGCACGACAAAGGACATTCTACGAAAAAATTGTCGTCGCCAGCTCTGTCCACAATGAAGAGCTTAAGCCGGAATGCCGCTGCGGCCACGTACACGGCACACACTCGCTTAGCAGCCGGGGAATGTGCTCCGGGAACCGTGTGTGCTTGTGTGTGTGTGCGCCGGGCGCCGGTTTATCTGTGCCGTCGCCATTGTGTGTCTCCGGTCCTAAATCAGCCGCGACTGCCTCCGTGTCGGTCTCTAGGTCAGCGGCGGCGCTGGCTGCGCCATTCGTAGGGGGCCTTCCCCGCTTTGCTCCTCTCAACGGGCCTCGTTTTGTGTAAAGCAGCTGTTGACGCAGACAGAACTACGCACAGAACTGATGTTACGAGCACTACTGCAACAGTTGTTGTAGGCTTCAGCAGGAATGCAGAAAACCTAACGGTTGAAACAGATACCGGATAGTTCACCGAGCGGTATAGCTCAACGGATGCCGGCACGGCAGCTCAGCGTGTTCGGTCAGAGGGTTAGCAGCCCTCTGTAATAAAAAAAAGAAAAAAACTGAGCTAATCGATCAACAACGAACTTAAACGGATGTCTTACGACGTCCGCCCCGAGCAGATGCAACGAACAAAAGTGAAGAAAATGAGATATTTAAAAAAAAAAAAGAAAGAAAAAAAAAGATTAGCACACTGCACTCGCATTCCGGATGACGACGGTTCAAACCCGATTCCGGCAAGCCTGATTTAAGTTTTCCGTCATTTCCCTAAATCACTGAAGGCAAATGTCGGGATGGTTCATTCGAAAGGGTACGGCCGATTTCCATCCCTATCCTTCCCTAATCCGAGCTTGTCCTCCGTCTCTAATGACCCGGTTGTCGACTGCAAGTTAAACACTAACCTCCTCCTTCTGCGGATGGTTTTGAATAACCGGTATTTTTCGGTGTTCTTTTTTTGTCTCGGTTATAACAGCTGTATTTTACTTTTTACTAATAAGCGAGTGAAAGAACCATAGCACCACTGTTAAAATTTTTCGTTTTTGAACAGGCTTTTCTTTTAAAAAAAGGAATAATTTGATTGTTAAAATTTCCGTCGGTTTGAAATATTGCGTTGTTGTGGAAGACAGGGAAAGCCATCAGAGCGATTTCAGTAACAATGCCGACAGAAACAATCAACAAACACATGGCGCAGAAGGTGGTACAGCCTTTCTGAGACAGTGTTGCCATGTGCCGTGGCTTACGGTGCGCGTCAACAGCGTTGCGAAGTCAGCTTCCTAGAGCTAACACTGTTTTCTTTTTAATACCGTTTAGCTCGAAAACGAGTGATTCAGCTGCGGTCCGGAAATATGGCTTTTTGCGCAATCACTTGCTTTTCTTCTGGCTTTCTCTTTCTTGACTACAGGAAAGCACTAAAATCCACGTTGAGTAAAGGAAAATGAATTTAATTAAACACTTGTCCATTCTGGGAATTTACTGTACCACCTCTTGTGACAGCCTACACCACCTCATACCCATCACATGTAAAACAACCCATATCGCAACAGGTATTGCTTTCTCGAACTTTTCTTCTAGTTTTCACCAGTACTACCTACTAAAGTAATATGTGGCACTTTTTTTTAGACAGTCCACATTTCTCCGGGATCTAATCTTCCCCAAAGTCGGCTTCGGCCACTTTCTTTATTTTTATGACATAATTTATACCGGTATTTTGCAACAATTACTTATTACCAAACTGATGTTTCTGTAAGATTAACTTCTGTCAGCATTCCATTTCGTTGGAATTGTATTACAAGGAGAGAGTTTCACTGAAAGATTTAAGCTGTCAGGTATGCATGATCGGACATAACCTTTCACAGGCATGTGTAGAGGGCGCATTGCCGGGTTTTTGGGGTAATTCTTCGTTCACGACCCACTTAGACTCATGAGCAAAGAAACCACAGGTTCACTGTTTTGACTGCATGTAATGTCAAAGAACATACTCTGTGCGACCTTTGTACGTACATTACAGCTTGAAAACGGACATGTGGTTCAAACTGTCCAACAGCAGACAATCTACACATATCAGAAATTATAGTCCCTAGCCATGGTTTCCGCCTGTACGTGAAGGTTACATCCACATCATATTCCGCAAGCCGCCTAATGCTGTGTGGCGGAGGATAGTCTCGATACCACTCTCTGATCCTTCCAACCCTGTCCCACTCGCGAATAGTGCATGGGAAGAATGATTGTCGGTAAGCCTCTGTATTGGCTCTAATTTCTCGAATTTTCTCCTCGTCGTCAATACGCGACATGTATGTGGGGGAAGTAATATGTTGCCCGACTCCTCCTGAGAAGTGCTGTCCCGAAATTTCCATAGTAAATCCCTCCGTGATGCACAACGTCTCTCTTGTAACGTTTGCCAGTGGAGTTTGTTTAGCATCTCCGTAAAGCTCTCTCGCCAGACGAGCAATCCCGTTACGAAACGCGCCGCTCTTCGTTGGACCTTCTCTATCTCCTCTATTAATCCTACCTGGTAGCGACTCCAGATGGATGATCAGTACTCAATAATCGGGCGAACAAGCAATTCATGAGCCACTTCTTTCGTGCGTGAGTTACGTTTCCCTGAAATTCTTCCGATGAATCTGAGTCTGCTTTTCCCACTATCTGTTTTGTACGGTCATTCCACACAACGTCGCTCTGGATAGTTACGGCTAGATATTTTACGGCAGACGCTGCATGTCATCAATAGTGTAGCTGTACAGTAGTGAATTTCTGTTCCTATGTATGCGAAATATTTACATTTATTTACATTCAGGGTCAACTGCCAGAGCCTGCACCATTCATCAATTCTCTGCAGGTGCTTCTATCTTCTGGCGTTGCTACTTTGATATAGTCAACGGCATCATCCGCGAATAGCCTTAACGAGCATCCGACGCTTTCTACAGTATTGTAAAAAGCAACGGTCCTATCACACTTCTTCCGTACGCTCGTACTTTTTCCAGTAGACGGCAATGCGGGACGGTGTGAAATGCCTTAAATCAAGGAAGACGGCATCAACCTGAGCCCCGCTATCCACTGCGCTGTGGATCTCACGGAGGAACAGAGCGAGCTGAGTTTCGCAGGATCTCTGTTTGCGGAATCCATCTTGATTTTTATAGAGTAGGAGTTGATTTTCCAAAAACGTCATAATTCTTGAGCACGAAACATATCCATAATTCTGCAACAGACTGACGTCAGCGATATAGGTCTATAATTGTGTCAATCTGTCTTACGGCCTTTCTTAAAAACGGAAATGACCCGCACTTTTTTCCGATCGTTACGTCCATTTCGTTGCTTAACCGATCAACTATAAATAACTGCTAGAAGGGGAGCAAGTTCTTTCGCATAGTCTTTATAGAATCTTATAGGTATCTCATCTGGTCCTGAAGCGATTGTAGCTGATTTTCAATTCCGCGATCTGTTATCTCAGTATCTGCCATTTCGATCGTACGACGATTGAAAGGAGGGACACTGTTACGATCTTCCTCCGTGAAACTACTTCGGAAGACCGAATTCAGTATTTCGGCATTCTGTCTGTTATTTTTCGTTTCGGTGTCGGTGTGGTCGCTGAGAGAATGAATAGATGATTTTGACCCACTTACTGATTTTACATACGACGAAAATCTCTTAGCGTTTTTTCTCAGGTCGGTTGACAACATCTTACTTTCAAAATCACTGAACGCTTCTCTCATTGCCCTCCTTGCTCTCATCATCGCTTCGTTCTGCTTTTGTTTGTCTGCTAGGTGTTTACTCCTCTTGTATCTGAGATGAAGTGCTTTTTGTTTGCGTAGCGCTTTACTAACACTGCTATTAAATCATGGCGGATCTTTGCCATCACTTAAAACCTTACTCGGAACATACTTGTCTAGGGCATGTTGAACGATGCCTTTGAATTTTTCCATTTGTTCTGCATATCTTCGTCCTCATCACTGAATATTTGGTGCTGACTGCTGAGATATCCTGAAATTTGTTTCTAGTCGCCCTTGCTCAGCAAATATATCTTCCTACGTTTCTTAACGTTCCTTGTTGGACCCGTCGTCACAGATGCTGTCACAGCACCTTCGTCTACGCTGATTCGGTAAGTTCAGGTCTGTTTGTTGCCAAGAGGTCTAAGATGTCACCCCCTGGAGTTAGTCCTCTAACTACCTGCTCAAGGTAATTTTCGGACCAGACATCCAGAACGGTGCCACGCGGCTCCCTGTCTCTGATCTGCGAGGACCAAGATGCTCTGAGGTCACTGTGACGGATTTAACAGGCAAACCGTCTTTGATCCCACGCGATGGGTTCTCTAACCTAGAAAGCCCCACGTGCACGCTACCCTAGTAGCCACTTCCTGCGTGTAGCGCACGCCTGACCTATTAAAGGGAACCGTACAATTCTGCACGCGATAGCGGAGGTCGACACATTCGTATCCGTCGCAGAGCCGTCTGAGCCTCTGGTTTAGACCTTCCACTCTGCTCCAACCAGAGGACCGCGATCAACCACGGGTACGATGCTACAAATAGACAGCTTAGCCTGCACCCCGCGTGCGTTGCTAGTTGCTTTCACCAGATCAGCCAGCCGCCGAAAGGAGGCGAGGATGGCCTCAGAACCCGAGCGGCTGGCGTCACTCGTGCCGACATGTGCCGCTACATGCAGCCGGTTGCACCCAGTGCGCTCGATAGCCGCCGGCAGGGCCTCCTCCACATCACGGAAGAGACCTCCAGGCAAACGTACAGAATGCACACTGGAATTCTCTCCCGCCTTACCTGCTATCTCCCTGAGGGGCTCCGTCACCCGCCTAACATTGGAGCTCCCAATGGCAAGCATACCCACCCTCTGCACTTGTCCGGACTGGGCACGAAAATCGACCTATGGCCCAACAGGAGAGGCATCCCGTGCTGGCTCAGGGTTCTCATCCGCACTTGGAAGCACCTGGTACCTGTTGCTAAGACGTAGGGAGCCAGCCGCACGGCCTGCTCCCTCTTTCGCCTTCCGCCCAGTGATGCGCGAACCCACCACTGTCTGACACCCACTGTGGAGCGAGGACGGACCGGTCACATGTTATGTATCTGAAGCCGTAGCGACGTCCGGGTCACCAGGGGATTCCAGTGGCTCTAAAGGTGTCGGAGGTCTCGTCACTGGCGCCCCGACGTCACCGCAACTTCGAGCATTAGGTAGTAGCTTGTCGACGCTAGCCAACGCAGCTTCCAGCTGTTTACGGAGAGCTGCCAACTCTTCTTGTGTCCTGCTCACAGCACAGTACCTAGCCATATCGTCATCATCATCATCATGTTGGACACTTTCCAGCTCTGGCCGGGTCTGAATGGATCACAGGCCTCAACATCGTCTTCTGTCTTGCCACCATCTCTGCGTCTTCACCTTGGTCAAGTCTTCTCCTTTCTTCTGGTCGCATTCCTCTACTCCTTTCAGCCACCTGTCTCTCGGTCTTCCTCTCGGTTTCTTTCCTTCCAGTTTCATGTCGTGTATCCTCTTGGGTATCCTCTTCCCCTCCATACCATCTCAGCCTTGATTTCTCTATCTCCTTCTGTAATGGTTCCACCTTCATTCACTCTCTGATCCTCTCATTTAACCTATCTTTGTTACTCCAATGCTGTTTCTCAAGAATTTCATCTCACTAGCTTGTACTTTGCTTTTCTCTCTTCCTTTCATAACCCAGGTTTCTGATGCATATGTCAGAATCGGGACGTAGTACCCTTTTACTGGTTTGGGGTACATCCTTGCTCCATATCAGGCTTTTGACTTTCGAGATGCTTCAGCTTTTCTCCTAGGTCGTTTATTTCCCTATCGTTTTTTCCATCTTCCTGTATCAGGCTTCCTAGGTACTTGAAACTCTCCACTCTCCTCAATCGTTCCCCACCAACTGATATTCCCGTTGTTCCTCTCTTCTTCTTTCTTGTTGTGATAATCATCTCACTCTTACTTACACTAAATTTCGCCCCATATTCTTGTACTGTTCGTTCCCATACGTCCAACTGCTCTTGTACTTCCTCCTTCTTATTCCCCCAAATTATCAGATCATCTGCAAACACCATAGCTTTCATCTTTCTTTCACCAACTACTTGTGCTACTGCACTCATTATATCATCCATCGCTACAATGAAGAGTAATGGTGAAAGGGCAATTTCCTGCCTCAAGCCATTCTTCTGTTCAATCCAAGCTGATCTCTCTCCTCCCACTTTCATACAGGTCACACTTCCGTGGTACATTTATTTCCCTTATCCTCCAAATAATCTGTTTTGCTACTCCTCTGTTCTCCAGGGCTTTCCACACTTTGCTTCTACGTACACTATCATATGCTTTTTCAATGTCCAGGAGGGTCATTAGTAGATCTATTCCATTTCATAATGCTGTTGCCGTAGTTGTTAGATCCACCGTGGGCCTACCTGTTCTGAAGCCATATCGCTCTTCTCTCATTCTTCCTTCTGATTTTGCCCGAATTCGTGCTTTCAAAATTTTGTCAAAAATCATTGCACAGTGACTCATCAATATTATTCCCCGATAGTTCTTGCACTCTTTTCGATTTCCCTTCTTAAAGATCGGGACAATTATTCCCTTCTTTAGTCTTCTGGGATCATCTTCTGTCCCCACAAAATTTTCAGTACTCGATATAGCCATTGTATCCCCACCTCTCCTGCTGCTCTCACCATCTCTACACTTAGCTCATCCAGACCTGGTGACTTCCCTCCCTTCATCTTGCTCAATGCCTCTTCCACTTCTCCCCATGTAAGGTCTTCTTCTATTTGTTGTTCCTCCTCTTTTTTCTCCTCAGCTTGTTCTTCCTCGGGTTGAGGAGTTCTTAAAAATACTCCTTTCGCGTATTCTTGAGTTCCTCCTTATTCTCTACATCTTGTCCACTTTTGTTCGCCATTCGAGCATAATCTGACGTACCTTGGCCGGCCGCGGTGGTCTCGCGGTTCTAGGCGCGCAGTCCGGAACCGTGCGACTGCTACGGTCGCAGGTTCGAATCCTGCCTCGGGCATGGCTGTGTGTGATGTCCTTAGGTTAGTTAGGTTTAAGTAGTTCTAAGTTCTAGGGGACTGATGAGCACAGCAGTTGAGTCCCATAGTGCTCAGAGCCATTTGAACCATTTTTTTTGACGTACCTTTCTTCCTCTTACTTTTAATCATCCCATATAACACCTTGTTTGAACCTTCACTATCCTCATCCATCATTCTGTTCCACTGTTCCATCCACTTTCTTCTTTCTTCCGCCACCACTCTTTTTGCTTCTTTCTTGCTTGCCAGATACTCTTCTCTTGTCTCTACTGTTCTTTTCTGGAACCATACCCTGGTGGGTCTATTCTTCTTCTGTCATTCCACCAGGTTTTTTTCTTTTCATCCCTTTTTGTTGCTTGTCCTCCCATATATTGCTTCCGCCGCACTTACTAATGTTCCCTTGAATTTACCCCATTCCTCTTTTACCATTTTTGGTTCATCCTTTTTGGATGCTTTCCTTTACTAATTGCTTCCTCCTTCAACTTCCATAGCCTTACACGTCTTTCCTCGTTTTCTGTCCCTTTATGATCCTTAATTCCTCTCAGGTTCATTACCAGCAAACGGTGTTCGCTATCCAAGGCCTCTGATGGTATTACATTAATGTCAATGATGTTCTTATTCATCTCGCTGTCGCACAGGAAGTAGTCAATGATCGACTTCCTCTTTAAGTGTTGACTGTACCAGGTAATCTTATGGCTCTCTCTTTTCCTGAACCAAGAGTTCCAAACCAGTAAGCCATTCCATGGACAGAACTCCATTAGTCTCCCACCTTCCTCATTTCGGCAGCTCCAACCCTCTGGTCCAAGCACACTTTCGCAGCCTTGTCTTTCTCTTCCAACGTGTGCGTTTAAATCCCCCATTACTATCACGTTCCTCCTTCCCAGTTGCTTCTGAATTCCCTCTTGAAACTCTTTCTTCTCCTCAGAAGTGCAACCCATCTGCGGCGCATACACTTGTATTACCTCTGTAGTCGTCCCCTTGAGTGATATTTTGGTCTTCATCATCCTATCACTTATTCTCTTCACTTACTCTTTTGATTCATCTCTTACCGCTATTCCGACTCCATTGTTCCTTCCCTCTTTATTTCCACTCCAGTACAGTCGGTAGCCTTTCCTCAGTTCTCTCCTTCCTTCCCTTTCCATCTCCTTTCAGCTAACCCCAATATGTCTAACTTCCCTCTTTCCATCATGCCTACCATCTCCTCTAGCTTTCCAGTCAATGTTTCTACATTTAATGTTCCAAATATTAGTCTTTGTTTGTAGCCAGTTCACCGTCGATTAAATCCGTCCTTTCCGAGGCCCGTTCTACTCTGGAAAGCAGAAATCGTAATCCACTTCTGGCTTTCTGGGCCTATCGTAGCTTCACCAGAGTCCCGTTAGCCGTCACTTCGCAGGGTTCCTGTAGGACCTTCACAGCTACCGTGGCGGTTCTGGGGCACACACAGTCACCACCGTACCTCGCTCCTACAGGCAATCCCCTGCTTCATGCCGTTGCCCGTATCCTTGGACGAGGGGTTGGACTTGTGGGAGAAACTTCGGAAATTTGTGATAAGGACGTATGGGACCAAACTGCTGAGGTCATGGGTCCCTAAGCTTACGCACTTCTTAATCTAACTTAAACTAACTTATGCTAAGAAGGACACACACACCCAGGCCCGAGGGAGGACTCGACCTCCGACGGGGGAAGCCGCGCGCACCGTGACAAGGCGCCATAGACCGCGCCGCTACTTGCGAGACCCCCAGCCATATCGTACTGTGTATAAAATAGATATATGGTGTCAAATGGCGCTGCTGAGTTTGAAAATATATCAAAGGAGAATAAAGTAACACTAAAAGTTGCTGTGCACATTTCTCACTGTACACTCCGCAAACTGTTAAACAGAAATAAATTTCTCTACTGAAGTTGATGTATTATTAGAAATCCTGTTTACCGAAGAGTTACTGCACGAGATAAATATTCGAACTAGAATGCAGTCATCTAAACTGTGTGCTGTCTACTGGCACAATATTAAAACTTAGTGGCGTGACGGAGTTTCTGGCGACGGGAGAATTTACACTAGGAAACCGTCCTGCACAAGGATATGCACAAGACTTACGCAACAACAAAAACTACGATTAATTTTCTAACCACTAGTCTACACAGTAAAATACACACGTGTAGTTTACTTCTCTGCAGAAAAAAAAAAACAAAGACTAAATTAATTTACGCTGTGCATTCACCAAACCATTCCCCTCAAATATCGGCCAATACAGAGTTCTGTATAACCACATGTCACATTGTCACTTTGACACTGCGAGCAGGACGTACACAAAAATGGTTCAAATGGCTCTGAGCACTATGGGACTTAACATCTGAGGTCAGCAGTCCCCTAGAACTTAGAACTACTTAAACCTAATTAACCTAAAGACATCACACACATCCTTGCCAGAGGACGGATTCGAACCTGCGACCGTAGCAGTCACGCGGTTCCGGACTGAAGCGCGTAGAAACGCTCGGCCACCGCACATACACATATTTATTTAGAGTTTTAATCTTACCAGCAACAGAAGGTGTCACTGTTAACGTAAGCAGCTGAATGGAAATAAACCGCGTCACTCGTCATGAGAACCAAGTTATCAGTCATCCTATCAGGCATTCGGTCTGAAGACGTTATTTGTTTTGCATAATCTCGAGCAGTCACTTGCTGTTCCACAACCAGTTTGTCAGTGCGAAAGTGTAAGCTGGAGTGAAGTATTCGCCTTATGCTGGGATCTGAGAAATGGTTGGCCCCTGTTTACCTGCTGGTCGCTTTAGTCCAGGCCTCTCCAACATTTGGCTCCCAGAGCTCGCTCATTCTCCTCAAGCACAGCTGCTTCCCGCACTACTGCAGTATTCCCAGCACTTGTGAGTGACATGGCTATATGCCGATGGCTGCACACGTGGATCATTTAGTACGACGCGTACGCAACAGAGATGAATATTGCAGCATCTATTATCTCAAGCCCAAAAGCATGTGTATCTATTTTCAACGTGTTGTTTTTCTGCCAAAGCAGTTACTTTTACTTCTTGATTAAGTAAATAATTTATGAAGTGCTAATATGGTGAGCAGAACTACAGGAAGTATTATATAGAAGCATTTAGTATTATGTGTGATGTTTATAAACTTACTTATGTATCGATTTTAGAATATGTAATAATTCTGGAACTATGGTTCGTGCCACAGACGAACACATGCAGATTATAATGTGTTGAAACCGGACGTTGGCGAGACTTTGTCAGTTTCATAAGAGAAGGAAAACAAGTGAAATAACTGTAGCGGCTTGTCCATGCAATCGAGGATATTGATCTTAGAGTAACACTTTATAAAAGTCTTGTAAAGTTCTAGATTCGATAAACAAGTCGTTGAGCTGTGTGCTCCACTGTACAACTATTATCATGAGGCACATTAGCAGGGACAATGGACTGAGAAATAAATCGAAATCCATCTCCAGTCGTGAAATGCCTTCGAGAACTTGCGACTAAATGTTTCAATTACTGAAACATATGCACTCTGATCGGATTTACAAGTAACTGCCGCTAGTTATGGGAAACGTTTCATGTCATAACTCGAAGCTGATTTTTCTACAGGATTAATTTTTGTTCGACGGCATGGTCCTGTCGGCGACATTTGTTACCAAACGATTCTTCCCTTGCATTAAGACGCTTAAAGAATTCAAATAATTTACGATGTCGGCAATAAAAGATTTTGTCGCCAATCTACTTGCGCTTAACTCAGGTCTATTTCTCAATGGCCAGCTTCAGTTCAGCCAGCATGTAGCGCCGTTTGTCAGCAAGAATGTGCACGATGTCGTCTCTGTAGCTGGTATTGCAATGATGTTCGAACATATGTTTTTGCAGTTCACAATAGTGCAGTCGCATACTAAGTGCATTGCTTGACCCCTAAGAGATGCGAAAAGTGAGACAGTCCGTATTCGGCACTGAACAGGTGGCTTTTCCAGGTTTTCTTTTTTATACTTAATTGAAGGTGGAGAGGGGCAGAAAGTAAAGAAAAGAGGAGGGATCACTGCTGACAGCTGCATCGGGACATCACGCGGAATCAGCGGCGACGAGTGAAAATGTGTACCGGGCCGCGATTCGAACCCGGGACCCCGCGCTTAGCAGCCAGGTGCGCCAGCCGCTGCGCCGCCCGGGGCGACGCCGCGCCTCACGGCCGACGCAGGCTCCAGTCGAGCGCCGGCCACCAGCAGCCCCGTCCAGTTCCTCCGTATTCTCTCTCTGAGACCCCTCAGGTGGTCGGACGTATCTGTACATCCACGTTGAAGAAGGTGGATCCGTGCCGAGCTAGGCCAATCACATTATACGAATGCACGGTGTCTGTTCTTTCGGACATGTCTGACGTCCGAAAGAACGGACACCACACATCCATATAATTTACTTTTTAAGACACGCGCGTAGAAGCTAGAGCACGGCGACGGCGGAACGCAAGTGGCACTGCCGGCAGACTGCTCGGCTGCTGGCAGGGCGGGTGTCCAGCTGCAGCCTGCACTGTCCTTTTCTCTCTCTCCTCCCCGCTGCTCACGGAGCGCCAGGCAGCAGGCAGGGGCGCGGCGTGAGCGCTCGCCTTACCACACTGGTGTTAGGCCACGACTGTCCTTCGTACAATGTTTTATTCCATCAGTGATGGACAAACTGTTGGCTTTATTTTCAGAGTTCTAATGTTTTCCACCAATAACAGAACTGTGTTAAGGTGTGGAGGAATTCCCCTTTGAGCCATGCTGAAGTGCTGGCGGAAGTGACCGTTAGAACGAGACTGTGCCTTCCTTGAATCACTGATTTTGTAGAGATTTATGGTAATTGCAATTATTGTTGTTATTGTGGTCTTCAGTCCTGAGACTGGTTTGATGCACCTCTCCATGCTACTCTATCCTCTGCAACCTCCTTCATCTCCCAGTACTTACTGCAACCTACATCCTTCTGTAAGTGTTTGGTGTATTCATCTCTTGGTCTCCATCTACGATTTTTACCCTCCACGCTGCCCTCCAATACCAAATTGGTGATTCCTTGATGCCTCAGAACATGTCCTACCAACCGATCCCTTCTTCTAGTCAAGTTGTGCCACAAACTTCTCTTCTGCCCAATCCTATTCAGTACTTCCTCATTAGTTATGTGATCTACCCATCTAATCTTCAGCATTCTTCTCTAGCACCACATTTCGAAAGCTTCTATTCTCTTCATGTCCAAACTATTTATCGTCCATATTTTACTTCCATGCATGGCTACACTCCATACAAATACTTTCAGAAACGACTTCCTGACACATAAATCTATACTCGATGTTAACAAATTTCTCTTCTTCAGAAATGCTTTCCTTGCCATTGCCAGTCTACATTTTATATCCTCTCTACTTCGACCATCATCAGTTATTTTGCTCCCCAAATAGCAAAACTCCTTTACTACTTTAAGTGTCTCATTTCCTAATCTAATTCCCTCAGCATCACCTGCAATATACAGATGATTATTTCAGTTTATTTGCAATGCAAGTAACGTAAAAATGGAAAAATATAAAAAATAATTTCCACATAAGAACTCGACCCTGCAACCCTTGGATTACCGTTCCATACTCTTTCCACTGCCTGGAAACTAGCCTAACGTGCCTCACATGACCCTCACCAAAAGTGTTACATCAGTTAAATTAAATATTGTGTATAGTTTTGTTGTCGACGCTGGACGTAATAGAAAACAAAATAGATTCTGTTCTGTGAGATACGTCATAAGAAATTAAAAATAAAGGATAAACACAAGTGAGCCGTACTAAAGTTAGCTTTGAAGACCGCGCCGCGGCGCGTAGCGTGAAGCAGTCGCACTCCGTTTTCTGGCGGTGGCGCCGTTGTCGCAATTGAAGGCTTCGGTGTCTCCCTCTAGCGGCAAAGGGCAAAAGTGTGCTGTTCGCGTGGGTTTAAGAGGTGGCTGTATGGGCTCTCGTGGACAGTTGGCAGTCGGGGCATCAAGAAGCGACTTCTGTGTCGGTGCTGGAGGGACAGCACGCAGACCGCCGCATCAGCGTAAGGCTAGGCGCAAATTGAGGCGCGTATAGCACGTGTGAAGTGACACGACACTACAGCGCGACACGCACCTCCCGCACGAGTCGCTCGGGTCCAGCGCATATTGCGACGCGTACACCATACTTCGCAAGCGCCGACTGGCGACGCTCTGAGCTGACAGAAACGAAGCGCGCGCAACCTGTTATCTTTCTCAAACGATTTGACAGAAACTATTCTCTGAAAATATATGATTTTTGCCTTACGTGTAGCGTTATATGTCAGATTCGTGGCGAAGTGCCCATCAACTCGCTAATGACAATTCTTATTGCGATGTACACATTTCAGTAAGACATTACGCAAACTCAGAAAGTTTGCAAAGAAAATTAGAGGTCGCTGTGATATTGCGTTTGGTGCGTATTAAACCATATGTTGCTGCGTATGAAATCTAGCCAACATGTTGAATTTTTGTTTGGACTTGGGAGGAGGTCTCTATCTGCCTCCGATCTCGAGAAAATGGATCCTATGCAGCGCGCTCACTTCCGATCTCACGCCCGTGATAATGAAATACTCGCAACATCTCTCATATCTCCTAAACCGCTCGAGACATCGAAACGAAAGTTTGGCGAATGCTAGCACACAAGGAGGAGAGTGTTTTGTCAATTCTTAAACACAAGGAACTTTCTTATCTATATATCAGTACTTATACTTCCCTTTTTATTTATTTCACTCCAGTGACTGTAATTTTTTAAGAGTTTTCGACAGCTAGCGAAACAAGAGCTTCCTAGTATGAAAATAAACATGAAATTTCTTCTTTTAAGTTACTGCAAACCGAAACTATGAGGTTTTTGGAAAGCTATTGAGCTCTGTGACTGCCAATTACTTGTTTAATGAGGCACTCCGTGTTTCAGAATTCTGTCGCAATAGCTGCTGTGAGATGAGTTTGGCAAATTACATTGTGACAAAGGAAGTACAATTAAACCAGTCACCAAGAGAGATGTAGCCATTACTCACAAACCGTGATGCTTCTTCGAAAGAGAAAAGGTTAACAAATCACAGAAGAATAGATTGCCAATTCTGTTGGAATTTTGGTGGAATCCCCGTATTTTTAACACTAAGCGACTGGAATGGAAACTTACCAAAGTATTTTAGTCGTTCTCTTGATCTGAGCAGTATTAAAATGACGAGCGTTCCTTCAGGCGGAATGATAGGCACATGCAACACGGTTACTCACCTACGGCTTGCCAAATTAACAATGTGTGATCGCGAATAAAATAGTTGTTATTGAGAAAAATAAACAATTGGTCTGTCGCTCAACACAATGGTCAGTGTATTGTCAGCAGCGGAGGATAATGCGCGCGACAGGAATGCACAAGCTAGCCATGTGCGCCTTGTGAGCTAGAGTTCGAAAAACATTGTCATGAAAGTAGATCTGCCTTTGTCAGCAGTATTAAATGTTTCTAAACGTGACACTCTTTTAGAATAATTTCGTAATAATACCGACCATTTTCTTAATTTGTGTAGCAAGTTGTATAATTAGTGTATTAATGCTGATAATGTCCTAGCAACAATTAAAATGCTTTTTCACATCACGGCGAACCAATTAAAACATTGTTATTTATGACTGCTTTTCGACTGTTTCTGGCTTGCAGTGGAAACGTAATGTTCACATGCATGTGTCGTATTAAATTGTTACATCCATATCCAAGTAATCACAGTGAGACTTCTACACTTCAGATCTTGGACGCTTTTTACCAGGAGCACAAAAGAGATCACATCTGTGGAGATTATCCCTTTCTAAATTTTTGTATCAGATCGTACAGATACGCCAGCATACTAGGTAGCGAGAAGATAACCTTGTTTTACTTTCCTACCTTGATTCTTAATCACATGATTTTATAATATTCCTGGCTTCCTTATTCAGTAGTGCGACCTGAAAACATCGCGGAGGCATATGATACAATTCCAGCGGCCAATGGCTCATCAGTTACTGAAGTATGTATTTTTCTTGACAGAAGAAAAACAAAACAAAACAAAACTATACAGATATAAATAACAGAAAAGTATAATATACTAACGAAGAAAGATGGAGCGTTTAAATGGCGAAAAACGAAACACTACCCAAAGGGAATGAAATTTAGTACGCAGCAAGGCAAAATTTATCGTATTGGCAATACCACCACTGCTGATATGCGCAGTTCCGGTGTGATCATATGGCCGGGCTACTTTTCCGCTCCCCGCCTCAAATTTCCCACGGTGCTAGCGAGGCAAGCGCGACGCGCGGCGCGAGAAACTGTGCCTCAACCACAACGCCGCGCGACCTGGCGCAGGCGCGTGTCGCGTCCCAGTCGCGTCGCGTCGCAATTTGCGCGGTCCCATCTGAACCTGTGATGTTACAAAAACGCGCGCTGCGCTGCGTCGCGCCACACGCGCTATACGCGTCTCAATTTGCGCCTAGCCTAAGCGGCGCGAGCAGCGGCTCCGTGGTATGGGGCGTTGACTGCTCGTCGCGAAAGGAATCTTCCTGAGCGTGGGTCCGCGAGGGGCCTAATTTGCAGTTCGGCCGTATGCTGTCTACTGGCGAGGAGGTTCTGAAAATCGGCGCGCCTTCCCGCGTCCATTGAAACGGCTGGCAGCGGGCGGCTCGGCAGAGCATTTGGAGTTGCTGCGTTGGTTCAGTCCTGGGGGTCGTAACGCACCAGAAGTTGAATATCGATTGTTAACAGATTTTATAAACTTCAATTGAATTCAATTTACTTATTCTTGTTAATTATACCAGCCACATTGTTGGGAGTTTCCCGCCATTGAGTCTCGTCTGCCCACCCGCGAGAAGGTGATAATATTAGAAAGGGTGGTCCGTTTGTCCCCTTTTGAAGGCGAAAGGGGGGGGGGGGGGAGTCAGAGAAAACCTGTGGTTCGGATTGCTTCTTTCCCCTCCCAGCTTACCTACGGGTTTATTCGACTGTTAGCGTCTGCCATGTCTGTGAAAGACTAAGGCACCATGACAGTACTGTTTAAAATGCCAGGTACCAAGACCTGATCCATTCTCTCGCCTGCCATAACTAGTATTACTAGACTCACGTGTAAAAGGTACTCTAAGAAAGAAGAAAAATTCCTTTTGCCTCGTGGTAAAAACTAGTCAATTGCATAACGAATTCCTGCTCATCTGGAAGCTGTAACTTACGTAAATTTATGCTTATGTATATTTGGATATAATGAAGCAAGGTTGTTAATGTACGCCGTAGTGGATTTTTTATATTGCTTCTAGTCAGCAAAAACTGTTGTGTGTTTATCCAATTCAATACCTTTTAAGGCTTTTACTCAACGTGCTTGTTTGTTTTATACAGGTAGTTGGTTATTATTGTGTTTTCTTGCCATGCAAAAGTTTGCGATTCCATTACGGGTAGAAATTATTGCCTTGAAAGGAGGATGTTGTAAAAGTTCGCAAGTCCTACCTGGCGAGCGTGTGTGTTTGCCGTAAGGTAACTGGCAGAAATTTGTTGTTTTTTTATATATTTTGGAAATGTTAATGTTATTAACTGTGAGTGTTCCTCCGTGTGCATGACTAATGCGTTTTGGTTGTTCTATTTTGAGAACTTTTGTAAACAGAATTGTCTTTATATGTTGCAGACGAGTTAGATTCTGCGCCATTTAATGAATGGAGTGAAATTCACCTGTAATTTAGCTTAGCTCGAAATATTATACAGCGTCGCGTAGTATATGTTAAATTGCTTGCCTGTACTTGCCTTTTATTGGCGTGAAATTTTATAATAATTTAATAATTTAAAAGTCCTTTCCTATCGTAAACTGTGACTTATTTGTTAAATGATTGTAGGTCTTTAAAAAAAATATCGTAGTCTTGCACCAAATTTGAAAAAAGTGTGTTATTGAAAATTGTGTGTAATTTGACCAGTTATTCCTTGGCACCTACTTTCACTTTACGTTTTGTGTATTGATTGAGATTAATAATCTTTGGTGAACCAGTAGTAATTTTACGGTTCACAAACAAAAACGAAACATTACACAAAACCCCACTGCGACCACTATAGTTTTTTCTAACGTCATCTTGCATAACACATTGGCCCTCATCGTAATATGAGGCACTTCTGAATGCCATCAGGCATACTCCTTACCAAATTGTCAAGATAGGTCTTGGGGAAATTGTCCCGTTCCTCCATAGCGGCTTCTGTGATGCCCTGTAAGTGGCTGCTAGGACAGTTCGATTGCAAAGAACTCGTTGTGACATGTTTCGTGCATTCTGAATCCAGCTGAGATGCGGAGAATATTGAAGCCATTCCATCCAGCTGATTCTATACTCCCATATCACTGTGTTGACAAGACTGTGACGACCGCGGTTTCTGTTGTCCTCCACTAACAACAATCCCCCTCCGATATGTTCATCAGATCGCAGTGCATGTAAGGATGTCGAGCCGATACTTCACGCCAGTACCCTCCCACGTATTGCCACAAGGGGTGTCCTACAGCCATACCTGATTCAAACCCGAAACGTGACTGGACGGGACTGGTGAGGGTGGCGCTCCACCACAGTTAGGGTGTAAACGTCGTCCTCGTCGCGTCCACATACGAGTAACAGAGCTGCCAGACCTCATCAGGAAAGGGCGCTGTTTCCCACTGCTGGCCACGCGACGTCAGCCTTTCCCCGAATCGGATGTAGAGGACGAGCACTGACAGCTCTTGTGACTCGTAGTCGCTGCTCACAGAGCCCTCTTCGTACCGTTTATGTTCACATCTGTACTCCTGCAGTTGTTTAGAATTACCGCCATACACGTGAAGCGCTGTGTTGTGGATGTACGCTTGCTGTTATACGCAGATATCGGATGTCGTGTCCACTGTGCATTCCGGCGGACTTGGGCGATTGCAGCAGAACAATGCGACACGCCACACGTTCAGAATTGCTACAGTGTGGCTCCAGGAACATTCTGAGTTTAAGCATTTCGCGCTGGCCGCGAAACTACCCAGCCGTGAACGTTATTGAGCATACCTGGGATGCCTTGCAACATGCTGTTCAGGAGAGATGTGTACCCCCTAGTACTCGTACGGATTTATCGACAGCCTTGCAAGATTCATGGTGACAGTTCCCTCCAGCAGTACTTCAGACATCAGTCGAGACCATGCCACGTCGTGTTACCGTACTTCTGGGTACTACACGATATTCGGCACGTGTACCAGTTTCTTTGGCTCTTCACTGCATAAGTTTGTGATGATTATACCAGTGTCCAGGAACTGTATGTCAAATGCACAGTTCCAGCGGAAATCACAAGTCCGTTGAGTACTACAGCCCATCATTGAAGTCCAAGTTCCACTATCGAATTCGGATTTTAAGTCCAGAACGCAGCCAAATCAACTATGACAGCAGGTCCACCGCAGCGTAGCACTTCATAGTTGTGGAGTATTTTGTTTTTCTTTATTGGATTTCGATTCGATTGGGCGGGCTGGCAGCAGCACAATACGCCACTGTGCAGCCTACAGAGATGTTAAAAAACAGAATCAGAAGATATGAAAGACAAACAAAGCAGGTGATGAAACAGTGACTGTTAAAAACAGAAGCACGGAGAAATAGATACGAAGAAAATATAAAAACAAAACGATCGACAATTCTGATTAAAACACGTAGTAAATAGACAGGTGCAATTAAAAAACATGGTGGCAGTCTGGTTGCTGTTCGCACGAGATAAAAAAACACAACTAGCGACTGTATGGTGGCTGTTCGCAACACTGACAGGGGTTGCACATGACTGAACAGTCACTTATAACAGCACTATACAGGCGACACCGTGGAAGAGGGGGGGGGGGGGTGGAGGACCCGGACGGATGAGGGGGGAAAAGGGGTGGGGAGGAGAGGTAAAGAAGAAAGGGAGAGCCAAAGGGTGGGAGTGGACATAGAAAATGGGGGGGGGGGGGCTGGGCGGACGCGAGAAGGAGTGGGAAAGGCAGTGTTGGGTGAGCAAAAAGGACTCGGGGGGGGGGGGGGGAAGAAGGGAGGCACAGAGAGGGAAAGCAGGGAAAAAATAGGATGGAAGGGGGGGAAAGGGATCCTGTGAAAAGGACAGAGCAAGGGAGGGGGAGGTGAGGATCAGAGTTGATACGAGGAATAAAAGGAGGGAGAGAGGGCATCATCCGGGAGGGGGAATCAACGGAAGCCACCTTGGGAAAGGAGATTCAGTGTGTAGATATGAGGGTTAGGGGGGACACATCGGTGAAGGCGCAGGAGAGGGTGGGGGTTGGAGAGGAGAGGAGCAACCAGGGGATGAGGGGGATCAAGGTGGCAGGAGGTGTAGAGGATGTGGATATGTTTAAGGAAAAGGAGCAGATGGGGTAAAGGAATCAGTTCGCAGAGCATTCGTGTGGGAGATGGGGGGCATATACAGAAGGCGAGGCAGAGTGCATGAGGATCTGGATGGATTTGGGGGGGGGGCAAATATCCAGGTGGGATTGTCATAACAGAGGATGGGTGGATAAGCATTTGTAGGTGTGGAGGATGGTAGAGGGTTTCGACCCCCATGTCCGGCTAGAGAGGAGGAGTCACAGGTGGTTGGATTGGATACAGTGGAGATGAGGGATCTAGGTGAGGTGACAGTCAATGGTGAGGCCAAGGTAGGTGAGGGTGAGGGAGAGGTGGAGAGGATGGGCGCAGATGGTAAGGGAGAAATCAAAGGTGTTACCTGCTATTTTGGGACCGTATTATGTGGGGCCGACGTACGCCGCTGGTGGTCATGGAAGGCGCTCTAACGGCTGTACGATACGTGAATGACATCCTCCGACTGATAGTGCAACCGTATCGGCAGCGTATTGGCGAGGCATTCATCTTCATGGGCGACAATTCGCGCCCCCATCGTGCACATCTTGTGAATGGCTTCCATCAGGATAACGACATCTTTCGACTAGAGTGGCCAGCGTGTTCTCCGCACATGAACCCTATCGAACATGCCTGGGATGGACTGAAAAGGGCTGTTTATGGACGACGTGACCCACTAACCACCCTGGGGGATCTACGCCGAACCGCCATTGAGGAGTGGACAATCTGGACCAACAATGCCTTGATGAACTTGTGGATAGTATGCCACGACGAATACAGGCACGCATCAATAGATACTGGTGTGTACAGCAATCTGGACCACCATCTCTGAAGGTCTCGTTGTATGGTGGTACAACATGCAATGTGTGGTTGTCATGAGCGATAAAAAGGGTGGAAATGATTTTTATGTTGATCTCTATTCCAATTTTCTTTATAGGTTCCGGACCTCTCGGAACCGAGGTGATGCAAAACTTTTTTGATGTGTGTATTAACTGGTATATTAACAGATGCTCTATCACCCTATGCATATTCTTCTCAAAGTATGCTCATCTTTCTCTCCTCTCCTACTCATTTATTATCCTGTTGTTGTTGTTGTTGTTGTTGTTGTTGCGGTATTCAGTCAAGAGACTGATTTGATGCAGCTCTCCATGCTACTCTACCCTGTGCAAGCTTCTGAAACTGCTTAGTGTATTCATCTCTTGGCCACCCTCTACGATTTTTACCCTCCAATACTAAACTGGTGATCCCTTGATGTATCAGAGCACGTCCTACCAACCGATCCCTTCTTATAGTCAAGTTGTGCCACAAATTTCTCTTCTCCCCAATTCTATTCAATATCTCCTCATTATTTATGTGGTCTACCCATCTAATCTTCAGCATTCTTCTACAGCACCACATTTCTAAAGCTTCGAATCTCTTCTTGTCTAAACTATTTATCGTCCATGTTTCACATCCATACATCGCTACACTCCACCTAAACACTTACAGAAACGACTTACTGACATTTAAATCTATACCCTATGTTAACATATTTCTCATCTTCAGAAACGCTTTCCTTGCCATTGCCAATCTACATTTTATATCCTCTCTACTTCGACCATCAACAGTTACTTTGCTCCCCAAAGAGCAAAACTCATTTAGTACTTTGTCTCATTTCCTAATCTAATTCCCTCAGCATCATCCGATTTAATTCGACTACATTCCATTATCCTCGTTTTGCTCTTGTTGATGTTCGACTTATATCCTCCTTTGTTCATTCCGTTAAACTGCTCTTCCAGGTTCTTTGCTGTCTCTGACAGAATTACAATGTCATCTGGGAATTATAATATAATAAAATAATGGAATAGATGATAATAAAATGCGTGGCTTTTTAAAATGTATTGAATTAATGAGATTAATTTTTCGGCATGAATGACAAGCACAATAAGCTGAGCTATGCCTGGAAATAAGTTCGTATTAGTTCATATTATTTTGCAGGGCGAAGTAGTTTCTTTCTCCGCTGTAGATTTGTGCTTACCATTCTTTATAATGCTACGTTTGGTCGCCGTGTTCACCTTTGAAGTCTTGACCGTGTTCCCATTAAGCTTATCGGATCTTCGTAATTTTCCAAAGTACACAGGTGGGCTCCCTTCAGTTCTTGTAATTATTGTACTATTTGAAATAACAACTCACACGACCTTTCTGTTAATAAAACAATACTGTATTTTTCCAAACGGTGCACATATGAAATACATACTCCTCACTTATTCATAGCGACCCCAAAATGGCGGTCTACAATTACTCGCTAAAAATGGCGTGCTTCTCACTCGTTCACTAGCTGAGCGCGAATCCCTCCTTCCTCCTACTGGTATCAGAAAAAAATCCTCTGTTTTTTAACAACTGAAAGTCAAAAAATACATGACGGTAGGCATAGGCTCTATGATGTGCTACCGCTTCATCTTCTCTCTTTGCCTTTAAAGAGGACGAAAACATAAAGGAAATGCAAAAGGTTTATCACAGAACCTCAATGCTTTTTTTTTTTTAATTTCTTCTCCACGGATTTTAATTCCTACTCCTAATTTTCCTTTTGTTTCCTTTACAGCTTGCTCAGTATACAGATTGAATAACATCGGGGAGAGGCTACACCCCTGTCTCACTCCCTTCCCAAACACTGCTTCACTTTGATGCTCCTAGACTCTTATAACTGACATCTGCTTTCTGAGCAAATTGTAAATAGTCTTTCGCTCCCTGTATTATACCCTTGACACCTTCAGAAATGGAAAGAGTATTCCAGTCAACACTGTCGAATGCTTTCTCGAAGTCTACAAATGCTAGAAACGTAGGTTTACCTTTCTTTAATCTAAGATAAGTCGTAGGGTCAGTATTGCCTCGCGTGTCCCAAAATTTCTACGTAATGTAAACTGATCTTCCCCGAGGTCGGCTTCTACCGGTTTTTCCATTCGTCTGTAAAGAATTCGTGTTAGTAGAATTCATGTTAGTATTTTGCACCCGTGACTTATTAAACAGTTCGTGAATTTTCCCATCAGTCAACACCTGCTTTCTTTGGGATTGGAATTATTATATCCTTCTTGAAGTCTGAGGGTATTTCGCCTGTCTCATACATCTTGCTCACCAGATGGTAGAGTTCTGTCAGGACTGGCTCTCCCAAGACTATCAGTAGTTCTAATGGAATGTTGTCTACTCCCGGGGCCTTGTTTCGACTTAGATCTTTCATTGCTCTCACAAACTCCTCACGCAGTATCTTATCTTCCATTTCATCTTCATCTACATGGTCATCCATTTCCATAATATTTCCCTCAAGTACATCGCCCTTGTATAGACACTCTCTATGCTCCTTCCACCTTTCTGCTTTCCGTTCTTTGCTTAGAACTGGTTTTCGATCTGAACTTTTGATATTCATACAAGTGCTACTCTTTTCTCCAAAGGTCTCTTTAATTTTCCTGTGGGCAGTATCTGTCTTACTCCTAGTGATATATGCCTCTACATCCTTACATTTGTCCTCTAGCCATCCCTGCTTAGCCACTTTGCAATTCCTGTCGATCTCATTTTTGAGACATTTGTATTCCTTTTTGCCTGCTTCATTTACTGCATTTTTATATTTTCTCCTTTTAGCAATTAAATTCAATATTTCTTCTGTTACCCAAGGATTTGTACAAGCCCTCGTCTTTTTACCAACTTGATCCTCTGCTGCCTTTACTATTTGATCTCTGAAAGCTACCCATTCTTCTTCTACGGTATTTCTTTCCCCCATTCTTGTCACTCGTTCCCTAATGCTCTTTCTGAAAATCTCTACAACCTCTGGTTCTTTATCCAGGTCTCATCTCTTTAAATGCCTACCTTTTTGCAGTCTCTTCAGTTTTAATCTACCGTTTATAACTAATACATTGTGGTCATAGTCCACCTCTGCCCCTGGAAATGCCTTACAATTTAATACCTGGTTGTTAAATCTCTGTCTTACCATTATATAATCTATGTGAAACCTTCCTGTATCTCCAGGCAACTTCCATGTATACAACGTTCTTTCTTGATTCTTGAACCAAATGTTATCTATGATTAAGTTATGCTCTGTGCAAAATACTACCAGGCGGCTTCCTCTTTCATTCCTTACCCCAATTCCATATTCACCTACTACTTTTCCTTCTCTTCCTTTTCCTACTATCGAATTCCAGTCATCCATGACTATTAAATTTTCGTCTCCCTTCACTATCTGAATAATTTCATTTATCTCACCATACATTTCCTCAATCTATTCGTCAGCTGCGGAGCTAGTTGACATATAAGCTTGTACTACTGTGGTAGGCGTGGGCTTCGTGTCTATCTTTGCTACAATAAAGCGTTGACTGTGCTGTTTGCGGTAGCTTACCCTCATTCCTACTTTTTATTCATTATTAAACTTACTCCTGCATTACCTCTATTTGATTTTGTATTTATAGCCCTGTATTCACTTGACCAGGAGTATTGTTCCTCCTTCCACCGAATTTCACTAATTCCGACTATATTTAACTTTAACTTCTTCAGTTCCCTTTTTAAATTTTCGAACCTACCTGCAAGACCCGTAGAACGCGAGGTTTCTTTCTCCTGATAACAACGTCCTCCTGAGTAGTCCCCGCCCGGAGATCCGAATGGGGGACTAGTTGTCCTCCGGAATATTTTACAGAAGAGTACGCCATGATCATTTAACCATACAGTAAGGCTGCATGCCCTCGGGAAAAATTACGGCTGCAGTTTCCTCTTGCTTTCAGCCGTTCGCAGTACCAGCGCAGCAAGGTCGTTTTGGTTAGTGTTACAAGGCCAAATCAGTCAGTCATCCTGACTGTTGCCCCTGCAACTACTGAAAAGGCTGCTGCCCCTCTTCAGGAACCACACGTTTGTCTGGCCTCTCAACAGATACCCTTCCGCTTTGGTTGCACCTACGGTACTGCTATCTGTATCGCTGAGACACGCAAGCCTCCCCACCAACGGCAAGATCCATGGTTCGTGGGGGGATTTTTTATGTTATAGCTCGAAATTTGGCGCGAACGTCAATGGGAGATACTTTTAATATGTTCCATAACGAAACTCTGTCTCGAAATCTCTCAGAGAATCCAAAGAGATTCTGGTCGTATGTAAAGTAAACTAACGGCAATACGAAATTAGTACCTTCACTGCTCGATAACAATGATGATTTTAATGGTACTGTGCCAGTAAAGCAGAGTTACTAAACATGGTTTTCCGAAAGCCCTTCACCAAAATAGTGGCAGTAAACTGTTCCAGAATATCCGAATGAAGAACGACTGCGAGCATTAGTAAAATGGAAGTAGATATCTTCGGTGTAGTAAAGCAGCTTAGATCACTCAATAAAGGGTAGGCTTTCAGTGCAGACTCTACATGTCACATTCCTTTCAGAGTATGCTGTCACGATGTATCTGTGTCCCAGGAACACACATTCAGAATTGTTACCACTAGTGAAACCCCATAAACACTGCGGTGGGATAGCGTCATGCACACACACAGATGGCAGCAGTAGCGCTTACACAGGGCGTAAAACGGCGGCGCGTTGGCGGAGCTGTCAGTTGCAGTCACAGGGTTCAGGTTTCAGAGCCGATTATGGCGGCACGACGGGAACTAACACACTTTGAACGCGGGATGCTAGTTGGAGCTAGGCACGTGGGACATTCCATTTCGGAAATCGTTAGGGAATTCAGTATTCCGAAACCCACAGCGTCGCGAGTGTGGCGAGAACAACTACTGTCGGGCATTACCTCCGACCACGGTCAGCGCAGTGGCCGACGGCCTTCACTTACGGTGGTGCATACAGATGTTAGTGCTAACAGACAAGCAATACTGCACGAAGTAACCGCAGGAATCAATGTGGGGCGTACGGCGAACGTGTTATCCGTTAGGACAGTGCTGCGAAATTTGTGGTCAACGGGCAGTGGCAGCAGACGACCGACGGGAAAGCCTTTGCTAGCGGCTCTGCATCGCCTGCAGCGGCTCTCCTGGACTCGTGGCCGAAGCCGTGGACTCAAGTTGTCAACGAGGTACTCTGCAAGCAGGTGGTGGCCCTATAATAGTGTGGACTGTGTTTACATGCAATCGACTGAACCTCTGGTCCAGCTGAACCGATCTTTGACTGTGTAACGGCTGTGCTACTTGGAGTTCATTTTCAGTCA
Organism: Schistocerca nitens; assembly: GCF_023898315.1. Classification (NCBI taxonomy): domain Eukaryota; kingdom Metazoa; phylum Arthropoda; class Insecta; order Orthoptera; family Acrididae; genus Schistocerca; species Schistocerca nitens. The sequence continues at coordinate 228,040,329 of NC_064623.1, forward strand.
TTCGTGACTTCATTTCCCAAACAACAATGGAATTTTTGTCGGTGAGAATGTGTCATATCATCAGGACACAATGATTCGACGTCGGTTTGAAGAACATTCTGGGCAATTTTATCGACTAGGTTGGCCAACCAGACCCCCTGACACGAATCCCATACAAGATAATCGGGAGATCAGTTCGTGCACAAAACCCTGCACCGGCAACAGTTGCGCAACTGTGGACGGGTACAGAGGCAGCGTGGCTCAATATTTCTGCAGTGGACTTCCACCGACGTGGTGAGTCCATGCCAGGCCGAGTGGCTGCACTACGCAGGGGTGTTTGGACTTTGGTCACCTCGGTGTGCAAGGCGTCCATAATGAACGTTGCAGAACGTTGTAGGCAGAGAAGCACTGGTCAGAGGGTCGTCAGATTTAAACAGCATATAACTGAGACAGGGAGAAACGTCACAAAACAAATTTTTAACGGGAATTTTACCAATAGGGGTCGATGACAAAGTCTTAACGTAAATGGGGTCGTCTAAAAATGACAGATGAATCGCTATGGTTTGAGCTGCACATCTCACCATCTGTGCAGTTCAATGTGCATGACTGCACACGTTCGGCAGTGAACAATTGTGGCACTGTTAATTACTTAGACCCGTCTACCACGGCCAAGTCGTGTCACTTCGTATGGGAAAAATCGATTTTTAACCGTTCTGAGGCTAAAAGGCGCGTAAAAAACAAAATGAGTTCCGTTTCTAATCGTCGTGAGACTGGCACAAGACGTGTTCAGTGTGCTGTGCTGTCCACAGCTCCCAGCTACGAGCTGGAATGGAGGAACATCAGGTCTCGTGCGATTGCGTTCAGAATGTGTTGCACAGTGCGTGCCTTCAGTTCATCTACGGTCGTAATCGGAGCACTGAACACAACACCTATCAGATACACCTACAGCCAGAAGCCACAGGAATGAAGGTCAGGTCGCCTGGACGGCCGGGCTGTAGGGAAACGACGGCTGATAATTGTAGCGTTTCCGAAATGCCTCTGCAGCAGCCGCTTCACTCTCTGTGCGATGTGCGGGGGAGCGACATCCTGCGTAGAAATTATCCCACCCACACAGCCACGCTGTAGAAGGGTTGGAATGACGTTCACCAGTGACGGTACAGGAGACAGCACTTGCAGGTCTCATGTTCTAGAAAAAATACAGCCATATCAGTCACATTTGAAGAATGAAGCGGTGCCTGTTGTGCGTGCGCGTTTTCCGTCGCTCGTGTTCTGCAATTCTGTGTACTGACATATCCTTGGAGATGGAAAGGGGCTCCGTCTGTCCACAGAATGCCCCACGGTCATTCATTGTCCACTTTCTTGCGAGCAAGAAATTGCAGAGCGAGCGCTTCTGTTGCTGCCAGGTCAGCAGAAAGCAACTCCTGAACACCGGTTATTTTGTACGGACAGCAGTGCAGGACGTTTGGTAGGATCCTATGCGACGTGCTCGTAGGCACGTCCAACAAACGGGAAGTTCCGGGTGCCAATGCTGTGGCCATATCTACGAAAGACTTCGCATCAACTGCTTTCCTCTCTCTGCCACACTGCGCTTCAAAAGAATCTGTCTTTTCGAATTTTGTAGTCCTTTTTTCCAAACTCGTAGCATAAGTAGAACAAATATTTTTTTCATATCCTTGAGTGTCCTGAACTTCTGCAGGGCTATTGACGCACAGCGCCGTTCTTGTAAAAGAGTTTTTACATGCAGGCGGACATGTCGGGTGTCTGGGACGCAAATGAGGGACAGCCGTTTGCCGCGCACCTCCTGGTGCGCACACCCTGGCACTTTCAGCGCCATCTATTGTTCAATCTTTTATTTTTTCCACAACGGTTGCCCCTGCGTCATTAATATGTTGTTCAAATCTGACGCCATTTTGAGCACCCGTTCTCTTTGTGTTTTGAAACTGGAACATCCATTATGGAGTGCCTGTTTATGGCATGAAAACTTTTTTATATTATGGTATATTACCTCAGTATGTCGTCACATCAGCATGACGCAGAAAGGAGAGCTGATTTAATAATGGGAACTTCCAAATGTACTTGTCGAGCTGGGAGCGAAGCAAGGAAAATCCAGAAACAGCCGACTCTGTCAGTAGCAGCTGGGCGTTATCTGTCGAGGTGATAGCGCGGCTGCGATAGAACCTTGAGTAGCGTGCAGCAACTCTGATAAAATCACCGGACAGGCTGCTCTGGAAGAAAAGGTAGCGGTATCTAATCGCACTGCAGCAGATTGTACGATGCGAGATACAATGCCATTCTACGGCCGAAATTCGAGGTCATTGGATTAAAGTGATATTTTGTTTAGCGATTGAGCTATTTCTGTTTTTCTTCTCGAACTGTTTTTGCTCTCTGAAGCACATTCTAGTTGCACGGAAGACCTGATGTCTTACCACGTGTGCTGTTATCCTGACCGTGCTTCTAGCCAATGATTCTTCGGACAACATCCTCGTTATTCGTACCATCAGTCGACTCAACTTCAAGGGTGCTTCTGCGCAAAATTAGACGTGAAGTGCTTGGATTACCCGGCTTCTGGTTTTTCTACACGATTCACTGCCATGCAATGCTGTGATGTTGATGATAATGGTTTGTGGCGCGCTAAACATCGTGATCGTCAGCGCCCGTGCAAGTTCCAAATCTTTCCATTTTCAGTTGCAGCACTTGCCTAATGATGATGAGAGGATTAGGGGAACACAGATACCCTGTCCCCGTGGGCACAAAATCTCCGACCCGGCCTGCAATCGAACCCGGGACTCCGTGATCCAGAAGCAGCAACGCATACACAGCAACGCATACAATGCAGTGCACCAGAGGCACATTTTGAGAAATTTCTCTTTGATTTTACGGCCTTTGGGTGATACTGGTAGACTGCTTTCCGAAAACAGAAGTAACAAACTCCAAAATGCCACGATCGCTTTTGGCGCGCGGTCTAAGGCACCTTGTCACAGTCCGTGTGCCTCCCCCTCCCCCCCCCCTCCCCCCCACCCCGTGTCCTCCCTTGTGCATGGGTGTGTGTGTTGTCCATAGCGTAAGTTAGTTAGATTAAGTAGCGTGTAGGCTTAGGGACCGATGACCTCTCTAGTTTGGTCCCATAAGACCTTACCACAAATTTCCAATTTTTCGATCGCTTTTGTAGAGCATTCATTCATATTACCGGTTTCGGCAGAACTACACTGCCGCAACAGAAGTAGTACACCTGGAAAGACGACATCGATATTGATAGGAGCGTGTCACGTGCCACCGGGGTACACGTGATGTGCTGATAATGAGTGTGCGACGTCGTCCACGAGCAGACGCCGCAGCGGCACGCCTACCAGAGCGCCGTCTGTGTCTGCCCTGTGACAGGGCCAGAAGGCTCACAGCCAGAAGGCTCGCTGTGGTGCACGCCGACAACCACGCCACTCGTGCTTCCTACAGCCAATCGAGGCCTCATCTGGATGGCATTGCACAACAGACCTGCGTCCTCCTCGGCTCTGGCGCAGCAGTGTAACACACCGTACGCTATTAAGGGTGACACTCCGTCCCCACGGGCTACGTGCGCGTCCTCCACTTGTCTGCCTACCTTTGATGAATGTGCAAAAACGTGCTAGACGACAATGGTGTATGGAAGGACGTCACTGGGGACAGGAATGGCGTCAGATAGTGTTTTCAGACGAAACCAGGTTCTGTCTGTTTGAAAATGATGGCTGCATTTCGGTTCGCTGCAGACAGGGGGAGTGGCATCACAGCGACTGCATTCACGTAAGACAACTGTGGCAACGCAGGGCCTTGTGGTGTGGGGTGCTGTGGGATACAACAAGAAACCACATCTGGTGCGCGAGCCTGCTGCGGCTCGCGTTGGTGCCGTTGCTGGGTTGGCATCGTTTAGTTGGTACAGTTACAGGAGTCGTCTTCTTCTTGTGTTCATTAGCGCCACTCCCTTTGCAAGCGTTGTCTGTCCGCTAGTGGCAGCAGCGGCGGTTATCGATATCCGATAACGGTGGTAATATCTTTGTGGCGACGTTGTGGTGTTTCCGTGTGGTGTGAGTCGGCAGTTCGAATGAGGACGGACGAGCAGCCAGGTCTGCGCAGCGCGAGAACACGCCGGGACCACTGGCTGCACGCATTCACTGCCGGGTGGAAGGGCTGTAGTCGCGAGGGGTACAACCTCGTTGTCGAGCGGACCCAGGAAGTTTAAGTTCAGTGGACTTGAATTCACGTAGTGAAACCGCAACCGTTGTCAGATCTCGAGATTTGCTTGTGTTCAAATGGTTCAAATGGCTCTCAGTACTATGCGACTTAACTTCTGAGGCCATCAGTCGCCTAGAACTTAGAACAAATTAAACCTAACTAACCTAAGGACATCACACACATCCGTGCCCGAGGCAGGATTCGAACCTGCGACCGTAGCGGTCGCTCGGCTCCAGACTGTAGCGCCAAGAACCGCACGGCTTTGCTTGTGTGTTGCTGCTCGCAGTGTCGCCGAGACAAAGAGCGGCGAGTGCAGCGTCTGCGGAAGGCGAACCTAACTAGCCTTCCTCCACTTCTTATTGTTGATTGTTTCACTCTGTGTGTTATTATTTGTGAAGTTCAAGCAGTGGTATTTTTCCTGCCTAGTGGCCGCTAACACCCCAGTTACCTGCCCTGGAGCTTAGTGTATGTTTCGGCAGTGTACTTTACCTCACCTTGCCGCTGCTGCCGTGTAAGGGGTGTAGTTGACCGCTTCCTCGATTTATGGGTTGGGTGGTGTTTTCCTTTTTTCTTTCCCCTACTCTGGTAGTAGTGGTTCCTTTCTGCTACCGGATGCTGTAAACAGCGGAGTCTGAAGATGTAGTTGAGACATGGTATCAAGGAAGGCAGGGGTGGGTTACAATTGGGGACGGGGCCAGAATGAATTCCAGTTGGTTACAGTTGGTTAGTTTATTTTTCAATCACGTAGGGAAACTAGAAAATCTGAAAAGGGAAATGCAAAGGCTCAATCTGGATCTAGTAGGGGTCAGTGAAGTGAAGAGGAAGGAAGACAAGGATTTCTGGTCAGATGAGTATCGGGTATTATCAACAGCAGCAGAAAATGGTATAACAGGTGTAGGATTCGTTATGAATAGGAAGGTAGGACAGAGGGTGTGTTACTGTGAACAGTTCAGTGACCGGGTTGTTCTAATCAGAATCGACAGCAGACCAACACTGACAACGATAGTTCAGGTATACATGCCGACGTCGCAAGCTGAAGATGAACAGATAGAGAAAGTGTATGAGGATATTGAAAGGGTAATGCAGTATGTAAAGAGGGATGAAAATCTAATAGTCATGGGCGACTGGAATGCAGTTGTAGGGGAAGGAGTAGAAGAAAAGGTTACAAGAGAATATGGGCTTGGGACAAGGAATGAAAGAGGAGAAAGACTAATTGAGTTCTGTAACAAGTTTCAGCTAGTAATAGCGAATACCCTGTTCAAGAATCACAAGAGGAGGAGGTATACTTGGAAAAGGCCGGGAGATACGGGAAGATTTCAATTAGATTACATCATGGTCAGACAGAGATTCCGAAATCAGATACTGGACTGTAAGGCGTACCCAGGAGCAGGTATAGACTCAGATCACAATATAGTAGTGATGAAGAGTAGGCTGAAGTTCAAGACATTAGTCAGGAAGAATCAATACGCAAAGAAGTGGGATACGGAAGTACTAAGGAATGACGAGACACGTTTGAAGTTCTCTAACGCTATAGATACAGCAATAAGGAATAGTGCAGTAGGCAGTACAGTTGAAGAGGAATGGACATGTCTAAAAAGGACCATCACAGAAGTTGGGAAGGAAAACATAGGTACAAAGAAGGTAGCTGCGAAGAAACCATGGGTAACAGAAGAAATACTTCAGTTGATTGATGAAAGGAGGAAATACAAACATGTTCCGGGAAAATCAGGAATACAGAAATACAAGTCGCTGAGGAATGAAATAAATAGGAAGTGCAGGGAAGCTAAGACGAAATGGCTGCAGGAAAAATGTGAAGACATCGAAAAAGATATGATTGTCGGAAGGACAGACTCAGCATACAGGAAAGTCAAAACAACCTTTGGTGACATTAAAAGCAACGGTGGTAACATTAAGAGTGCAACGGGAATTCCACTGTTAAATGCAGAGGAGAGAGCAGATAGGTGGAAAGAATACATTGAAAGCCTCTATGAGGGTGAAGATTTATCTGATGTGATAGAAGAAGAAACAGGTCGATTTAGAAGAGATAGGGGATCCAGTATTAGAATCGGAATTTAAAAGAGCTTTGGAGGACTTACGGTCAAATAAGGCAGAAGGGATAGATAACATTCCATCAGAATTTCTAAAATCATTGGGGGAAGTGGCAACAAAACGACTATTCACGTTGGTGTGTAGAATATATGAGTCTGGCGATATACCATCTGACTTTCGGAAAAGCATCATACATAGAATTCCGAAGACGGCAAGAGCTGACAAGTGCGAGAATTATCGCACAATCAGCTTAACAGCTCATGCACCGAAGCTGCTTACAAGAATAATATACAGAAGAATGGAAAAGAAAATTGAGAATGCGCTAGGTGAAGATCAGTTTGGCTTTAGGAAAAGTAAAGGGACGAGAGAGGCATTCTGACGTTACGGCTAATAATGGAAGCAAGGCTAAAGAAAAATCAAGACACTTTCATAGGATTTGTCGACCTGGAAAAAGCGTTCGACAATATAAAATGGTGCAAGCTGTTCGAGATTCTGAAAAAAGTAGGGGTGAGCTATAGGGAGAGACGAGTCATATACAATATGTACAACAAACAAGAGGTAATAATAAGAGTGGACGATCAAGAACGAAGTGCTCGTATTAAGAAGGGTGTAAGACAAGGCTGTAGCCTTTCGCCCCTACTCTTCAATCTGTACATCGAGGAAGCAATGATGGAAATAAAAGAAAGGTTCAGGAGTGGAATTAAAATACAAGGTGAAAGGATATCAATGATACGATTCACTGATGACATTGCTATCCTGAGTGAAAGTGAAGAAGAATTAAATGATCTGCTGAACGGAATGAACAGTCTAATGAGTACACAGTATGGTTTGAGAGTAAATCGGAGAAAGACGAAGGTAATGAGAAGTAGTAGAAATGAGAACAGCGAGAAACTTAACATCAGGATTGATGGTCACGAAGTCAATGGAGTTAAGGAATTCTGTTACCTAAGCAGTAAAATAAGCAATGACGGACGTAGCAAGGAGGACATCAGAAGCAGGCTCGCTATGGCAAAAAAGGCATTTTGGCCAAGAGAAGTCTACTAATATCAAATACCGGCCTTAATTTGAGGAAGAAATTTCTGAGGATGTACGTCTGGAGTACAGCATTGTATGGTAGTGAAACATGGATTGTGGGAAAACCGGAACAGAAGAGAATCGAAGCATTTGAGATGTGGTGCTATAGACGAATGTTGAAAATTAGGTGGACTGATAAGGTAAGGAATGAGGAGGTTCTACGCAGAATCGGAGAGGAAAGGAATATGTGGAAAACACTGATAAGGAGAAGGGACAGGATGATAGGACGTCTGCTAAGACATGAGGGAATGACTTCCATGGTACTAGAGGGAGGTGTAGAGGGCAAAAACTGTAGAGGAAGACAGAGATTGGAATACGTTAAGCAAATAATTGAGGACGTAGGTTGCAAGCGCTACTCTGAGATGAAGAGGTTAGCACAGGAAAGGAATTCGTGGCGGGCCGCATCAAACCAGTCAGTAAACACTTTATTTGGAAACAAGAGCAAATAAAAGGTGACAATAAATTAAGAAGTGTTCCACCACTGAAGGTCTTAATGACAACAAATTCAAACTGTTCCTCGGCTGAAGGCCCCAATACTAATAATTTAAGACCTGTTTCAAGGCTGAAGACCTGAACAGCAAACTTAACAAGCAGTTAAACTACTTCAACCAGCAATTACAGTTATTAAAATATTTTTAACAGAACAATCATCAAAACCTGACTAGTACAATACACTTGCCTAGTCAAAGTTTTAAGACGAGTAGCGATGCGAACCTAGCGACGGCCACAGCGCGGCTCAGCAGAGCAGACCGCCGGTTCACACTTGGCTGTGTTATTCCACCGTTGCACTGGTCATCGCACGTTAGGTGGCTTCGGCAAATCATTATTGGTCATGCATTTAAACTGCCACTAGTCTGAGTTACCATCTCGTGGTGAAGTGAATGCAACTCTCTCCTGCCTGTCTCATCGCTTGCGAAGTCCTGAGGGACTTTCCCAGGTCGATGCTTGGAGCAACGTCTGCGTCCACAGCGCCCTCCCCCTTGGTTTGGTCACATTTGACGATTTTTTAAAAATATTTTAATGAGTAATTTCAAGTTTGAAGATGTTTAACTGGTTCTTAAAAGATTGCTATTTAGGCCTTCGGCCGTGAATCAAATTATTACTATTGGTGCCTTCAGCCGAGAAATAGTTGAATTTGTTTCATTAAGACCTTCAACCGTGAGTGTTACTTGTCTCAAAGTTTTAGTTAGACAATTGTATTCTAGTAGTGAGATTTTGATGTTGTTCTTTTAAAAAATATTTTAATTACTGTAATTGCAAGTTGAAGAAGTTAACTGGTTATCAAGTTTTCTATTCAGGCCTTCAGCCGTGAAAGAGTTTTAAATTATGACTATTGGGGTCTAGGCCGATAAATAGTTTGCATTTATTGTGATTAAGGCCTTCAGCCGTGGAGCACTTATTAATTTATTGTCACCTTTTATTTGTTGTTGTTTACAAATAAAGTGTACGTGATTGAAAAATACACTAACCGACAGTAATTGATTGCGGCCCGGTCCACAATCGCAACCCAGTGCCGCCTTCCTCGGTACCAGGCCTCAGTCTGTGTCCAGGGCACTGTGGAGAGTGTGACCTACGTGAACGACGTTCTGCAGTCCGTACCCATACCCTTTCTGCACAACACCCCAGACGCCGTTTTTCAGCGAGAGAATGCACGACCACACGTTGCTGCACGTACACGTGCGTTCTCGGTGTCGCAGGATGTCAGCCTTTAGCCCTGGCCCGCCAGATCACCACACCTGTCGCCAATAGAAAAGACGGGTGCCGACCACTACAGATGACTTTTGGAACCAGATGAATGCAGAATGGATGGCCGTTCCACAGGCGTCTTACACGCGTCGACGGCATCAGGGAGCGTGGCGGCGCCTGTCTGTGGGTGCTAGGCAGCACGACCCATGCTGTATCTAGGCGACTGAAATGCTAATCATTTCTGCAGAACGTACTAATGTACATGTCCTGTGAATATGAATGTCCTATCTCTAGTCGTTGAAGCTGTTCTGTTATTTCCTGAACACGAGTGTATCTTGTAAACGACAGAACGATTCCAATCACCGCAGGCTGTTGGTTTGTTCCTTTAAGTCGGCTGCCCGTGAAATACATTACTAGCGTCACATTTAAAAATTTTGTTTTGGTATTATGTGGGGCCAGGAACGTTCCCACACATACACGTGTCGAATGTTACAAAAATAGTCTTAAAATTGCTTGTAAGCTGATTGGCATGTGCAAGACTATATTTTTAACATTCGATATGTGTATGATGGGAACAAGCCTGTCCCCACATAAAACGATACAATATTTTTAAATCACGTCCCCATAATCATACGTTTAAAAACGGCCTAAGGCCAAAACTGGTCGGTAATGTGGTGCGTGGTGCATTAAAAGAATAAAACCGGACAGCCCACGGTTGTTAAAATGGTTTCATCATTTAAAAAAACATTGGTCGTTCGTAGACGCAAGAACTGAAACAAAACTACGAAGTGCGTCCCTGATGCTCGTGACACTCAGTACAACTGGGACGCCACCGTCTTCAAGGTCGTGTTCGTCTAGGAGTACTGCTCCAGCTGCGGTCTGCGAATCACTGAGAGAGCGCGGCAGAGCAGAAACTTTTTTTGAGTCATCAGTCTTCTGACTGCTCTGTTGCGACCAGCCACGAATTCCTCTCCTGCGCTAACCTCAATTATTGCCTGGATATATTCCAGTCTCAGCTTCCTCCAGTACAATGGAAGTTAATCCCTAATGTCTGATAATGTCATCCCGCCCTTGTTGCCTTCAATGTTTTCCGCACGTCCCTTCCTTCGGCAGTTCTGCGGGGAACCTCCTAATTGTTTACCTTATTAGTGCATCTTCTGCGTTTGCACACCACCTCCCGACCCCTGCTGCAATCATGTGGCCACACCTTCGACAGACGTCGGATCAGCTGCTTTCCTTCCCCTGCCACGTTGCCTGTATTTTCAAATTTTGTAATCATTTTCTCCAGACCCCTACCACACATCGGGCCAACCCCTTTTTTCGTAACATCGAGTGTTACAGCGTAAAGTCAGCCCCGGCACGCCAGTCGGGAAAAGAGATGGCTGTGAGAAGAGGTCAGCCAATCACACGCTGACCGGCCTCCCTCCAGGACGACAACGCGACAGCAGCGGCCGCTACGTGAAGAGGACACAAGCGCCGCGACCGACTAGTGGTGGCCCACTTCGACATCAGCTTCAACGACAGCCACTTCGTCAGCAGACCCATCGTAGCCTCAGTCAGCAGCTATCTCTATGTAGCACAGACATGTGTTCGTCTGTTCTGAAGAAGACTGATTATTTTGTATGTCGCCCTTTGCTTGCGAAACATATTACAGTTAAGTATTGTAATTGCGTTGCTATAATGAGAGTTGTTTGATTGTTTGTCTAGTGAACCGCGTATGCAGGATTTCTAGACACAGCAACTTGACGACAAGGCTGGACTAATAACATGGCGACGAAGATGTCGGAATGACACGGTGCCGTAGATATAGGAGCTACCAGCTGCCACACATTGTCTCTGTTTTGTTTTGTCGTGGGCTTTAGTGTTTCTCTGCCGCCTTATTCTACCTTGTCTTTCTTTACGGGAGTGTGTTAACATGTTTTAACAGTGTCCATTGTAGTGTTTTTTCTATTCCGTGTTTTCAGGTGGGCGCTGCAGAAATTTCCCCGTGTGCTTATTTTTATTGCTTGCATTGTCTGTTTATTGCATTTGGCTTTTCCAAAACGAGCTACCTGCTTCTGCCACCCTCTGCTCAGGTGCCCCAGCTGCAAGCAGTAGATGCAACGCAGCTAACACAGATGTTTCAGTTTCAGACGCAGCAGACTGCAACCATTCTGAACGCGGTACAGCAGTTACTGGCCAACCGAGCAAGAAACGGAGTGCGACTGCCCGACCAATATCCAACAAGTGCCATACCGCCCTTTCGCCAGTTTAACGGAAAAGAAGAGGGGTGGCTCTAGTGGTTGCAACAGTATGAAGCCCACATCATTGCTCACAACGTACCAGGTACTGTGAAACTACATTAATTTTTGTCCACGGTAGGAAGAGCATTCTTTCGCCTCATTTAGAAATTGTTCCCTAACGCCACCCTCGGTGGACATACCTATGATAAGGTTATAGGTTCTCTAACTATGATGACCAACAAGTGAATGTGGTGGCAGCTACGTACCAATTCTTGCCACGAATGGGTAACAGATTTTCAGGGTACGACGAGGAAATGCAAATTCAAATGTGCTTGCAGTGCTTTATATTCAGATGTAATGTTGTGTGATGCGATCGTGTACGATGTAACTGATGACAAACTTAGAGAATAGGTACTGAAACAGTCAGATCCACCATTTCATGACGTAGTGCAAATTCTAGATCAGTACGATTCAGGTGCCGCAGCGGCTGGTAAATTTGCGCAGCCAGCAGTTTGTCGGAGTGAGTCGTCCTTGGCTGGCCCAGTAGGCAGCAACAGCACGTGAAAACAATTCTCTCAACAGGCGGATACATCAGTGGGTCGAAGTAAGTCACGCCCTCGGTGCTGTTCACGGCACAAACGCCAAGACTGCCCATCCATACAGGCACAGTGTTATGCTTGTGGCAAGAAGCGTCACATACAATCCGTATGTTTGCAACGAAACAAACATTAGAATTCTGCCCAGTCACAAAAATATAGTCACAAGACCCATGTAATCAATGCAGTGCATTCAAAGCGTGCTGCAGGCATTAGCAAAACTAGCAAGCAAACAGTTTTTTCAGTGCTACGCCAGTCCATCAAACTTTTTGCTCATTTGCATCTTAGTGGAAAACGTGTGAAATTTCATTTTGACAAGGGTACCTCCGTTACATTGCTGAATCGTAACTCATACGAACTGTTAGGATCCCCACGCCTGTCTAAAACTAGCACGCACCTGATGCCTTATAGTGGACAAGACATTCCCGTTCTCAGAAAATGTGCTTTGCCTACCATGTATCGCTTGCGTACCACAACGGTGACTTTCACTGCGCTACAGTCACTCAATTGTTAGAACATATTTGACCTTTATTCGTTTCATTCATTTGGTTTTTAATTTCAGGACAATGTGTTGTCAGTGACTGCATTCAATGCCAGTGACAGTGTAGCTCGCGTGCTGAAAGAATTCCCTGAACTCTTTTCTGAAGCTTTAGGCAAGGCTAACCATTTTGTTGCGCGTATTACTGTGGAAGACAATGCTCAGCCAAAATTTTGCCGCCCCACAACTGTTCCGATTGCATTACAGGACAAAATGTGGCCGCCGAACTTAAATAACTGCAAGTCAGCGGAGCTATTGAACCCATAAAAGCTAGTCACTGGGCAAGTCCTCTGATTTTCCTCTCGAAATCTTCAGGTCGCATTCGCCTCTGCGTTGACTTTAAGTTTACAATCAACCCACAAACTGTGATTGATACGTATCCATTTTCACGTCCACAGGATCTAAAGGACAGGTTGGGCGCTGGTCGCTACTTTTGAAATATTGATTTGCGCGATGCGTATCTTCAAATCCCACTTGATGTGTGGTGAACACTCATTTCGGCTTGTTTAAATATTTGCCTTTGGGTTTTGGCAGGTCTCCCGCACCCGCCATTTTTCAACTGTATTTGGAACAGCTGACTGCTCAAGTGCCAAACTGTTCAAATTATTTGGACCCTACTGTCGTAGCAGATCGTACACCTGAACAACGTGTTGCAAATTTGCGTGTTTTTTTTTTCGGGTGTTATCTGATGCAGGACTAAAGTGTACATTGGACAAGTGTGATTGTTTTGAAGCTGAGTTGTAGTATCTTGGTCATGTCGTAAACAGTCGGGGCGTACATCCCCCTCAGTCGCATTTGTTAGGCATACGAGGCTTGCCAGTTCCTCGCAGTGTCACAGAACTGCAGTCAGTCTTAGGGAAAATGAACTACTATTATATATACGCTTCATACCGAATGTTGCACGAACCGCAGCTCCATCGCATCGCTTGCGTCGGAAGAATGTGCTCTTTGTTTGGACACATGAGTGCCAAGTAGCTTCTCAAAAACTTGAAGATGCATTGCTCAGTGATCGATGCTTAGTTCACCTTGATCCTGACAAACCAGTTGTATTGCAAGGTGACGCTTCCTCTTACGGAATCGGTGCAGTGCTTTCGCATAGATTTGGTGATAAAGACAGGCCTATCGCTTCTGCATCAAAAAAGTGTTGTCCGCAGCTCAGTGTAACTATTCACAACTAGAGAAAGAGGCATTGGCTATTGTGTATTGTCACCAAATTCCACCACTGTTTGTACGGAAGAAAATTCTACTTAGTAACGGATCACAGTTCTTGTTTCATCCGATGACGCCGGTTTCTGTACGAACTGCCCAAAAATTTTAATGATGGGCATTGTTGTTGTCTCAATACCAGTACGAGATTGTAATGCGGACGCACATTCACGACTTCCGATTGACCGTAATATAGATTTTGACGCTTCTGCTGCATCTTGTTATTACACCGATGCTGAGGATACTGAATTGCTTCAATCCTTTCCTCTGAACTGTAGGAAAATAGCACAGGCCACGGAAGCTGATACAGATTTGAAATTTTGCTACAGTACTTTCGCACATCTTGGCATCGCTCATCGCATAGCATTAATAACTGTGTAGTGCGCCGATACGTTGCACGTCGGCATAGCCTCGGTATACAGCAAGATGTGATTCTCGTTCAAAATGACAGTGGACAGTGGACGCAAAAAGAAGTGTTGCAGTTACTTCACCGAGGACACTGTGGGATTGTTCGTACGAAACAGTTAGCGCGTCGACACTGTACTTGGCAGTGTACAGACACGCAAATACACTCCTGGAAATTGAAATAAGAACACCGAGAATTCATTGTCCCAGGAAGGGGAAACTTTATTGACACATTCCTGGGGTCAGATACATCACATGATCACACTGACAGAACCACAGGCACATAGACTCAGGCAACAGAGCATGCACAATGTCGGCACTAGTACAGTGTATATCCACCTTTCGCAGCAATGCAGGCTGCTATTCTCCCATGGAGACGATCGTAGAGATGCTGGATGTAGTCCTGTGGGACGGCTTGCCATGCCATTTCCACCTGGCGCCTCAGTTGGACCAGCGTTCGTGCTGGACGTGCAGACCGCGTGAGACGACGCTTCATCCAGTCCCAAACATGCTCAATGGGGGACAGATCCGGAGATCTTGCTGGCCAGGGTAGTTGACTTACACCTTCTAGAGCACGTTGGGTGGCACGGGATACATGCGGACGTGCATTGTCCTGTTGGGACAGCAAGTTCCCTTGCCGGTCTAGGAATGGTAGAACGATGGGTTCGATGACGGTTTGGATGTACCGTGCACTATTCAGTGTCCCCTCGACGATCACCAGTGGTGTACGGCCAGTGTAGGAGATCGCTCCCCACACCATGATGCCGGGTGTTGGCCCTGTGTGCCTCGGTCGTATGCAGTCCTGATTGTGGTGCTCACCTGCACGGCGCCAAACACGCATACGACCATCATTGGCACCAAGGCAGAAGCGACTCTCATCGCTGAAGACGACACGTCTCCATTCGTCCCTCCATTCACGCCTGTCGCGAAACCACTGGAGGCGGGCTGCACGATGTTGGGGCGTGAGCGGAAGACGGCCTATCGGTGTGCGGGACCGTAGCCCAGCTTCATGGAGACGGTTGCGAATGGTCCTCGCCGATACCCCAGGAGCAACAGTGTCCCTAATTTGCTGGGAAGTGGCGGTGCGGTCCCCTACGGCACTGCGTAGGATCCTACGGTCTTGGCGTGCATCCGTGCGTCGCTGCGGTCCGGTCCCAGGTCGACGGGCACGTGCACCTTCCGCCGACCACTGGCGACAACATCGATGTACTGTGGAGACCTCACGCCCCACGTGTTGAGCAATTCGGCGGTACGTCCACCCTGCCTCCCGCATGCCCACTATACGCCCTCGCTCAAAGTCCGTCAACTGCACATACGGTTCACGTCCACGCTGTCGCGGCATGCTACCAGTGTTAAAGGCTGCGATGGAGCTCCGTATGCCACGGCAAACTGGCTGACACTGACGGCGGCGGTGCACAAATGCTGCGCAGCTAGCGCCATTCGACGGCCAACACCGCGGTTCCTGGTGTGTCCGCTGTGCCGTGCGTGTGATCATTGCTTGTACAGCCCTCTCGCAGTGTCCGGAGCAAGTATGGTGGGTCTGACACACCGGTGTCAATGTGTTCTTTTTTCCATTTCCAGGAGTGTAGAACAGATGACGTCACAGTGTCACTGATGTGTGGAAAATCAGTCCGCTTCGCCACAAAAATTCTCTGCTTGGCCTAAGTCGCAATCGCCATGGCGACGTGTGCACATAGACTTTGCAGGTCCTTTTTGGAACATTAGTTGGTTGATTGTTGTAGACTCTTGTAACAAGTTTCCTTCTGCTGTGACAATGAACTCGACAACGTCACGTAGCACAGTTCAGGCGATGTTCTCAATTTTTTGCTTCGATAGTTGTCCTGAAGTTATTCCGTGAACGCAATGACACACGGCATCTAACTAGTGCACCGTTCCATTCACAGTCAAACGGCGAAGCGGAACGTTTTGTCTAAACTTTCAAGCAGCAGATGGCCAAACTTCGCATCGCACACACCAGGGACTGTTTCTGGCCTCCTATCGTTCGCACCCACGAGATGGCCATCTGCTTCACGGCTGCCGCCATCGCACACTGCTCCACCTGCTCCACCCTCCTCAGCATCCGGCGCCGAAGGAAGGCCGCAAGTACCGCCTCGCGCCGCACGATGTTGCGTTTTTCCGGGTTTTTGGCGGCAGCAAACTGTGGTCGCGAGACGAGATCCTTTGCCGACTTTGCACGTGCTTGTATCTCATTTCAGGCCCAGGCGGGCCGCAGCGCAGACATCGCCAGTCATGTGCACGCTGATCCTTCTGTGGCTCTTCTCCCAGATTCACGAACCCCGAGGACAGCGCGGCGACAGCAGCCGCCATGAGGTGTCATCACGACTCCGCGGGACGACCCCACGGAGACGGAGCCTTCGCGACGCCGCAGCGGCCGACGCCCTCTACATCTGGGTATGGGCCTGAGGAGGAGGACGCGTACCTTTCTGATCGTTTTCTGGGCGACGTTTTCACCAGAGTGAAGGTCGGATGGCGGGGTACGACCGGAAGTGTGACGTCCCCTGCAGCCACAGCTTCCGGTCCATCAGAGCGTCCACGGAACTTCCCCTCCCCTCCTCCTCCCGTTGTTGTGTGACGGTAGCCGCTTTGGGAGGTGGGAGGGGGGAATGTTACAGCGTAAAGTCAGCAACGGCACGCCAGTCTGAAACGACAGATAAGAGACGGCTGTGAGAAGCCGTCAGCCAATCGCACGCTGACCGACCGTCCTTCAGGACGACAACGCGACAGCACCGGACTGCTGGCAGCCCACTTCGATAGCAGCTTCAACATTAGGCACTTCGTTAGTCAACGCATCGCAGCCTCTATCAGCAGCTATCTCTACGTAATACAGACTTGTGTTTGTCTATTCTGAAGAAGACTATAGTTTCGTATGTCGCCCTTTGCTTGCGACACATACCAAAGTATTGTAATTGTTTTGTTATAATAGAACTCCTTAATACGAGTTGTTTGATTGTTCTTCTAGCGAACCGAGTATGCAGGGTTGCTAGAGACGACATCGAGGAACGGAGCTTTACCAACAGCGAGCTGTCCTGCATCGTCATGGCCGTTTCGATCGCAACCCGAGGGATAGCGACGTGCCGCTTGTCTGTTGGTGTGCGTATTCTGACGCTTACAGCGTCATCTATTGGAAAAAATTTTCGGTGATTTTTTTTTGTTCCACTGCGTTTCATCCTGCGTCAATAATACGCTGTTCAGAATGGACATTACTCTGTGCAGCCTGCTGCTTTCTACAGCGTTTTGAAACTGGAGCTTCAACTGTGGACGCCCTATACAAACGATAAACCGATATCAAGCAAATAAACGGAAGCGAAACGAGCAGAGCGAAAAGACGAACAAATGTTTATTTATTTGCATATATAGAACACATCTTGAAGAATACAATAATAGTAGTAATAATACGTTTACGATTTCAGTTTCTCAGGTTAAGATGGTGAAACACAGCGACCACACAACCACGCAATGGACCCATAAGAAATCATGTTGGCAATCACTGCAAAATAGTTGCTGGCTGGGAAACCCCGAGGGTTAGGTTCAGACCTCTGACCTCGATAAGTTTCTTCACAGGGCCGTTCCCTCGTACTGTTGGATAGTAGCAGTGTAGACAAGGAGTCCGTGTACATAGTACGTCGTCACGTTTCCTTGTCTGATGGCGAGAGAAGGGGCGGCATGAAGCTCGGTGCCGGCACTGACCGCACTGCTCAGGGACAGCGGCGAGGCGGTCTCCGGGCTCGGCGGCCGCGTGCGGCGGAGCGCAGCGTCACGTGCCCTCACCTCACGGGACTTGCAGCAAGGTCCGGAATATAATCAAGGACACTGGCACATGTTTCGTGATCAGGGTTTGTCTCCACCTGCTGGCCAAACACAGGTGACGAAAACTTCTTCCACCGTCTCGGTTCATCTATATTCCCGAATCGAGCGCCAGTCCACAGGGCATTTTCAATTTTTGCTCGATTTTTTTTCGTCTCCATCCTCCCACTATAGCCCAACATCACGCTCTCCGAGTGTGCCTTTTCAGGCGGACATCTATGTAAAAGTTGTTTACTTCTAGTCATTAAAACACCAACTGCAAATATTTAAACTCTTCTTAGAAAAAACGAGTCCTCTTAGAATATACTGCAACGTTGTTTCACAAAAAAAAGCTTTTCTTCGTAAAAAATTTAGGCTCTCTTTCGAAAAAATTAAAGCTTTTCTTCAGAGAAAGTAACCTTCTTCGAAATAATACTAACCTCTTCTTGAGAAAAAACGAAAACTCTTCTTGAAATAAAACTGCTCATTGATAAAAAAAACAGAAAACTCGGCTTCGAAAGAAACTAACAACTTTTCCTCCAAAAATTTAAGTTTTCCCAGGGACATTAAAATTCTTCTTCAAAAAACCGAAATCTTCTGAAGAAACCAATAGCTCTTTGAAAAAACTGAAAAGATTTCTTTGAGGGGAGACAGAACTAAAAACTCTTGTTTGGTTATGTTAAAACTCTGGCTCCCCTCGAAGAAATCATTCAAAGTGTTTCTTATAGTTGACGCCTCTCCTACCGTTCAATATTTTAGTCAGTACAACGAAAAAACAGTCCAAGTTTTAGTGTTGGTAAGTAGGGTATTCTTTGTATCTGATCTGGGTGTCTAATAATCTGTCTGACATAACTGCTAGCTTGCTGTCACACTCTCTCCATCACATTGCTGCTGGGACATAGTAATGTCTTCGCCATTGGACTACTGTACTACGGACATGGTGCAGATGCCCTTATATGACACTCCTGGAGGCCTTCAGCAAGAAAAGAGTGTCACGTAAAGGCGTCTGCACAAAGCCTACTTCATTGCAATGGAGAGGCGATTAGTGTGTCCCAGGAGCAATGCGATGAGGAAAGAGTTACAGAACGGCACAAGCTTTACCTCGCAAAAGACTACTGGACGCCTGGCAGACGTTCCATGAAGAGACCGTAGCAGAATGACACCAGCTGTACCATAGAAATACACTTGACTCCAGCAGTACCACAGGGGCTCTTGCAGTGGGCCAGCACCCGTCTGATGGTGAGGTGTGTACACAATGCCTCTAGTAGTACGATGGCGAAGCATTTACTGTGACCCGATGTCAATGTGATCGAGAAGAGATGGTTACAGTTAAGACGGCGGCTGTGCCTCGGTTGCAGACTATTTTACTCCCAGATGTGGTTTGATGGTAGACTTGCACAGTGACAGGTGACGTCGCAGACTCCAGCAGTGTGACTGAGCGAAATTTGAAGTAGCCCAGAAACCGAGAGATAGTGAAAACAGCTAGTCATTCCCATGCCCCTGCAGAATGCCTATAGTTCTGCAATGGCGAAGCAATACCCGAAGTAATAATCGAATTGTGTCGTGGAGACACTTTTAGTTGGTCGGCAGCCGTGTGATTGAAGGCCAATAACCTATCGCCAGCGGGAGTGTCATTTTGAGGCGGCTGTATAATGCCTTTTGAATGGCAAGGGCGAGGAAATTACTGTGTCCAAGGAGCAGTGTGATGGAGATCGTGTGCAGTAAGCCAGCAGCTTATTGCACACTCAGCAGAGGTTCCACGGTAAGACACTTGCTAAATGTCAGCAGCATTGTCAAAGCCAGATATACTCCGACAATGCCGTCCAGACACTTGCAGTAGGCCATTCTACAAGTGTATTTGTACCATACTGCTGTTGGCAATCGGCTAGGGTCGCACCATGACACCTCTTCTGGGCTTTTTGCAATCGCTTCTCCATTGCAATACATTGACATTCAGGTATTTCCTCTCCATAACACGGCATCTCACCTACTGCAAGTGTCTGGACGACATTGTTAGAGTTTATCTGCAATTGCTTTTCCTTGAGAACGCTGCCAGCATTTAGCAAGGGTCCCGCCATGGAACCTGTTGTTGGTGGTCAATAATCCCTTTCTGAGGCACGGCTGCATTCTTACAGTGACGTTCCCTCCATCACGTCGGTGTTGGGAGACAGTAATTACTTGCCCATTCCACTACTATAGCTATAGTCGACTCTCGTTGATACTCCTGCTGCCGTTCTGACATGTTTCCGCATCTCACCGTTTGTGAACTCCTGCGAATGCCTCTCCATTACACTACAGGTAACTGCGACATCTCGTATCGTTCTGCAACGTTTCCACTATGAAACGACGTTTAGTTTTGTGTCCTAAGGGAAGTGCCTTCGCGACGCTGCTGCAGTCATTCTGCAAGTGCTTTTCTCTGAGACTGCTCCTGACATTCTGCTTCAGTGTCACCATGGAACGTCTTCCATGTGTGCAGCAGTCCCTCTGTGAGACAACGCTGATGGCATGCTATAACCATCTCCCCATCACCTTGCACTGGGGAATGGTAATTGGTTTGCCATTGTAATACTGCGGGCCTACGCAGACACCTCAATGTGACACACCTGCAGGCATTCACATTTACCTCTCCATTACATGGCTACAAGTCTATAAGACCCTGTTGGGGTATTTCTACTGGTGCCTTTCTCTGAGAATGCTACTGCCATTTAGTAGGGGTCTCACCGTGGAATCACTTCAGGGTGTCCAATAATTTGTCCGCGATCCACAACTGCTAGCTTGCTGTCACTCTCTCTGCATCACAGCGGTGCTAGGTCAAGAAATTGCTTCGCCATAGCCCTATTGTGTGGATGCGTCGCCAACATCAGGGGCAGGTATGCACTCAGGGTCAAACTTATTGTTCACCTTTGATTCACAGGTCCTTAACCTATTGTTAAAGTGCTAAAACGATCCTTCCCTTTGACTGACAGGCACTTAACCTGTTGTCATCCCACACCCTCCCACTCCCCTCCCCCCTCAGGAAAAATTAGAGACAGTACCGCCATCAAGTGGGTTCACCCCGCAGTCCAGAGTCCAACTGACCTAGTACACAGTACCACCATCAGAGGGCACTGTAGTCCCTTCCGTGACGTAATCCAAGACGGCGATCTTGTGGAGAAGAGGAAGTATCTCATAACAGAAAATTAAAGGGAATATTGTTTATTTTTTTTTTTTAAAAGATCAGTTTGTGGAGGTTGGATTTCTCTTGCTCATCATTCTCTGCTGTTTGGAAATGTGTAGGTCTTGTAAGAAGTAATCACATGGGACAAATATGTTGCATAACTTAACGATCGGCACTGTTCTCTGGGTGTCTTAACCTAATGTTTGGCCCTTCGTTGGCACTTCACATATTGTTCTGGTTTTCCATGTCACTCCCATTTCCTTAAACTATCGTACTGCCTTTGATGCCAAATTAAAATTTTCTGGTACACTTTTCGAATTTTACATGCTTTTGAATGCCATTTCTAGCGCATTCGTCTTTGTTACCCACCTCCTTAAACTATTGT
Source organism: Schistocerca nitens (assembly GCF_023898315.1). Taxonomy (NCBI): domain Eukaryota; kingdom Metazoa; phylum Arthropoda; class Insecta; order Orthoptera; family Acrididae; genus Schistocerca; species Schistocerca nitens. The sequence goes on from NC_064623.1 coordinate 228,061,633, forward strand.
ACTGCATTTTACATAAAAATTATGCAGATTAATGTAGTGTTCTGCACTTATCCCGATGTTCTGCTCCATGTTACCCACTCACACACACGCACACACACACGTCCCCTTAACTATTGTACCGCTAACACCACGTTGATATAAAAAATTTATGAAAATTAATTAAATGGATATTCTTCACATGTATCGGGTAGTTTCTTTTTGTTTTAAATCACAGCATTCTATTGACTTGTCAAATCGATGGAATATAGTTTAAACAAAAGATAGCTAATGAAAAACAGATCCAATCACTCGACCCCCGACACACGAAGCCAACGCCACCGCCACCGCCACCGCCTCTGCACATCTCCCTAAGAACCTGGATGCATCGGGCCTATCCGTGAAGTGATGACGCGGTCGTCAGCTGCCAAGCGATGCATTGGTGTCAGTTTGGGTCACACAAGGATGAGGTGGCGGCATCTCTTTTATACTTCACACCTGAGAAATTCCTGTCGAAATACGTGTTCACCTAGGTACCCTTGCTCGCACAACGACACATAGCCGCAGTGCGGGTCCAGCGCCGAGAGAGATGTTGCAATGCTTCCCAGAATAGCACAGGGTGCATTGTTCCTGGCGATCCTAACGGGACAGCCCGTTCATCAATGAATTTACCCGTCAAACTCCTGCTGTTGCAAGTGTGGGAGCACCATTTGCCATTATTTTCTGCAGATGACACTTTCAGCGGCAAAATTGCAGTGACAGTTAAACCCCACAAAGACAAGATTCACAAGAAATTTGGGAGACAGGAACATTTTTACCAGGGTAACTACAATTAAATATTATGATTGCTTAAACTTCACCTCCGTAATAGCACCCATCTTCAGCAAAACTTATGTCATTTGACACATGCACGGCCTTTATATACATAATATATTACGTAATATAATAGGGGAAACGGATTTTTGTAAATAACAACAAAGATGTATGGCAAATAACTTTTTTCTTGGTTCATTCAGTTCACACAAATACAATATAGTTCTTGAGGAACAATATAATTCTTGAGGTACAATATAATTCTTGACATATAAATTGAATCGGCTATTCCAGTGTGGACCGTGTGAGGTGGCGCAGTGGTTAGCACACTGGACTCGCATTCGGGAGGACGACGGTTCAATCCGGCGTCCGGCCTTCCTGATTTAGGTTTTCCATGATTTCCCTAAGTTGCTCCAGGCAAATGCCGGGATGGTTCCTTTGAAAGGGCACGGCCAGCCTCCTTCCCCCTCCTCCCTTTTACTTTTAACTTACACGCTCCTCAAGGTAATCAAGCGATATGGTGCCCAGTGTAATCGGTGGTGGTGCTCTGCATTGAGTTATCGCATCCCCCCAAAGTTGAGTCTGGTAGTGAAGAGACGAGTCTTCATTATCTTTGGGGGGAAAACGGAGTGATAACGCGGAGCGCAGCAATCGCCGAGTGGCATCGTAAATCCACCCTGAGTGCTGTACTGGGCCAGTCTCCTGGGATCGAAGTGAGAGGCTCAGCTAAGGCACTCAGCAGAATTCTACACCTGGACAGCCATACACATGTCTACGATCCGGTAAATGGAGGCTCAAGCTTTATCGAGCTGCCTAATGATACAGCTAATAAGCGTGTATGGATTAATGTCGAAAATAGAAACGATCAGGCTTGGTTTGCATGGTCAGTCCTGGCTTGCGAGAGAAATTACACAGAAAATCCGCATCGCACAACTCAGTATGCAGATACCTTGACTTTGATGGTATCGAGTTCCCCTTCAAGATCCACGACATACCTAAATTTGAGGCGCAGAATACCGGAATATTGTTTCATGTTTATGGCCTGGAGAGGAAAAGCAATTCAGATGAGCCAGACAAGCATATTGTCGTCGGCCCTCTCCATTTCTCAAAATTTGCTGGTGAGGGTGAGGAGCATGTAGCCATTCTACTCTTCTCTGATGGCGATACTTATCACTACGTTTGGAACAAAGACATATCCCGACTCCTTTCCTCCCAGATAAATGAACATGAACAGAAGCAACATATTTGCTTAAGGTGCCTGAATTATCTCTCCTCAGACAAGTTATTAGCTACGCATCTACTAGACTGCGCTTCCAAGGATCCGGTACGTTTTATTATGACTGCTGAAGAAGACAAATTCATAAAGTTTAAGAATGTTCACCACCGGGAGCGATGCCCATTTGTAGTGCACGCCGACTTTGAATGCCTCCTCGCTCCTGTGTCCAGCTGGGAAGGCGTCCCTACAGCCTCACATACGACCTTTACAGAAAAACACATATCATATGTGGCAGTGTACCCAGTTGTATCTTCATATGATTCCAGTCTTAACTGGTACAAATCTTACGTCAGGGACAGCCCTAAATATTGGCTGCTCACTGAGCTCGAAAAACTTTCGTGGGAGGTCGATAAGCTTTACAGCGGCAACGTTTCCATGACCCAATCGAAGGAGAATGAAGATTTGTATAATAACGTGGTTGATTGTCATGTTTGTGGGCTGCCGTTAGATAGAAAAGCGGAAATTCCTCGTAGGGACCACAGCCAACTTACGGGGAAGTTCCGTGGCGCAGCTCACAATGCGTGCAATTTGAAGTACCAGATACCTAGACACATACCCATTTTCTTCCACAATTTAAGCGGATATGACGCTCACTTTCTAGTTGAGCACTTAGCTGATTTCTTTGGAGAAAGATCAGGTCGAGAATTACATTTCATTCTCCAAACGAATGACGACAAGAATTACGCTCCGCTTCCTTGATATGCTAAGTTGTATACAGGCACAACTCCAGAAATTCGATGAAACACTACCTCGGGGGGATATGCATCTTACTTGAGCTGCATTTCCCGACGAGAAAAAGTTTCCGATATGGGTATGTACATACACTCCTGGAAATGGAAAAAAGAACACATTGACACCGGTGTGTCAGACCCACCATACTTGCTCCGGACACTGCGAGAGGGCTGTACAAGCAATGATCACACGCACGGCACATCGGACACACCAGGAACCGCGGTGTTGGCCGTCGAATGGCGCTAGCTGCGCAGCATTTGTGCACCGCCGCCGTCAGTGTCAGCCAGTTTGCCGTGGCATACGGAGCTCCATCGCAGTCTTTAACACTGGTAGCATGCCGCGACAGCGTGGACGTGAACCGTACGTGCAGTTGACGGACTTTGAGCGAGGGCGTATAGTGGGCATGCGGGAGGCCGGGTGGACGTACCGCCGAATTGCTCAACACGTGGGGCGTGAGGCCTCCACAGTACATCGATGTTGTCGCCAGTGGTCGGCGGAAAGTGCACGTGCCCGTCGACCTGGGACCGGACCACAGCGACGCACGGATGCACGCCAAGACCGTAGGATCCTACGCAGTGCCGTAGGGGACCGCACCGCCACTTCCCAGCAAATTAGGGACACTGTTGATCCTGGGGTATCGGCGACGACCATTCGCAACCGTCTCCATGAAGCTGGGCTACGGTCCCGCACACCGTTAGGCCGTCTTCCGCTCACGCCCCAACATCGTGCAGCCCGCCTCCAGTGGTGTCGCGACAGGCGTGAATGGAGGGACGAATGGAGACGTGTCGTCTTCAGCGATGAGAGTCGCTTCTGCCCTGGTGCCAATGATGGTTGTATGCGTGTTTGGCGCCGTGCAGGTGAGCGCCACAATCAGGACTGCATACGACCGAGGCACACAGGGCCAACACCCGGCATCATGGTGTGGGGAGCGATCTCCTACACTGGCCGTACACCACTGGTGATCGTCGAGGGGACACTGAATAGTGCACGGTACATCCAAACCGTCATCGAACCCATCGTTCTACCATTCCTAGACCGGCAAGGGAACTTGCTGTTCCAACAGGACAATGCACGTCCGCATGTATCCCGTGCCACCCAACGTGCTCTAGAAGGTGTAAGTCAACTACCCTTGCCAGCAAGATCTCCGGATCTGTCCCCCATTGAGCATGTTTGGGACTGGATGAAGCGTCGTCTCACGCGGTCTGCACGTCCAGCACGAACGCTGGTCCAACTGAGGCGCCAGGTGGAAATGGCATGGCAAGCCGTTCCACAGGACTACATCTAGCACCTCTACGATCGTCTCCATGGGAGAATAGCAGCCTGCATTGCTGCGAAAGGTGGATATACACTGTACTAGTGCCGACATTGTGCATGCTCTGATGCCTGTGTCTATGTGCCTGTGGTTCTGTCAGTGTGATCATGTGATGTATCTGACCCCAGGAATGTGTCAACAAAGTTTCCCCTTCCTGGGACAATGAATTCACGGTGTTCTTATTTCAATTTCCAGGAGTGTAGTATGGCGAAACTCAACGAAACCAGGCTACCTGACATAACTGCATTTTCCAGCAGCCTTACAGGCGATGCCATAACGGATGCAGTGTGTGAGCCTGAACGTTTGGCGGGAATTCAGTATTTCCACTTTAGGAGAGTACACATGGCTTTATACAGGCACAGACGTGCGCTTGCTTGCGGACGTTTTCGAGAAATTCCGGAGTCTATGTATGACCACATATTCTCCGGATTCCGCCTTTTATTACACGGCACCTCGGTTGTCTTGGGACGCAATGCTCAAGAAAACGAACTGCAGTATCGAATTACTGACCGATGCTGTCATGCTTCTTTTCTTTGAGCGGGGGATCCGTGGGAGACTTTGCCAATGTGTTCATAGGCACGCGAAGGCAAATAGCCCACGGATGGGTGACAGGTCCAACGCATCCCTTGATTCTGGTTATATAATATACCTCAAAGTGAATAACTTACAGAGGCACGCCATGCCGATTGGCGAGCTTCAATGGGTGCCCGGAGACGAATGCAAGGGATTAAGTGGAAAAATCATGGGCGGTATGGCAGCTGATTCTGATGCTGGGTATGTGGTGGAGGCAGAACTCGCAAACCCTATTAGTCTGCAAGTTGCGCATACCGATTTGCTGCTGTGTCCAGAGCAACTTGTTCCGTCAGGAGGCTCCATGCCAAAACTGATGACAACGCTGGTGGATAAGTGGAGTTACATTATTCATAATCGTAACCTCCAGCAGTGCCTCAGCTTGCGTACGGGGCTGGTTAGACTCACCTGGGCTATCTCCTTCAGGCAGTTCCCGTGGTTGAAGGAGTATATTGATTTGAATACGAGAAAGGGAGCTTCCGCAACGTGTGACTTTGAGAAAGATTTTTATAAATTAATGAATAATTCTATTTTCGGTAAAACATTGGAGAATTTGAGGGAACGACGTGAAATTTTTATTAGAACCGAATGGGGTGGGCGTTATGGCGTAAGAAAACGCATTGCCAGACCAAATTTTAGTCGTGTCACCATATTCAATAAGAACTTTGTTGCTGTGGAGATGGCGAGGACTGCAGTAGAGTTTACAACACCTGTGTGGTGTCACCGCCAGACACGACACTTGCTAGGTGGTAGCCTTTAAATCGGCCGCGGTCCGGTAGTATACGTGGACCCGCGTGTCGCCACTATCAGTGATTGCAGCCCGAGCGCCGCCACACGGCAGGTCTAATCTAGAGAGACTCCCTAGCACTCGCTCCAGTTGTACAGCCGACTTTGCTAGCGATGGTTTACTGACTACATACGCTCTCATTTACGGAGACGACAGTTTAGCATAGCCTTCAGCTACTCCATTTGCTATGACCTTGCAAGCCGCCATATTCAGTTACTATAAGAACTATCTTCAAGAATGTCTTCTGAACAGATAATATTGTGAATCATGTACCGTCAAGAGCGACGTTCATCATTAATGGATTAAAGTTAAGTATCAAACTAATTACGTCCGATTTCTGAATTCTCATTCCTTGTCATGTTCCAGACCTCACGTCAGTATAGTTCTTCCCTCCTCACGTCAGCCTGCGTGAGCTAAAACGAGTGCATTTCGGCCTCCACTCGTAACACGGTGTTGGCTCTTCTCTCAACACAACAACCTGTTTATGTGGGGATGTGCATACTAGACCTATCCAAACTCCACATGTACCGCTTTCATTATGAGTTTGCGAAAACTCATTTCGCAGATCCTAAATTACTTTATATGGATACAGATAGCTTCATCTATTGGGTGAAGAACTGTGATCCATATGAAGAAATTAGGTGCCATGGTAATGAATTTGACGCGTCCTCATACATGCCCAATAATCTTTATGGAATTGTTTCACAGAACAGGAAGGTTATCGGTCTTGTGAAGGAGGAGTCGAATGGATTGCCGATTATGGAGTTGGGTAGGTCTACACTCAGGGATGTATGCATATCGCACATTGGAAGATGCCACCCAGAGGCGGGCTAAGGGTGTGCGTCGCGTGGCATGAAGAGCCTTCTCCATCGAGGACTATTTGCGCTGATTGTGCACTGCTGTTCGCGGTGCTGCACTGCAACCACCGCATATGGTACTCTCCCATGGTGACGATCGTAGAGATGCTGGATGTAGTCCTGTGGAACGGCTTGCCATGCCATTTCCACCTGGCGCCTCAGTTGGACCAGCGTTCGTGCTGGACGTGCAGACCGCGTGAGACGACGCTTCATCCAGTCCCAAACATGCTCAATGGGGGACAGATCCGGAGATCTTGCTGGCCAGGGTAGTTGACTTACACCTTCTAGAGCACGTTGGGTGGCACGGGATACATGCGGACGTGCATTGTCCTGTTGGAACAGCAAGTTCCCTTGCCGGTCTAGGAATGGTAGAACGATGGGTTCGATGACGGTTTGGATGTACCGTGCACTATTCAGTGTCCCCTCGACGATCACCAGTGGTGTATGGCCAGTGTAGGAGATCGCTCCCCACACCATGATGCCGGGTGTTGGCCCTGTGTGCCTCGGTCGTATGCAGTCCTGATTGTGGCGCTCACCTGCACGGCGCCAAACACGCATACGACCATCATTGGCACCAAGGCAGAAGCGAATCTCATCGCTGAAGACGACACGTCTCCATTCGTCCCTCCATTCACGCCTGTCGCGACACCACTGGAGGCGGACTGCACGATGTTGGGGCGTGAGCGGAAGACGGCCTAACGGTGTGCGGGACCGTAGCCCAGCTTCATGGAGACGGTTGCGAATGGTCCTCGCCGATACCCCAGGAGCAACAGTGTCCCTAATTTGCTGGGAAGTGGCGGTGCGGTCCCCTACGGCACTGCGTAGGATCCTACGGTCTTGGCGTGCATCCGTGCGTCGCTGTGGTCCGGTCCCAGGTCGACGGGCACGTGCACCTTCCGCCGACCACTGGCGACAACATCGATGTACTGTGGAGACCCCACGCCCCACGTGTTAAGCAATTCGGCGGTACGTCCACCCGGCCTCCCGCATGCCCACTATACGCCCTCGCTCAAAGTCCGTCAACTGCACATACGGTTCACGTCCACGCTGTCGCGGCATGCTACCAGTGTTAAAGACTGCGATGGAGCTCCGTATGCCACGGCAAACTGGCTGACACTGACGGCGGCGGTGCACAAATGCTGCGCAGCTAGCGCCATTCGACGGCCAACACCGCGGTTCCTGGTGTGTCCGCTGTGCCGTGCGTGTGATTATTGCTTGTACAGCCCTCTCGCAGTGTCCGGAGCAAGTATGGTGGGTCTGACACACCGGTGTCAATGTGTTCTTTTTTCCATTTCCAGGAGTATATATATATAGGAGAGGGAGAGGGAGGGAGGTGTGTGTGTGTGTGTGTGTGTGTGTGTGTGTGTGTGTGTGTGTGTGTGTGTGAGAGAGAGAGAGAGAGAGAGAGAGAGAGAGAGAGAGAGAGAGAGAGTGAGAGTGAGGGAGAGAGGAAGAGAGTGTGTCTGCAGAGTAGTAGTATGACCCATTTATCAGTGTGTGTGTGTGTGTGTGTGTGTGTGTGTCATGTACTATGTACACGTGTACACAGAGAGAGAACGTATGTTTGGAAAAGAAAGAAAGGATAAAAAGAACAAAATTTATCTTTATACAGTATATGCACACCATTTGTGTGAAAGAGAGTAAACAACATAAACAAATGAATATTAAAAATACTCAAAAATAGAAAGAAATTTATATATTGATTTATTTGTTCTTAACGCAAAGTATGTGTAACCTGTAAATGTATATGCACCATGTGCATATATTAAATAGAATAGCTTTGAAATTTTTCACCTGCCGCTAGCCATCCACGTGAGAATAGTTTTTATGTGTATGTAGCTCACAGTCCATCAGAAATGTTACTTTAATAACCTTTCCTATTGTGAACTATTGAAATTGGATTCTAAGCTTTTCGCAGTCCCTCAGAATTATTGTAACAGCTATGCTACTGGGGCTATAGAATTTAGTTGTAGTAGTAAAGAAAGTATCTCAGAATTAGTGTTTAGTGTAGATTTATAAAAAAAGAAATTTACTACCTATGTTACTGTTGTAGCATGTAAGTTAAAAGTATTTCCGCATTGGAGTAGCCCATTCACTTTACATGTCAAGAATTATACTGTACCTCAAGAATTAAATTGTACCTCAAGAACTATATTGTATTTATGTGAACTGAAGAAAGCAAGAAAAAAGTTATTCACCATACATCTTTGTTGTTATTTACAAAAAACCTTTTCCCCTATTGCATTATGTATGTATATGTACATAAAGGCCATGCATTTCTCAAAAGACATTAGTTTTGCTGAAGATGGGTGCTATTAAGGAGGTGTAGTTTAAGCTATCGTAATATTTAGTCGTAGTTACACTGGTAAATATGTTCCTGGCTCCAAATATTCTGGTGAGTCTTGCCTGTAAACAACTTTTGTGAGGTTTAACTGTCAGTGCAATTTAGCGATCTGTGAGAAATAATTTTGCTACTGAAAGTCTTGTCTGCAGAAAGTAATGGCAGATGGTGCTCCCACACCGGTAGCACAGCAGTTTGACGGGTAACTTAACTGATGAATGGGCTGTCCCATTACGATCACTAGGAACAATGCACCCTGTGCTATTCCGAGAAGCATTTGGATATCTCTGTCAGTGCTGGACCCACACTGCAGCTATGCATCATCGCACTAGCAACGGTGCCCAGGTGAACACGTATGTCGACAGGAATTTCTCAAGTGTCAAGTATGAAAGAGATGCCGCCACCTCATCCTTGTGGGACCCCAACTGACACCAATGCATCGCTTGGCAGCTGACGACCGCGTCATCATTTTTCGGGGTGCGCCGATGCATCCCGACTCCTGGGAATGTGTGTGGAGTCGGCGGCGTTGGCATCTTGCGTCGAATGGCTGGATGTGTTTTTTACTAGCAATCTTTTGTTTAAACTATATTCAAACGATTTGACCAGCCAATAGGATTCTGTGAATTAAAGCAAAAAGAAACTACCCGATACATGTGAAGAATATCGATTTAATTAATTTTCATAAATTTTTTATATCAACTTGGTGTTAGCGGTACAGTAGCTAAGGGGGGAGATGTGCATGAGTGGGGGACATGGAGCAGAACAGCAAAAAAATGGTTCAAATGGCTCTGAGCACTATGGGACTCAACTACTGAGGTCATTAGTCCCCTAGAACTTAGAACTAGTTAAACCTAACTAACCTAAGGACATCACAAACATCCATGCCCGAGGCAGGATTCGAACCTGCGACCGTAGCGGTCTTACGGTTCCAGACTGCAGCGCCTTTAACCGCACGGCCACTTCGGCCGGCGCAGAACAGCAGTTTAAGTGCAGAACACTACGTTAAATTTCATAATTTTTATGTGAAATGTAGTACAAAAGTTTAAGGAGATGAGCGACAAAGACAAATGCGCCAGAAATGGCGTTCAAAAGCATGTGAAATTCGAAAATTGTACCAGAAAATTTTAATTTGGCATCAGAGGCGGTACAATAGTTTAAGGAAATGTGGGTGATATGGAAAACCACTTAACAGAACAATAGTTTATGTGCCAACGAAGGGCCAAACATTAGGTTAAGACACCCAGAGTACAGTGCCGAATATTGGGTTATGCAACATATTTGTCCCATGTAATTATTTCTTACAACAGGGGAGAATGATGTGTGAGAGAAATCCAACCCCCACAAACTGATTTTCTTATAAATAAACAATATATCCTGAATTTCTTGTTATGAGATCCTTCCTGTCCACCACAAGATTGCTGTATTGGATTACATCTCGGAAGGGACGACAGAGCCCTCTGGTGGTGGTACTGTGTACTAAGTCAGTTGGACTCCGGACCTCAGGGGTGAACACACTTGATGGCGGTACTGTATCTAATTGTTCCTGAGGGGGGAGGGGGTGGGAGGGTGTGGGATGGTAACAGGTTAAGTGCCTGTCAGTCAAAGGGAGGGATCGTTTTAGCAGTTTAACAATAGATTAAGGACCTGACAACCAAATGAGAACCATAGATTAAGTGTCTTTCAATCAAAGAAGAACAATAGGTTTGACCCTGAGTGCATACCTGCTGCTGATGTAGGCAACCCGCACATGGCCACAAACAGCCTAGTCCCTCTACAGACACTAATGCTAACCCTCAGGACAGGCTTCTGCTGGCCTAACGCAAGTGTCCATATGACACTGCTGGAGTCATTCTGCAAGTCTTTGTCTATGTTTCTAATTCTGGAATTCTTCTCAGGTCTCACCGAGGAACCTCTTCCGGGTGTCCAGTAGTCTTTTTGCGAGACCAAGCCACGACTCTCTCCTCATCGTATTTTCTTCTGAGACATGCTAATTGCTTCAACATTGCGTTCTGCAGACACCTCTCAATGACATTCCTGGTGCTGTTGAAGAGATATTTCACTATCTCACTGTTTCTGGGCTACTTCAAATGTCTCCCCATTACACTGCTTCGTTCTGCGACGGCTCCTATCACTCGGCAACGTTCTACCTTCAAAACACAAGTGAGTGTCCAGCGCTCAGAAACCGTGGCACAGTTGCCGGTATACTGTAACACTAGGTCTGTCACATTGACTTCAGGTCACAGTAAATGCATCGCCATCGCACTACTACAAGCCTTCTGTGGCCACCCCGCTGTTACACTAATGCTGTCCTTCAGGAATTCCCTCTCCATCACACGTCTGCTGGCCTACTGCAAGTGTCCCTATGACATTGCTCCAGTCATTCTGTTTCTCTGAGACTGGTGCTGGCACTCTGATAGGGTATCGCCAAGGAACCTCTTCTCGGTGACCAGTAGCCTTTTGCGAGACGAAGGTGACTCTCCCCATCAGCTTGCTCCTGGGACACACTAAATGCTTCGTCATTGCAGTACAATAGGCATTCTGTAGACTCATTCATGTGATATTCCTGCTGCCATTCAGTTATTGCTTCTGCATAACAAGGCAGCTGGTCTACTGCAAGGCGCTCATCGACATTGTTGAAGTATTTCTACAAGTGCCTTTCCATGGCCTTTTGCAAGGGTCCCACTTTGGTACCTCTTTGGGGCGTCCAATTATCGTGTACGAGGGACAGCTGCAAGCTTACCCTAACTCTCACGGCATCTTATTTCTGATGGGACACTGAAATGGCTACACCATTGCACAACTGTAGGCTTTACTCAGGTCCCTCTCAATTACACTACAGTTTTAGAAATGCTTCTCCATTTCACAGTTTCTGGGCTATGGCAAATGTCTATCCATCACACTGTTGGAGTCTGCGACGACTCCAATAGTTTTGCAAAATCAGCACTATGAAAATAGATGTAGCTGTCCACAGTCAGAAACCGAGGCATAGCTGTCCACATACTGCAACACTCGCTCCCTGGGGTACAGAAAATGCTTCACCATCGCGCGAATGCAGACATTCTGCAGACTCTTCACCATGACGATAAAGCTGCACTTCAGGAATTGGTTCTCCAACGCACAGGTTCTACCGCAGGTGTCTGTATGACGCTGCTGGTGTCGTTCTGCAGGTGCGTTCCACTTGAGACTGCTGTTGGTATTCTCCTAGCGTCTGACTGTGGAGCCTCTTCTGGGTGTCCAGCAGCCTTTCTCAGGTAAAGCTGTTGGCTCGCTGAAAGTCTCTCCCCATGACACCAAGCTCCTGGGACACTCTAATTTCGTCAGAATTGCAGTGCAGTAGGCAGTCTGCACCGGTCTCAATATGACACTCCATCTGGCCTCCAGGTATCACCTCAACCGTAACACAGCAGCTGGCCTGCTGCAAGTGTCTCGACGACAGTATGCCTTTCTGCAAGAATGCTGCTTTCATTTAGCACGTGTCCCACCTCGGTACCTCCTCTGGATGTCCAATAATCTTTCTCTGAGGCGCAGCTGTACCTCTCGAGGCATCGCACTGCTGCTCGGGCAGCAAAAACTGGCTCGCCTTTGCAGGTCTATAGGCATTCTGCAGACGCCTCTCAAATTAGAGTGCTGTTGCTGTTCTACAAATGCTCCTCCACCTCGCCGTTTCAGGGCCCATAATGCTGGGAAACATAAATAGCTTTGCCATTATACGACTACAGGCATTCTGCAGGTGTCTAACCATCAAACTATTGCCCTTCAGGGTTTGCCTCTCCATCGGACGGGTGTTGTGCTACTGCAACTGTCTCTATAACACTGCTGGAGTCATTCTGCTGACGTATTTCCACGATACTGCTGCTGGCATTCGGATAGGGACTCACCATGCAACCTTTTCTGGGCGTCCAGTAACCTTTCTGCGAGACAAAGGTGTTGGAATTGTGTACCTCTCTCCTCATCACGTTGCTCCTCGGACACTGCAAGTGTATTTGTATTATACTGTTGCTGGCATTCAGAAAGTGTCTAACCACAGAAGCTCATCTGGGTGTCCAATAATCTTTCTCTGAGGCACACCCTGGATCTCCCGCCATCTCGTTGCTGCTGAGACAAAAAATAACTTCGCAATTCCACTAGTACAGGCATTCTGTAGACGCCTCTAAGTGGTACACCTGTTGCCGTTCTGGAAATACGTTCCCATCTCACTGTTTCTGCAAATGTCTCTCCACCACAATGCTGGAGTCTGCGACGGCACCTATCACTCACGACGTTCTCTCAGGGAAACCACATCTGTGTGTAAAGCAGTCTATAATCGTGGCACAGCTGTAGGCTTACTGTAACACTCGATCCATCAACTTGGCGTCGGGTAGCAGTCAATGCAACCCCATCACTCGGCTACAGGCAATCTGCAGACACCTCACTATTCCACTAATACTGCCCTCTGCATCACACGAGTGCTGGACTGATTGTGCAAGTGCGATATTCTGCCGCTGGCATTGTGCTTGGGTGTCATCATAAGCCTCTGCTGGGTGTCTCTTGCGAGACGAAAGTGATGGCTTCTGGAACACTCTCCCTGTCACCTTGCTCCTGGGCACAGTAAACGCTTCCATCTATTGACGCACTAATGTAACACTCCTGCTGGCTTTCAGTTATTGCATCTGCATAACACGGCAGCTGACCTACTGCAAGGGTCTCGACGATGTTGTTGGAGTATTTCCGCAAGTGCCTTTCTATGACATTATTGCTGGAATTTAGGAAGAATCTCACCACAGGACCTCTTCTGGGTATCAAATAAATTGTCTCCGAGGCATTGCGGCTTTATTTATGTAATTATCTAGCCATCTCATTGCTGCCGGGACACAAAAATTGGTTCGCCGTTGAACAACAACAGGCATTCAGCAGGTGCCTCTCAATGACACACATATTCTGCTCTAGAAAGGCTAATGTCGCTCCATGAACCTGCTGGAGTTTACCATGGCTCCTATCGTTCTTCAACGTTACCAGCGTAAAACCACAACTGGGTCTGCAGTAGCCTGTAGTGGAGCCACAGCGGCCGGCTTACTGTAACCCTGGCTCAGTCATATTCACGCTGACACAGAAATCGCTTCGCCGTCGCACTGCTGCAGACATTCTACATACGCCTCACCATGAGATACCGCTGCACCTCAGGAATTGCCTCTCTACCACACAGGTGCCGGATTACTGCAAAGGAATTGATGACACTGCTGGAATCGTTCTGCAAGTGTATTTCTCCGGTACTGCTCCTGGTATTCAACAAGTGTCTACCCACGGAACGTCTTCTGGGTAACAAAATCCCCAAGGGACAGCTCTCAGCTTACTGTAACTCTCACGCCAACTCCTTGCTGCTGGGACACTAAAATTGCACTACAATAGGCATTCAGCAGACGCCACATCACAGAGTTGTGCAACCCTCACTATGGCACTGATGGAGCCATTCTGCAAGTGCGTCTCTCTGCCACTACTGCTTGCATTCAGCCACGGCCTCACCGTGGAACCACTTCTGGGAGTCCTGTAATATTTCTCTGAGACATATCTGTTGGTTTCGTGTAGCTCTCTCAGCATCTTTGTCCAGTAGCTTGTAACGAGGCACAGCTGGAGGCCTACTGCAATCCTCTCTCCATATCATTAACGCTGGAACGCAGATGTAACCTCTCCATCATAATACTACAGGCATTCTGTATGCGCCTCAAAATAACACTATTTCTGCCCTTCACGCATTAAAATTTCTGTTACAGTTTTAGAAACGGTTATTCACATCACTGTGTCTAGGATTCTGGAAATACTGCAACCTTTGATTCATAACATTCATCCTGGGACACGGAAATAGTTTTGCCTTCGCAGCATTAGGGGCTTACTGCAGACACTTCACCACGGCATGAGCTCTGCAATTCACGGGTGCAAGCCTAATCCAATAGTCACCAATGGTCACCACGTGGAACCTCTCTTGGGAGTCCAGCAGCTAGAGTCCAGTGCACCATTGCCCGTTTACTGTAATCATCGCACCCTCACAAAGACGATGCGCCACAGAAATTACGTCGTGATCGTGTACTACAGGCTCCATGCCGACTGCTCTTCAAGCGAGTAACACGCCAATAATCCCCGCATGCTACGTCTCCTGGGAGTCCTGCTAGTTGTATCCGATACAGAACTGCCCGTTGGCTGTAACCCTCGCACAGTCACATTGACGATGCGACACAGAAACTGCGGCGCGATTGAATACTACAGGCTCCAAGACAACATCTCTACAAGCCACTAACGAGGCTACGGTCACTGCATCGAACCTCTCCTGGGAGTCCAGTAGCTTGTATCCGATGTACCACTGCCCATTTACTGTAGCCCTCGCTCTTTCACACTGAAGATGCGACACAGAAATTGCGTCTCGATTCAATAGTACGGGGCGCATGCCGACTTCTCTCCAAGCGACTAACGCAGATACGGTCACTGCATTGAAGCTCTCATGGGAGTCCAGAGCTTGTTTCCGACGCTCCATTGCCCGTTTACTATTGCCCTCGCACATTCACATTCACCACGCGACACAGAAATTGCATCGCGTTTGAAAACTACGGTCTCCATGCCGACTTCTCTCCAAGCGAATAACGCTGCTACGGTCACCGAATGGGACCTTTCCAGGGAGTCCATTAGCTTGTATCTGATGCAGCCGGGCCAGTTTACTGTTACCCTCGCTCCCTCACATTGACGATGAGGCACAGGAATTGCGGTGGGATTGCCATGCCGACTTCTCTCCAAGCGACTAACAAGACTACAGTCAACGCATGGAACCTCTCCTGGGAGTCCAGAGCTTGTTTCCGACGCACGTCTGCTCGTTTTCTGGAACTCTCCCACACTCACATTGTCGATGCGCTAGAGACATTGCGTCACGATTGTATACTACAGGTTCCATGAGAACTTCTCTACAAACCGAATGGTGGTTCTCCCGGGAGTCAGGTTGCGTGGATCCGATGCACAACTGATAGTTTATTGTAAAGCTCGCACCCTCGTACCGACAATGGAAACACAAATTGCGTCGCATTCAATACTTCGGTCTGCAGCCATCTTCCCTCCAAGCGACAAATGCGTCTACGGTCACCGGATGGACGTTCTCCTGGGAGTGTAGTTGCTTGTTTCCGATGCTCCACTGACAGTTTATTGTATCCCTCGCACCCTCGTATTGACGATGGAGCACACAATTTACGTCGCGTTTCAATTTTTCAGTCTCCAACCAACTTCAGTCCGAGCGACTAACGCAGCCACGGTGGCCGTATGGACTTTCTCCTAAGAGCTTAGTTGCCGGTTTCTGATGCACCACTGACAGATTGTTGTAATCCTCGAACCGTTGTACTGACGATGCATGACACAAATTGCATCGCGATTTAATTCTTTGGTCTCCAGCCGACTTCTGTGGAAGCGACTAATGCGGCTACGGTCGCCGGAAGGATGTTCTCCTGGAATTCAAGTTGCTTGTATCTGATGCACCACTGACATTTCATTGTACCTCTCCCAACCTCGTATAGACCATGGAACAACCAAATTCGGTCGAAATTAATACGTCAGTCTCCAGGAGACTCCTCTCCAAAGGACTAACACGGATATGGATGGACGCTCTCCTGGGAGTCAAGTTCCTTGTTTCCGATCCACGAATGGCAGTTTATGGTAAACCTAGCACGCTCGTATTGACGACAGAGCACACAAATCGCGTCGCGATTCAATACTTCGCTCACCAGCCGACTTCTCGCCAAGTGACTGACGCAGATACGGTCACCGGATGGATGCTCTCCTGGGACGCAAGTTGCTGGTTTCCACACCAATGACAGTGATTGATGATGGATTCAAGTTGCTTGTTTCCGATAGCCACTGGCAGTGGATTGTAAACATCGAACCCCTCGTATTGATGATGGAACACGCAAATTGCGTCGAAACTTAATACTTCAGTCTCCAGCTGACTTCTCTCCGAGCGACTAACATTGCTACAGTCACCAGATGGACGTTGTCCTGGGAGTCAAGCTGCTTGTTTCCGATGCACTACTCACAGCTTATCGTAAACTTCATAACCTCGTATTGACCATGGTACACACAAATTGCGTCGCATTTTCATACTTCACTCTCCAGCCGACTTCCCTCCAAGCAACTAACAAGGCTACAGTGACCGGAACGATGTTCTTCTGGTAATCAAGTTGCTGGTTTCCGATGCACCACTGACAGTTTACTGTAAGCCTCACACCTTCGTATTGACGATGGAACACACAAATTGCGTCGCGATTCAATAGTTCAGTCTGAAGCCGATTGTCTCCACAGGTCTAACGCGACTACAGCTACCGGATGGAAGTTCTGCTGGGAGTCAATTTCTTTCTTTCTGATGCACCACCGACAGTTAATTGTAATCCTCACACCCTCGTATTGATGATGAAACACAGAAACTGTGTCGTGACTCAATACTTTGCTCTCCACACGAATTCTCACCAAGCGACAAACGCGGCTACAGTCACCGGATGGACGTCATCCCGGGAGTCAAGTTGTTTGTTTTCAAAGCACCACTGACAGTTTATTGTAACCCTCGCACCCTCGTATTGACAATGGACCACACAAATTGTGTCGCGATTCAATGCCACGGTCCCCAGCCGACATTTCTCCAAGTGACAAATACGGCTATGGTCACCAGATGGATGCTCTCCTTGGAGTCAAGTTTCTTGTTTCCGATGTGCCACTGGCAGTTTGTTGTTAAACTCACACTCTCGTATTGACGATGGAACACACAAATTGCGTCTCGAATAATACCTCAGTGTCCAGATGACTTTTCTAATAGAGACTAAAGCAGCTACAGATGGTCTCCTGGGCGACAAGCTGCTTGTTTCCAAAGCACCACTGGTAGTTTACTTTAGCCCTGACACCCTCTTATTGGTGATGGAGCACACAAATTGCGTCGCAATAGTTAAGTATCCAGCCGACTCTCTCCAAGCGAATAATGAGGCTACAGCGACCGGATCGATGTTCTACTGAGAGTCAAGTTGCTTGTGTCCGATGCACCACTGCAGTTTATTGTAGCCCTCGCACCCTCGTATTGATTATGGAGCACCCAAATTGCGTCGCAACTCAATACTTTGGTCTTCAGACTACTTCTCTCCAAGTGAATAAGCAGCTACAGGCACCAGATGAACGTTCTCCTGGGAGTCAAGTTGCTTTTTTCCGATGCACGTCTGACAGTTTTGTAATAATCACACCCTCGTAATGACGATGGAACACACAAATTGAGCTGCGCTCAATATTTCAGTCACCAGGCGGCAAGAAACTAACGCGGCTACAGAAGGACGGTCTCCTGCGAATCATGTTGCTTGTTTCCAATGCACCACTGACAGTTTGTTGTTACCCTCGCACTGTCGTACTGAGGATGGAGCACAAAAATTGCATTGCAGTTCAGTACTTCGGTCTTCACTCATCGGATTAACACCCTTCTAGGAGTGAAGCTGCTCTTTTCCGATGCACTACTGACAATTTATTGTAACACTCGTACTCTAGTATTGTTGATGGGGCACACAAGTTGTGTCGCGATTCAATACTTCGGTCTCCAGCCGGTTTCTCTCCAAGCGAGTAACGAGCCTACGGTCACCATATGGACATTCTCCTCGGAGTCAAGTTACTTGTGTCTGATGCACCACTGACAGTTTAATGTTAACCTCACACAGTCGTATTAACGATGGGAAACACGAATTACGTCGCGATTAATACTTCAGTCTGCAGGCAGCTTTTCTCCAAGAGACTAACGCAGCTACGGATGCATGCACTTATGGGAGTCACGTTGCTTGTTTCTGGTGCAACGCTGATAGTTTGTAATAACGCTCGCACCCTCGTTTTGACGATGGAGCACACACGTTGTGCCTCGATTCAGTACTTCAGCCTCCAGCCGACTTCTCTCCAACCAACTAACGCGGCTACGGCCACACGATTGACTTTCTTCTGGGATTCAACTTGCTTGTTTCCGATGCTCCACAGACAGTTTATTCTAAGCCCTCGCACACTCATATAAACGATGGAGCTCAAAATTGAGTCTCAAATCAATACTTCTGTCTTCAGGCGACTTCTCTCCAAGGGACTACCGCGACTACGTCCACCGGTAAACCGTTCTCCCGGGAGTCAAACTAATTGTTTCCCATACACCAATGACAGTTTATTGTAACCCTGGCACCATCGTATTGATGATGGAGCACGCAAACTGCGTCGCGATTAAATTCTTTATCCCTCAGCCGACTTCTCTCCAAGCGATAAATATCGCTACGGTCACCTAATGAATGTTCTCCTGGGAGTCAAATTGCTAGTTTCCGATGCACCACTGACAGTTTATTGTAACCCTCGCACCCTCGTATTCACGCGGGAGCACACAAAGTGCCCCGAGAATCTATACTTCGGTCTCCAGCCGATATTTCTCCAAGCGACTAAAGTGGCTACGCTCACCAGATGAACGTTCTAATGAGAGAAGTTGCATTTTCCGATGCATAGCTGACAGTTTGTTATAACGCTCACAAATTCTTATTGGCGATGGATTATACAAGTTCTATCGCGATATAATACTTCGGTCTTCAGCCGACTTCTCTCCAAGTGACTACAGCAGCTAAGGTCACCTGAAGAACTTCTTCTGCGAGGCAAGTCACATGTTTCCGATGCACCACTGACAGTTCGTTGCAACCCTTGCACACTCGTTTTGACGATGGAGCACACAAGTTGCGTCGCGATTCAGTACTTCCGTCTGCAGCTGGTTTCTCTCCAAGCGAGTAACGCGGCTACGATCACCAGAAGGACGCTCTCCTCGGAGTCAAGTTGCTTGTTTCCGATGCACCACTGACAGTTTAATGTTAACCTCACACCGCCGTATTAATGATGGAACACACTAATTGCGTCGCGATTAATACTTCAGTCTCCAGGCAGCTTTTCTTCAAGAGACTAACGCCACTACGGATTGACGCTCTCATGGGAGTCAAGATTATTGTTTCTGATGCACCACTTAATAACAGTTTATTGTAACACTTCGATGCTCGTATTGATAATGTAATACTCAAATTGCGATGTGATTTTTTTCTTCGGTCTTCAGCCACCTTCTCTCCAAGCGACTAAAGCGGCTACGGTCGCCAGATGAACGTTCTCCTCGGAGTCAAGTTGCTTATTTCTGATGTAACACTGACAGTTTATTGTAACCCTCAAACCCTCGTATTGACCATGGAATACTCAAATTGCGTGGCAAATCAATAATTCAGTCTCCTGCCGACTTCAAGCGACTAACACGGCTACTTATGTAAGCTCTCCTGGGAGTCAAGTTGCTCGTCTCCGATGCACCACTGACAGTTTATTGTAACCCTCAATTCCTCATATTGACGATAGAGCACACAAATTGCGTCGGGATTCAACACTTCAGTCTTGAGCCGAATTCTCAACAAGCGACTAACGTGGGTACGGTCACCGGATGGACGTTCTACTGGGAGTCAAGTGTCTAGTTTCCGATTGAGCAGTGACAGTTTATTGTAACCCTCACACCATCGTATTGACGATGGAGCTCAAAATATCGTCTCAAATCACTACTTCGGTCTCCAGGCGACTTCTCTCCAAGGGACTACCACGTCTACGTCCACTGTTAGTACATTCTCCTGGGCGTCAAGTTGATTTTTCCGATGCCCCACTGACAGTTTATTGTAACCCCCGGAGCCTCGTATTGACGATGGAACACAAATAATTACGTTGCAATTCAATAATTCAGCTGACTTCTTTCCAAGCGTGTGACGTGGCTACTGATGGTCGCACTCGTGGGAGTAAAGTTGCTTGTCTCCGATGCACCATTGACAACGTCGAGTTGCCGCCTCTCCATAACACAGCTGCTGGCCTTGTGCAAGTGTCTGGACGACGTTGTTAGAGTATTTCTGCAAGTGCCTTTGTATAAGGATGCTGCTGACATTTAACAAGGTTCTCATCACGTAACCTCTTCTGGCTGTCCAATAATCTGTCTCCGAGGCGCAGGTGCTAGTTTACTGTACTTCTCGCGCCTTACAATTGCTGCTGAGGCACTAAAATTGCTTAGCCATTGCACATCCATAGGAATTCCGCAGACGCCTCTGATTTACACCCCTGTTGCTGTTCTACAAATGCTTATGCATATAGGCAACTTCAAATGTTTTTCAATGACCTGCTGGAGTCCGCTACGGCATTCAGCAATGCTCTATCCTTGAAACAAAATCTCGGTGTCCAGTAGTTTGACAGCTGGGGGCTCACCTTAGCCCTCGCTCACTCTGGGACACAGAAATTGCTTCGCCAGGGCAGTACTACAAACATTCTGCAGACGCTTCACCACGACGCTAACGCTGCCCTTCATGAATAAACTCTCCGTCACACGGGTACAGGCCTATTCCAAAGTCTCTATCACACTGCTGCAGTAATTTTACAATTGCGCTACTGTGAGACTGCTCCTGGCAATCTGATGTCTCATCGTAGAACCTGTTCTGGGTCTCCAACAGTCTTTCTGCGAGACAAAGAAGATGCCTTGCTGCAGCTCTCTCCCCATCACTTTCCTCCTGGGACAGAGCAATCGATTCGCCAGTGTAATGAATTAGGCATTCTGCAGATGCCTCAATATTACTCTCCTGCTGCTCCTAGATGGCATGGACTCTGGGATACAGCAAGTATCACCACCGTTGGGCTATTATTCCACTATGAAAATGCTGCTGGCATCTATCCAGGATTTCACAATGGATCCTCTTCTGGGTGCCTCTGAGGCACAGCTGGTAGTTTACTGAAACTCTCACGGTTTCTGGGCTATGGGAAATCACACTGCGAGGGCTCCTATCAATTTTCGACTTTGTCACCACGAAACCTCATCTGCGTGTCCAGTAGCCTATAACGTGGGCACAACTGCCGGATTACTGTAACACTCGCTCCATCACGTTGTCTCTGGGACAGAAATTATTTCGCCATCGCAATCACCCCGGTATTCTGGAGGCGCCTCAGGGATTTTCTCTTCATCACATGGGTACTGGCTCGCTGCAAGTGTCTCTAAGACGCTGATGGAGTCATTCTGTAAATGCGTTTCTCTGAGGCTGCTCCTGGCAGTCTGCTAGGCTCTGACCATGGAGCAATATCTCTCTGAAGCAAGCTGCTAGCCTGACATGCGGAAGGGATATCTAAAACGGCGACTTGAGTGTCATTGAGAGACGTCTGCAGATTGCCTATAGTTGTGCAATGGCGAAGCAATTACTGTCCCAGGAGCAATGGGACGAGGAGAGAGTTACAGAAAGCCACCAGCTCGGTCTCGGAGAAAGACTACGGGACACCCTGAAGAGGTTCCATGGTACGATCGTAGTTGGTTACCAGCAGCTGTGTTACTGAAATACACTTGCAGAATGACCTACTGCAAGTGTCTGGACGACATTGTTGGAGTATTTCTGCAATTGACTGTCTATGATGATGCTGCTGGCGTTTAGGTAGCGTCTCATCATGGAACCTCTTCTGGATGACTACGAGTGAAGTCCAGTGTGCCATAGGCTAGGGCTGTGGCAGGACGTCGATATATCGATATAGTTCCGCAAATATATCGAACTTAAAGACTACTCATTATGTTGAAGTATATCGATACATCGATGTAGCCAACACGTTCGAGTGTCATTATTTTTATTTTATATAATTTTTGTCGCAATTTTCTGTAATTATTTGAAATTGTTCTTTCGGAATTGTAGTAGAACATAATTTTACTTTCACTGTGTTAAGGAGTCTTCCTACTTTTTGAGCTTCCATCACGTCATTTCTTTCTCTTTGACTCTATGAAGCACAAAGAAGAAGTCCAATTATACTGCGTGTGAATGGAATAACAAAATTGCTGATGTCAAGAAATAGTACCCCAGTTGCGTTAAAAAACAGTTTTTAATTTGGGTTGTGTGCTATTTCGTAACATCGGAATTCTTCAAAAACAGTTGCTGGAAATGATGGACAAAAATGTAAACGACAAGATTAGTCTTTGCGGTGGGCGGAAATGCTGACATAATGGGCGCTCGGTGCTACCAACAGAAACTGCAACGTTTAACTCCACCACAGAGTTTTGACACTACAACTGCAAGGCGGTGGGGTTGGCAGAAATGGAGAAACGGGAAGTCGACATGAAGTGTTCCGGACAAATCCGATATGTGACGACACCGAACGACAGACACCTATTACTGTGACACTTACATGCAAGTACCGTAGTTATCACCAAGTGCGAACGTGCATCATTTTCCCGTCAGTTCTTGATCCAAGATGGATTAAGCAGGCTGCTAGCTTGTTGATCTACAGAATATACACTCCTGGAAATGGAAAAAAAGAACACATTGACACCGGTGTGTCAGACCCACCATACTTGCTCCGGACACTGCGAGAGGGCTCTACAAGCAATGATCACACGCACGGCACAGCGGACACACCAGGAACCGCGGTGTTGGCCGTCGAATGGCGCTAGCTGCGCAGCATTTGTGCACCGCCGCCGTCAGTGTCAGCCAGTTTGCCGTGGCATACGGAGCTCCATCGCAGTCTTTAACACTGGTAGCATGCCGCGACAGCGTGGACGTGAACCGTATGTGCAGATGACGGACTTTGAGCGAGGGCGTATAGTGGGCATGCGGGAGGCCGGGTTGACGTACCGCCGAATTGCTCAACACGTGGGGCGTGAGGTCTCCACAGTACATCGATGTTGTCGCCAGTGGTCGGCGGAAGGTGCACGTGCCCGTCGACCTGGGACCGGACCGCAGCGACGCACGGATGCACGCCAAGACCGTAGGATCCTACGCAGTGCCGTAGGGGACCGCACCGCCACTTCCCAGCAAATTAGGGACACTGTTGCTCCTGGGGTATCGGCGAGGACCATTCGCAACCGTCTGCATGAAGCTGGGCTACGGTCCCGCACACCGTTAGGCCGTCTTCCGCTCACGCCCCAACATCGTGCAGCCCGCCTCCAGTGGTGTCGCGACAGGCGTGAATGGAGGGGACGCATGGAGACGTGTCGTCTTCAGCGATGAGAGTCGCTTCTGCCTTGGTGCCAATGATGGTCGTATGCGTGTTTGGCGCCGTGCAGGTGAGCGCCACAATCAGGACTGCATACGACCGAGGCACACAGGGTCAACACCCGGCATCATGGTGTGGGGAGCGATCTCCTACACTGGCCGTACACCACTGGTGATCGTCGAGGGGACACTGAATAGTGCACGGTACATCCAAACCGTCATCGAACCCATGTTCTACCATTCCTAGACCGACAAGGGAACTTGCTGATCCAACAGGACAATGCACGTCCGCATGTATCCCGTGCCACCCAACGTGCTCTAGAAGGTGTAAGTCAACTACCCTGGCCAGCAAGATCTCCGGATCTGTCCCCCATTGAGCATGTTTGGGACTGGATGAAGCGTCGTCTCACGCGGTCTGCACATCCAGCACGAACGCTGGTCCAACTGGGGCGCCAGGTGGAAATGGCATGGCAAGCCGTTCCACAGGACTACATCCAGCATCTCTACGATCGTCTCCATGGGAGAATAGCAGCCTGCATTGCTGCGAAAGGTGGATATACACTGTACTAGTGCCGACATTGTGCATGCTCTGTTGCCTGTGTCTATGTGCCTGTGGTTCTGTCAGTGTGATCATGTGATGTATCTGACCCCAGGAATGTGTCAATAAAGTTTCCCCTTCCTGGGACAATGAATTCACGGTGTTCTTATTTCAATTTCCAGGAGTGTATAATAATAAAACATTACTTAAATGTACAGCTGTAAAACCGACAGTATATTTACAACATGCAACCGATATTTTTATAGGCATGAACCTTGATATTTATTCCGCTGATTTGTCGATATGTTGACTCTTCGATATATCGAGTGCCAATGGTGATATTTCTTGCATATCGATATATCGGATTCCCGATATTTTTAAAAAGGTCAACAGTCCTGACACAGACCTTACGCGTTCGTTCCATTTGCTATTAGTTTGCAACGTTACGCCTTGGCACGTAATCGACGTGGCTGCTTCAAGCATCTCACAAATAATATTACAGTTTTGTTTTTCCTTCACATTTGCATTAAATCACTTTGTTTTACATTTAGAGCGAAGTGACCTTCACTACGCAAAATAGAAAGTCTTCTGTGCACTGCCGCATACACTCAGCGATACTTTGCCGTACGCTGCAACCTCATCGTCAAACAGCCGCAGGTGTTTGATTAGCCTTTTCGTAGGATCGTTTACGGATAGAGGAACAGGAGCGGTCCTGTAACACTTGCCTGGGGCACTCTGCACGATATCCTTGCCTCTGATGAACACTCACCGTTCAGGACAGCATTCGCAAGCCACCCGACGGTGTGTGGCGGAGGGTACCTTGAGTACCTCTATCGGTTCTCTCTGAACATTGTGGGATTGTTTTTCCGACTAATCAGCATTAACTTTTCTACATTTAGTGCTAGCTTCCAATCATCAGACCCTCCCGCAAACCACAGCACCACCATCGAACAAGCACCGACCGCCGCCCATCCCGCCCGCCAGATCATCCACGTATACAGAAAACAACAGCTTTCCCATAACACCCCCCCCCCCCCCCCCGGTGGCACTCCTGGCAACATCATAGTCTCCGACGAACACCCGCCGCCGCGGACAACGCACTGGGCCCTGTCACCCAGTGGAATACATCGTATGAGAAAAAACAAAGCTAAATTGCGCAGGAGTGACGTTTTCTCATCCCGTGCTGATATGTGGGCAGAATCTTTTCCGTGTAAAGGGAATTTATTATATTCGGACATAGAATACCCTGAAGAATATTGGTCTTAATTTTGCGGCGCATAGCATTTGGAGAAACAATAACGATAAATGAGAGCTGAGGAAGGGGTCAATGCCGAAGAGTAAGTCCTACAGCTGGGATTCCAGTCCGGAGACTTATTTATTTTCAGCATCATTCAGTTGCTTCTCAACGCCTGGTTTGCCTCAGTCCTCTATACGGGACTGTGTGTGTTGTTCAAACGATGGCAGATTTGTACAATCTTCCCGCGTGAATGGTTTTTTTAAACGCGAAATCCAGCTTTTCTTTTGCTGTCTTCTATTGCTTCACCAGGCTGAGTAGGTTACTGAAAACATGAGAACATCCACCGCTGAGACACGTCAGTGTTAAATATAGTTTTGTGCATCGACTTCACCATCGCAGGGTCATCACGGCCGTACGTTCGGAGGACCACATTGCAGATATTTTTACCAAAGGGTTACCAGCTCCTAGATTCATTGCTTTGAGGAGGTTGTTCGGTTTATTTTAATTTTTGCTAGCGTTGAATGTAAAATCGTTAAATTGAGGAGGGGTGTTAAGATTGCAATTTTAATGATTCTCTGTGTGACTTGCTTTAAGTGCTGCACCATCAAAGAGTAAAACAGGCGTTTCTGTTCAGTTGGTCTGTTACGCCTGGTGACTTTGCGTTGGACAACAGCCTCTGCTTCCTCAGCATCCTCCGGATTTAGCTCTTAAACCACGGTGGTCATTTTCCTTCCTTGCTCCACTTACTCGGTACTTACGTTTCCAGATTACTATTTAAAATCACTTTAAACTTGGCCTCTGATTCGTTTATGGGGTTTCCCAAACTGGATTCGGGGGAAGAAAATAAGTACCCCAAGAAAAACTATTAATAATTTGGCGTTTATTCTTTTTAGACGTTTTGACGATACTAATTACTGTTTGGAATTTTATTATGATTCTGTGTTATTAGGTATGATTTAAACATAAAGTTATCGCTGGATTAAAAAAGCTTCCTCATTCCTTAAAATTTGTTATCTTCAAACTGAACAAGGTGTTCCATCAAAGTAGATACCAGGTTTCTCAAAGCGCTCCGTTAGAGGAAAAGTTTGCGAACCCCTTACTCCACGTGCATCACGAATGATGGCGGGATGGCGGGATGAAAACAATTGCTTATCCGCTGTTTCTTGCAAAAATACCCTCCTAACCTTCTAGACGATTTTATTAATTTCAGTGACAATCGTCACTATGACGACCATATGATCACTAATGACTCTCTCGCTACTGACTTTGTCGACAAGGGCAGGCCAGTTTGTAGCCACAAGATCAAAATTCTTTTGCACTGTGTGCGCAGCGCAGCAGTCAAGCCGCAGGCGTCCCACTCCACACTGCGGTGACAGCAGTCGCCTGCAGGTAAACTGAGCCGTCCGCAGTTGGGAAAGCGTTGCCGGCGCAGGATTCTGTGCACGAACTCACCTGTCGGTTAGCTCCCATAAACGTACGATGGGATTTATTTCTGGCGATCTGAGTGGCCAAATCATTCGCTCCAGTTGTCCAGAGTTTTCTTCAAACCAGTCGCGAACAGTGCGGGCCCACTGTGTCATCCGTAAGGTGAGGACCGTGAATGTTTAAAAATGTTCTCCAAGTAGCCAACACGACCATTTCCAGTCGATCATCTGTTCACCTCGGCCAGAGGACACTGCCTGTTCAAAGCAGACGCAGCCCACACCACTATGAAGCCACCACCAGCTCGCACAGTGCCTTCGTGTCAACTTGGGTGCAGGGCTTCGTGCAGTCCCACTCAAATCCTACCATCATCTCTTAGCGACTGACATACGGGGCTCATGCCATCAGGCCTCTGTTTTTTGGTCGTCTAGGGCCCATTAATGCCAAATTTCGCCACACTGTCCTAACTGATAAGTTTGTCGTACGTCCCACATCAATTTCTGAGGCTATTTCACGCGTTGTTGCTTGTTTGGTAGCACTGACAACGCCATTGCTGTCGGCCATTAAGTGAAGTCCGCCTGTCGCTGCGTTGTCCGTGGTGAGGGGTAATGCGTCAGATTTGGTATCCTCGACACACTCTTTATACTGTAGATCTCGGAATATCGAATTCCGTAACGATTCACGGAGTGGAATCTCTAATGAGTCTGCCTCCAACTACCATTGCAACTCAGTTAATTCACACAGTGCGGCAATATTCACGTCGGACACGTTCTCGCGTGACTCACCTGACTACAAATGAGAGCTCCACCAAAGCACCGACCTTTTACCCCTTGTGTTCGCGACACTACGGCCGTCTGTATACGTCCGCATCACTGTCGCACGACTTTCGTCATCTCAGTGTGTACTCGGATAGGTAGCGCCTCCTGCAACTAACGTTGCGTGGTTGTGGTACTCACGGTTTCAACGGCCACTGTTATTCAAAGGTGCTGTCGGTCACCTCAAATGGACAGACGCCGTGAAGCCACATTTTTCACACAAAGCTGTGTTTTACAATACTATTCTTCGAGGGTACAGTGTCCGTCACGATTATATCGTACGTACGTGGGGAGCAGTAGATCCTGGATGTCCGGCCGTGCTTGCTAGCAGTTATCATTCTGGTGTTCGATACTGGAGGAAGTGCGCCGCGAACACATCGTCAGTTGGTCGTGAACGTATGTAGCCGCTATGGAAGAAGAAGACAGGAACTGAGCGGCGGAGAATACAAGTGGTACAAGTGCTTCCTGAAGCAAACTGACTAAATGACTGACAAAATTAATTGGCTATTTATAAATTGCACGAGTAACTATCGAAATATCACATATAATTTGCTGATGGTCAGCTAGTCTGTATATAGTTATAGCTATGGTTAGAGATTGTAGTGCCTGTGCATTGTTTTTCATAATATACTAAAAATACAGTTGTTAAAACTTTGTACAGTAAAATAGATACAAGTCCGCAAATATTTTATTTAATATTTTATATTTTAAAGATTTTTTTGGTGCGACACAGATGTTGTGCAGATAATTTTAAAACTCGGGCAATCGCAGATAAAATAGTTATACATGAGTGGTTGACAATTGCTACAGTAGACAGTTGCTTACAGACAGGTGTTAAAGCATTAAATATAAAACTGAATGAAGAGTCCAATAGTCCTCTGTAGTCGTATTTATACGCCTTTAGCCAGCTATTGGATTTTTCATTCAGTGTTTTATATAACAGTTTAAACGCCTGTATTTAAATAAACTGTCTACTTTATGAATTATCAATCAATCACATACACAGTAGAATACACGTTCACTATAAAAACGGTATGTGACTAAACTAAGCGAAATTAAGATAACAATACCACTGACATCGAAAGCAGCCATTGCCTTGCGCTGGCGCCCCTGGTGCATGAATCAAACTTGAAATTTTGTATTTGTCAAGATCGACAGCCTCCAGATGTTTAATAAACGTAAACAGGGTCTGTAGTATGCTGCAATGGCATTTTTATTTAATGGTGAAATTAGCTAATTTCGGCTACGTGTCATTGTGAAGCACCTCACATTAAAATAAAACATTACTGCACAAATTTCTTACACCATTAATGTTTTATTACAGACCCCGTTTACACTGCTACGGTCCCAGGTTCGAATCCTGCCTCGGGCATGCATGTGTGTGATGTCCTTAGGTTAGTTAGGTTTAACTAGTTCTAAGTTCTAGGGGACTTATGACCTAAGATGTTGAGTCCCATAGTGCTCAGAGCCATTTGAACCAGACCCTGTTTACGTTTATTAATCGAACTTGAGGTTGTTTGCTACAAAATGACGCACTTACCGATTCTGTAAGTTATCTCAGTAAATTTCTATATCGTTCTAAAGTTGTGAAGTCTTTTCCGTCTCACCCTGTACATATTTCGTGTGTTCCTTTGCCTTTAAAGAGAGACCAGAATCTTTACCACATTTGATAGATGTATGACTAGGTTCAAGGACCTTATGATGTACTGTGTCAGACTGCTAATTTTTGCCTCAAGATGTACAAACAGTATTTTAAAATATGGGCTACTTGAGCATGCGTTAAATATTGCTATAAGTGCCCTCAGAAGCGTGCACATTAGGCTACTGCTGAACCTTCGTTAAAGAGAATAACAATTTTTGTGTGGGCACTTGTACAAGTCGTATTGTAAATGCAGTCCAGGCGTTGCTTTAGAGGTCAAACTTTATCACCAAAGGGTGCAGCACTAGTCAGGAAATCGGTTGTAATTCTTTTCCTTACAAGAGATCCACACTTTGGCTTACCTAATGTCCATCTAGACCATTTTCTTCTGAAATTTCACTTGCACCAGTCTCAGCGCCGCAGTTGGTAGTGTAAGTGTCTTTACCTCCAGAAAAGCGTCATTTCCTTACATTTAAAAAAAGAAAAAGAGTGTGTCAAGGTGGGAGAAGCGGAAAGAGAAACAGAAGAGTCACTTTGGATGTAGATGTGTGTGCAGGTGTAGATGTGCAGATAGCGGTACGGCGTTTCCCACCGGTGAGAAGCAGGTGGCGCCCCCGTGCCGGGGTGAGAGGGCAGCGGGCAGGCGAGGCCTTGGCTCTGCCGGCGGCGGCGGAAGCCCTTCATTAGACACAGCGCGCGGCTCTCGCCACCGCCGTAATTATTTCTTCGTCTGCGCCCGTCACAGGGTGGGGGAGGGGGTGGGGGGGTGGGAGGGACATAATTTTCCATTTCCCAGGGCGGAAGCGTGGGCGGGGCGCGGATATGGCGCCTAAAAGCGGGGCCGGCCGCCGGAAGCGGCGTAATTACGGAAACAGCGACGGCGGCCTAGAGAAACAGCCCTGCAGCTCACTGCGGCGCCTCTGCACTGGCGCCGAAGGCCTCGGCGGCGAGTGTCGAGCCAGTCAGCCGCGGATATCGCGGTGCGTAATTAAATGTAGCGATTACCTGCGAGTCTCTGGAGTGTCATTAGTAAAACACGCCACAAAACAGAAGGACGCAGTCTGCTGACTATTTAACTCATGTTTACCAACTCTAATTCTAAGTGTGACTTCTTATAATGTTTATATGTGACGTAAAATTCTGTCCGCGTTTAGGAGTGAGATCGTGAAATTTTCGAGCTGGATCGAGTGTTCAAACGGCTCTGAGCACTATGGGACTTAACTTCTGAGGTCATCAGTCCCCTAGAACATAGAACTACTTAAACCTAACTAAGATTGGTTCAAATGGCTCTGAGCACTATGCGACTTAACTTCTCAGGTCATCAGTCGCCTAGAACTTAGAACTAATTAAACCTAACTAACCTAAGGACATCACACACATCCATGCCCGAGGCAGGATTCGAACCTGCGACCGTAGCGGTCACGCGGTTCCTGACTGTCTAACAAATCTGCGTGGTGTCTGTTTGTTCTAAGTCCTGCCTCCCTACCAGTTTTGCACAACGACGCTCTGTGCGTGTTTTTTAGGCAGTTGACTAGTTTGAACCTGGGACCTGTTGCTGGTAAGGAGACGCCAGACCACACATGACATGCAGAGTTCAGAAGAGTTCAGTGAGACTAGCGATGATATAATCAGATACTTAATGATTTCAGCGTCAGCTCCACTGCACTCCCTGTAAAAGAATCTTAATACTATATAAATTTAGTGGAAGGGGTTGAAGGCTTCACTATTTTTAGTTAGCCGGTAAAGTAACGTCGAAGAAGCAGTTAAGTTTACCACTGGAATTTTTATTCTACTCACAAAGCATCGTTTATAAATGACACTATTCATAAAAGGAAATATTTTAATACAGGATGATAAAAATCAACTGCGTTCACCAAAAATGTGAACGAATATTCCCTGAACGGGTTTCCAAGTTCTACAATGGTCGAAGGATGAACTATGCCATATCACATCTATAATCTAGATTTAAGTTAAGTTTCACAAAAGAGAAAAATCAAAATGGTCTACAGTGACCCTCAAATATCTTTAATTACGTATCTAACTTGTAGTAAATTACAGTGGCTGATGTGGCTTCTCAATAATTATATAACAGAAAAATCATCGCGTTTCAGATTTTAACTTCTAGTAGCAAATGCGAATACCATGAGCTTTAATTGACGATCGACACTAGTATTATGCAAAAAGTGGGTGTAACAGATGAGACTTCTGCAGTTCTGAGCGAAGCCGTATGCGCTGTTATGCGGCATCACGTGCGTTCATTACGTTGTCTGTGTTCGTCAGGGAGCAGCGGGCAGCACAGCTCCGCTCACCTCTCCGTCTCGGAAGCAACTCTCTCCTAACTTCGCCTTACTACAATTTACCGAAGTTGGTTTAAAAAAACTATCTGGCTGTGTTTTCAACTGACCAATCAGGGTCTCAATGTTAACCTTAAGCTCCGCCTACAAAAACTCTGTCTATCCAATGAGAAACGCTATACTTTTCGCGATGGGGCAATGTTTTTAACGTTTGCAACGTAACAGAGACGCGTATAGTCTCACGCTAAAACTTGCAGCTGGTGTGGCCCTTTTAATGTTATCGTAAGATCTATGCTGTTCTTCTGGAGGGCTCTATCTTTTAACATGGGCTGGTCGGCCGGCGACTTGGGTTTCCGTCCCTTATCGTAGGGCCTTCTAGCTTAACACGGTTCTGCTCTCGGCTTCTGTTCTCGTTTCTCCCCTCGGAACTGCGTCTGTTTCACGGTGGGAAGGTATGACATGCATTTAGGCGTTCTTGTGTTAGTCTGTGGTATTCCATTTACTCACTCGTTGATCGTATTACTTTGGTTAATTTAATGTCAGGGTTTATTCGGAGCTATGTGACATACTGCCGGATTTGCTGTCATGTCAGGGTTTTCATGGAAGGTGATGGATTTGCCTACTCCTCGTTGTCAGGCCGTATTGTGCGCGACAGACACGTTGGTACCTCACCACTGTCCGGCGTCTCTAAACTCGTCTCCGCTGCTCATCGTGGCTCAGTTCGAGTGGGACTCTACACTGAAGACAATTCTACTCCAGCCAGTGCGATTTCAGGCCCCGACGACCTGCGAAGACGTGTCTGGAGACACCCCAGCCCGACTGTCACACGTCGTATGGCCCGACAACCGGGACTGACGACCAGGCGTACCGCCTCACTCCACAGCGGCACCACTTGGGCTGACACCCGCAGTAGCCTTACAGCACTACGGTACGCCGAGGATATTGTGTGCCCCACTTAGCCACCTTCCTCAGTACACTATCCCACGCTTACATTTCAGCACGATGATGTCGACAGCCACGCTACTTGTCTCCGTGAGTGCCAAACTCTACCTTGGCCAGCGAGGTCGCCGGATGTCTCCTCTTTGGAGAACGTACGGAGCACTGTGGGCAGGATCCTCCATGCAGCTATCTAGCGCGTGAATTGACCAGAATCTAGCACGGTATTCCTCAGGACGACATCCAACAACTCCATCAGTCAATGCCGAGCTGAACAACTGCTCGCATAAGGGCCAGAAAGAGACTACCGCCTTCTTGACTTGCCCAATTTCTGAAGCTCTTTCCCTTGAATAAATCATTCAATTTTTCTGAAATGATCATTTGTCTATACATGTGCGTCACATCCACCGATTTCCACCTCTTTCGTCATTTTATTTGTCTTAGAGTGTAAGAAGAAAGAAAAACTTTAAGGTTCGCCGATGTCATTGTAATTCTGTCATAGACAGCAAAGGACCTGGAAGAGCAGCTGAACGGAATCGACAGTGACTTGAACGGAGGATATAAGATGAACATCAACAAAAGCAAAACGAAGATAATGGAATGTAGTCGAATTAAGTCGGGTGATGCTGAGGGAATTAGATTAGGAAATGAGACACTTAAAATAGTAAAACAGTTTTGCTATTTGGGGAGCAAACTAACTGATTGTGCTCGAAGTAGAGAGGATATAAAATGTAGACTGGCAATGGCAAGGAAAGCGTTTCTGAAGAAGAGAAATTTGTTGACATCGACTATAGATTTAAGTGTCAGGAAGTCGTTTCTGAAAGTACTTGTATGGAGTGTAGCCATGTATGGAACTGAAACATGAACGATAAATAGTTTGGGCAGGAAGAGAATAGAAGCTTTCGAAATGTGGTGCTCCAGAACAATGCTGAAGATTAGATGGGTAGATCACATAACTAATGAGGAGGTATTGAATAGAATTGGGGAGAAGGGGAGTTTGTGACACAACTTGACCAGAAGAAGGGATCGGTTGGTAGGACATGTTCTGAGGCATCAAGGGATCACCAATTTAGTATTGGAGGGCAGCGTGGAGGGTAAAAATCGTAGAGGGAGACCAAGAGATGAATACACTAAGCAGATTCAGAAGGATGTAGGTTGCAGTAGGTACTGGGAGATGAAGAGGCTTGCACAGGATAGAGTAGCGTGGAGAGCTGCATCAAACCAGTCTCAGGACTGAAGACCCCAACAACAACAACAACAGAGTGTAAATGTAGCGATTAGCGACGAATCTTTCGATCGTCATTTCTGAGACATGTCACAGAACGGGACACGTCTGCGGCTGATCTTCCACGAACGGTCTCGAACCGTATTCGGAGAGCTCGGCTCCAGCGACCTTTCGCAGGTTTTTGTCGCATCGGCGGGGCTGTCTACCTCGTGATATGCCTATGCCTCTTGCACTCCATTCCAGCACTGCCTTTGTCCAGCGGTCAACTGGAGACACGGTCGGCTCATTGCCATCACGTAGTGGCTGTTTCCTCCAGGATGTCCTTCGCGTCGGTGTCTGATCCCATCTTTGTGCCCTTTTTTCGTCTTTCCTTATGAATATCAACACAGAACAACCCATCCCTCGCGGTGCGGTTCTAAGTTTCAGTTTTGTATATTTGTCCACGAATCATTCATTTCTCACAGCCATAGCAACACGGGGAGGCCACATTGACAATGTTTGACATGATGATAATTCAATGTCTTCAAAAACGCTAGCCTGCCTATCGTGATGCGTTGAAAGATTTCCGATCTTACATCTCCCGTCACATTTACATGCTGGCGAAGTATTCTCTGACAACATACATTTTCTACTGTGATCAATTTCTTAGAAATAACTTTCGTCTTGGAAAGGTTTATTTAGAGTCCTGTTATCTAATATTTTAAAGTGACATCCGAAACCAACGTCTGTAGTTGTCCAAAATCACTTGCGAGTAGATCACTGTCATCTGCAGATCTCAGAGTGTTCTTTTCCCATTGATTCTGATGCCGGGGAGATAGGATCACCTTTTTCACTCCGCTTCGGATTGGAAACTCTTGAGTTGGTTCCACGACACAAAAAAGCTATAGAAGTTCCGTATACATAGTACAGTGTTTTAGTATAGACCATTTTCCTCAGCTAAAGCTTTCCTTATGTAGAAAAGCTGTACACAGACTCATTTCTTATCAGTCTGCTTAGCTTAAGACTTCCGCGGGAACAGGAATAGATAATTACATAAAAACATTGCCGGAAATAAATCGCAAACCATGAAGGAGTTGTGCGCCGTAAACGAAAGTTGGTAGCCGCCTTTCTACATCTGCAGGATGATACACTATGTGATCAAAATTATCTCGACACGTGGCTGAAAATAACTTACAAATCCGTGGCGCCCTTCATCGATAACGCTGGAATTCAATATGGTGTTGGCCCACCCTTAGCCTTGATGACAGCTTCCACTCTCGTAGGCATACGTTCAATCAGCTGCTGCAACGTTTCTTGGGGAATGTCAGCCCATTCTTCACGGAGCGCTGCCTTGAGGAGAGATTTCGATGTCTGTCGGTGAGGCCTGGCTCGAAGTCGGCGTTCCAAAACATCCCAAAGGCGTTCTATTGGATTCAGGTCAGGACTCTGTGCAGGCCAGCCCATTACAGGGATGTTATTGTCGTCTAACCACTCCGCCAAAGACCGTGCATTATAAACAGATGCTCGATCGTGTTGAAAGATGCAATCGCCTTCCCCGAATTGATCTTGAACAGTGGGAAGCATGAAGGTGCTTAAAAAGTCCCTGTAGACCTGAGCTGTGATAGTGCTTCGCAAAACAAGAAATGGTGCAAGCCCCCTCCAAGGAAAATACGACCATACCGTAACAGCACCATCTCCGAATTTTACTGTTGGCACTACACACGCCGGCCTCTGTGGCCGAGCGGTTCTAGGCGCTTCAGTCTGGAATTGCGCTGCTGCTACGGTCGCACATTCGAATCCTGCCTCGGGCATGGATGTGTGTGCTGTCCATAGGTTAGTTAGGTTTAAGTAGTTCTAAGTCTAGGGGACTGATGACCTCAGATGTTAAGTCCCATAGTGCTCAGAGCCATTTGAACCATTTTGAGCACTGCACACGCTGGCAGTTAACGTTCACCGAGCATTCGCCAACGGATCGCCACATTGTGTACCGTGATTCGTCACTCCACACAACGTTTTTCCACTGTTCACTCGTTGAATGTTTACGGTCCTTACACAAATGGAGGCGTCGTTTGGCATTTAGTGGCATGATATGTGGCTTATGAGCAGCCGCTCGACCAAGAAATCCAAGTTTTCTCGTCTGCTGTCTAAACTGTCAAAGTACTTGCAGTGGACCTCGACGCAGTTTGTAATTCCTGTGTGATGGTGTGGATAGATGTCTGCCTATTACACGTTATGACCCTCTTCAACTGTCGGCGGTCTCTGTCAGTCAACAGGCGAGGCCGGTCTGTATGCTTTTGTGCTGTACGTGTCCCTTCACGTTTTCACTTCACTATCATATAGGAAAAGTGAACCTAGGGATGTTTCGGAGTGTGGAAATCTCGCGTACAGGCGTATGACGCAATTGATACCCAATCACCTGACCACTTTCGAAGGCGGTGAGATCCGCTCTCTCACGATGTCTAATGACTACTGAGTTCGCTGTATGGAGTACCTAGCAGTAGTTGGCAGCACAGTGCACTTAATACGAAAAACGTATGTTATTGACGGTGTCCGGATACTTTTGCTCACAGAGCGTATCTATTCACATTTCGTGCCAGTCGAATAAGAGTGGCGGTGGTAGCGCCACTGAGAGGCTGTAAATGAGGTGTGCTTCACATACATGCTGTAACGGTCGTGCTAACAATGCGCTTTACTGACCGACGGTCGTATTTTGGTCGTTTGAGTGATGCAAGTTCGTTCACAGTGAAGGGCATAAGCTCTTAATTGAGTGTAATGAATTTTGAGTCATATTTTACACGGAAGAATGGTGTGGTGTTTTGAGGTTACTGTGTTTCCTGGTACTCTGTCTGTGCAGTTTATTGTCAGTCCCGACTTAAGTATTCCTAGGCCAGAGTTAAATTTAAACTTTATTATCATTGTGCCGAAGTAATTTGGTTCTTTTATTGTGCTGTTTTTATGCTCTCGCTTCAGGAATTATAATTGTGCTAGATATTAATTCCCATTGTATTAACATTTTGCAAATTATCAAGAAAGATATTTTTGTATTTAGAAGAATTGGTTTTCACGGTAAGCCCACGCCAGTATAATCCCTGACCCGAACCCGACTCCACCCAAAGCTTCCACTACAGTAGATATTTCTTAGTTCGTAATATTGGATGAATGAGTCAATTAGTTCTGTCTACGATCACAAAATTGTTTGGTCCTTATACTGCCGGTTTCAGTCAGCCTTCAGATCTGCAGTCAAACTAGAGGAAACCAAACACAACTAGTGGATAGCATACGTCTTAAAACACTCAAGTAGTCCATCATGAAATGTATTGCTTTCATACGCGTGGAAAACATGCGCTTTAAAAATGACGAGGCATACTTGTATTAAAAGATGTGCTAATATAACAAACCGTAGTGGCATCATCAAGAGATACACACAAAATTAGCTTAGCAACGTCGTAATTATTTAAAATATGGTGTACACTAGGTTACAGTCATCTACTGTTCATAACTGAGGCACCGTGGCCAGTAAATATGCCTGTGTCGGAAACTCGTTAGACGTAGGTGTAGCCAGGATTAGATTTCGCGAGGGGTTTTCAACAGATGGACATCATAATGCAGAGGACTTGTAAAAGAACACACATGGGGAGTGTGAGGTGGGCCACTTAGGCAGCTAACATATTATAACATTCATCCTCAAGCGGAAATCTGCCAGTAAAATTGTTTTGTCGATGATGTCTGAGCCATCTTGTAATGTTTTGTGGTGTCGCACTGTGCTCTAGTCTTGCTCAGTGATAGTCGTCGCCTAGCATCTGAGCTAGATGTGAGGCAACGTCAGTCACTGTATATAGTTGTGATACGGACACGACAAGATTCGACAATTAGTACGTGTTATTTGATTGCTGTTAACCATACAACTTCAGACTGGACAACAATGAAGTACTGAATTGGTTTCTGCAATAGAGTGTGTTTTAACCATGTGTGCATTTTGTGCTGTAGTGAGAGGGAACCGGCCACCCACCTATGGTACCATCCTCTCGTCATCCAGCCAGGTCCCTTATCGTAGTGCCTTCTCGCTTAACACGGTTCTGCTCTCGGCTTCTCATTTCTCCCCTCGGAACTGCGTCTGTCCCACGGTGTGAAGGTATGACATGCATTTAGGCATTCTTGTGTTAGTCTGTGGTATTCCATTTGCTCACTCGTTACTCGTATTACTTTGGTTAATTTAATGTCAGGGTTTATTCGGAGCTATGTGACATACTACTGGATTTGCTTATCATGTCAGGGTTTTCATGGAAGGTGTTGGATATGCCTGACATCTTACATATCACCACCCTTCGAACTTAATTTTTGCACTGAAGTTAGGCAATGATTGAATCGTTGTCTAAGTCAGTCAAAAATTATTGCTTTATCTAAATTTTGTTGCCTACTGTTCAGCCACGTTATTATGGTTCTATGCTAGTTTGTATTACTAATTTATGTTTTTATATTCTTCCACATTATTCTTAAAAATGACAAGAGAAGAATATTTTTATGCTATTATTAATTTTTAATTATTTTCTTTCTTTATTTAGGTGTGAAATTTGTTTTTTAAGAAGTTTGTTATCGAAAGTGAGGAGTCTTTCACATCGATTTTCTTAGAAATATTGTTTTTATAAATGTAGTAATTAAGTAAAATCTATTCCTAACAAATTTTCTAAATATCATGTACAAGTAAAATGTTTTTGTTTCTAGACACTCATTTCAACATTGTTACACTAACAAATAAGAATTATTTCCAAGAATTGCTTTGACAAAGAAATATACATACACAAGTATTGAGATATTATCCTAACAAATGGTACAAATGTTAAAAAAAGGGAAAACATCCAACAAGATAATTTTTTATTGTTTGTTTTTATAAGGAGAAAATAAGTAAAATATAGTTATTCTTTTATTTTTATGAGTAGAAAATAAGTGGCTTATAGTTTTAGTGTTTATTATGCCTTACTTTTGTTCTTTATGTACTGTCCATTTCAGAACTAATGACTTATTTTTATCGATAGTCTATTTTTTATTTAAGTCCATAGTCAATGACTGTTATTTTGTAGTTTTTTAGCTGTCTGGTGTGCTTAACTTATTTAGTTTTTCACACATTTCTTTTGCACAATTCCTACATCACATAATTTGATTTCACACATTCACACAATCCTATGAATGTTCAAGCATGAGGTTGGCGAATGTTTTTGCACGAAGGTGATGGACTTGAGCGAGATGGATGTGGGCAAGTATTTGATGTACAGCTTCGTTCGTCATTCCTTGTTGGCTTTGCAAGTGTGTGTTGCTGTTGTGGAGGTCCCATAATGGAATGGAGCTGTGAGTGCAGAATCTCATGGTTTACTGGCTTTGTATGCGTGAAAGTCATCGTTATGTGTCACTGAAAGCGGTCGTTTTTCGTTGTAATACTTTGCAGACGACTAGTTTACAATAGAATATGGATTTGGGAAGGTATGTCATCTATTCTTCACCCATCTTCTTTCTTGGTCTCAATCTTGCGAATCATCAACTTCTGTTCTTCCTGCTTTTTCTCTGCTTCTTACTTGCTTCTTGGTTCTTCTCTGGGCAAGATATTGAAATATTTATTGATAACTAGTCGCTTTGAAGTTCTCCTCTTAGTAACAGCTGGATAAATTGTTTGGGCGTGTCATTTTTACTTTGTGGACGTTTTCTTCAGTTTCGTGCATCAGCGTGCTGTTTAATAGCGGTAGTGTACCGTTTACACATATTTTTTGCCAGTGGTGGCTTGCCCAAGCAGTCTTCTCGTCGGCTCGTTTTTTTGCTCGCTCCGCTGAGTGGGGGCACTCTGAGACTCTTCCGGCATTCGGCGTTCGGCATCCTGTCTCTGCAGGGCTCCGTCACTGTGCGGCTCCCTGTTCGTTCCAGCAGGGTTCTGCCTAGCGGTCAAATTTATTGCCCACTCTACGAGGGCTCTCTGTTGGTCTCGCTGTCCTTTCCCTTCTCTCGACACTTCTGCCTTGTAGGAATCGTGTCTTGCTAATTACGTCCTTTTCTTTCTTGATACTTCTCGCATTGCAACTTGTGGGTCGTTGCATCTGGTCTTTGCTGGAGTTTTTTAAAATGGGTCTTACAAAAAGTTTTACTTATAATCATCTAACATATGTCTAGTACCTACATTGTCTTACGCCTTCTTAAAAGCTTTACAAATTTCGGCGCCCTTTCCATGTTTCAATTCTAAGATATTTTGAGTCTTAGCTTCTACAAGAAACCTCAAATTCGCTTTTTATTTTTGTGTAGTGTCGTGATGTATAGCGTTTTAGTATTTCATGCTGTTAGACTATCTACACTTTATGCCTTCACCTTAATCTATGGTACTATTGGTGTTATTTTTGTTTTTGTTTTTATTGAAACTACTTTCTTTATCCCACCTTCCTCATTCTTCTTTCTCCTGACGATCTTTTCTGCAACATAATCTTGAAATATTGTGCTGATTATTTACCAGTAATAAAATTAATCTTCAAACTTGTACTGAAAGTGTTTAATACTGCCAGTCATGGTAAAATACCTCTGCTTTATCTCGTAAGATACCCTCTAATTCTCTTTTACTGTGTTCCGAAATACCTTGAACTTTTTGCAATTTTTCGTCGATTTCTTTATGGACTTCTAACATGAGTTGAGGCGATTCCCCCTTTTTGTGCATACCATTCTAATTCTTCATCCTCTTTATCTCATGTCATTCTTAATTGTTTGATTATAACTGGTATTTCTTCTAATTTTAGCTTTTGCTCAAAGAGAAGTGTGACATTCCCGAATGTTACGCTACCTTTCCCCATATCTATTATCGCTCGTCTCTCATTTAAAAAATCTGCACCTATAATCAAATCTACAGTTAGTTTAGGTATAATCACGAAGTTGGCTTCGATCTTTTGACCTTGGCACGACAGAGTTAACCTTGTTTGTCTCATAACTTCCGTAGCATTGTTTCTAATAGGACCTCTTACTTTAATCTTACGTGTTTTCAGAACTGGAAATTCCTCATTGGCATTACACTGCATGAATAAATTTTCTGAGATCGCAGTCAGTTCACTTCCGCTATCAATTACAATATTGACTGGGATATGCTTTACCATGGCCTTCACAATTGGTTGAATTTGAAAGGGTTGGTTCTGTTCTTCTTCTTCTTGCATCAACGAATCCTCCACTGAATCATACATGAGTCTTTTTAGGAATTTCCCTTGTGAATTCGAACTTTCTGTAGGATAAGCTTCGACTGCTACTTCTCTCTCTTTTATTTCCTCTTCTCTATTTCTTCCTTCATTTACGCTTTCTTCAACATCCTCCACTTTTTCCTCATCCTCGTCTATATTCTCCTTCTTCGTCGCTACTTCTACATAATCGCATATAAATGCTGTAATTATCGCTTCATAACTTCCTTCATTATATACGTTGGGTTGTGTGCCCACTCGTAACTTATTTTCAACTTCTGTCGACTGCGCATTATCCTCATTGAATTCGCTTTCCCTGGTTTCCATCTCAAATAGCTCTGCAATACTCATTACTTCGTCCTTTCCTCCTACATTCGTTGTGCATGCATCTGGTAATTCATCTTCCTCGTCAGTATTCTCCCAATTACTTTCGTCCCAACACGATATTGTTATTTTCTTGTCTTCGTTTTCATCTGGTCCCTGCGCATTTGTTTCTTCCTTCTTCTCTTCTTGTGATAAGATTTTTACTTCTCTGTTCAAGGTGCTGCAATTGTCCTGGGTCGGTGCGTCATTCTCTTTGGCATGGGCGCTTAGCTGTCAATTCGAACGTTTATCGGGGTTTGGTGGTTTTACTTCCACCACTTCTATCTTTATTCTCTTTACATGTTCAGCTTGTTGATAGTGGTTTCTTTGTTGATAATTTGTCGGACTATTGGTTCTCCAGTACCCGTTCCGGTTGTCGTTATTCCCTCTGTAATAGTTGTTGCCGTTCCTGGGTGAATTATAGTTATTGCCATATTCTCTTCTAAATCCATAACTGGTTCTTTGTTGAAATCTATTGTCGTTTCTTGGTGCGAAGTTATCACATGGTTCGTAATTATTGTTCCTTCGTACTGTGTCTTGTGGATTCCACTGCTTTTTACTTTCGTTTTCACGTGCGCTTCGTCTTTTTCTTGCGTCATCTTCCGAAAATATGAACTCTAGTTCCCTTAGAATACATTTAAATGCTTCGACGTCATTGCCTCCGCGACCTACTAATGATTGCTGGTATTTCAATGGTAGCTTCATCGCGCATAATTTAATCAACTCTCCGTCACTGTATGGCACATCTAAGCATTGATTTTTCTTTGCCATTAATTCGAAAAATTTCGCGGGACTCTTCTCTCCTGAATTTTCAAAATATGGGTTCTGTAATAATTCGTACTTCACTCTGTTCTGTGCTTCGCTGGACCAATATCGTGAGAGAAACTTCTCTCTGAAATCTTCGTACGATCGGCATGTCGCTGCAACATTCTGCATGGTTTCTGCGACTGTTCCTGACATGTGTGCACATATAAAATCTAATTTGTGTGCTAGCGTCCAGTGATCTGGTAATCCTACTCGGAATTGATCAATAAAAGTTCGTGGATGTAATGAGTTTCCTTCTCGAAAGTGTTGAAATTTTCTGACTGAGAGGAAATGATCGTTGTCGTACTTTGTCATAGTTCCATATGAAATTCGCGATTCTTCGCCACTTTTGTTTCTGATCATTTCTCCCGTCGTTCTTTCCGGTTGTGGTAGATCCATTGGATATTGTCCACTGTAACTTTCGCCTACCCTTGCGTAGTATCGTTGGAGTGGTACGCAATAATTTTCTTGTGAACGTGTACCTGAATGAATTGCACTGTACTCTTCACGACCTGGCATTCCATTGACAGGTATTGGTTGGGTATCTTGTCTGGCTAACCTTGCTGCTTCATTGCACGATCCAAACTGTCTTGAAACATACATTTGTGGTTCCGCATGTGTTTGTGATGACGTTTGTTCATCAAGAATTTCGAAACGTGTTTGTTGCCGTGCAGGCTGTCTGATTTCACGTATGTTACTTTCCGCCTGTGATTGGAATCGCAAATGTGTATTATCTTCGTTAATTGCTTGTTTTTCCGGTGCTGTTACAGATGCGGATGTGGTTGCAGACTCTGTGCTTGTTCGATCCTGTTCACTACGCTCTTCAATGGTTTGCAACAACTCTGTTCGCAATTTCTGAAACTGTTGCTTCGTTTGCGCTTCTATTTTGACTATGCGGTTATCATATCTTTTCAGCGCTGCTTTCGTGATACGTTTGTATAACACACTGTTTTCAACAATTTCACGCGCTGTACCTGCTGCTTGTCTAGTAATTTCGTTTATCTGTTTCTCTAGTTTCTTGTTACGTAATGTTTTGATCTCGTCCTGAATGTCATTACGCAATGTTTGTACGTCCGCTTGTACCTTGTCTGTTCTCAATTGATTGTGACCTGTTATTAAGTTTCCTATCACTTCTCGAGATTCTTTTGCCTCGTCTTCAATATGACTTCAGTGTAACTGAATTTTTTTGTTTTGTTCTTTAATCTCACGCATTTGTCTCGTGGTTTCTGCATTTTGTTTCGTCATTTCTGCATTCTGAATTTTAATTTGGTTCCCATTTTCTTTATTTTGTCTTGTCATGGTTTCCGTCATTAATTGTAATAATTCTGCCAGATTGGTGGGTCCTATTGCGTTTTCTTCCGACGTCCTACGCTCTGTGTTTTCGCCCCAGTGTTGGTTCGCAACCGAGTGCATTGAACTGTGCGGTGACACGTTTCTGCTCGCATTCCTTGTACTCTGTGATGAGGGAGCTCGGATTACTTGTACTATGGATTCTACGTATTCAAGACGCAAGTTAGAATCCTCATAGACTGTCTCTCTACTTTCCTGCTCCTCTGTCGTATGCTGACTTACGTTTTCTATGCCTTGACGTACATTATCCTCGTTATGGTGCGTTATATGTCCTACTTCTCGCGATACTGCATCGTCTGTTGTACTGTCCTCTATTCTCTGTCCATTTTCATGCTGGGTCTCTACCTCAATTCGGTCAAGGTCTCGATCTGCCATTGCTAATCTTTCTGTTTTAAAAGCAATTCACGCGCCCTACTTCGAGTCAACATGCGCTCATACGATCTCACGCGTTTCATAAACTTTTTGTGCACACGACTTGACACTACCAAGACTGACAATCCATTCACTTACTTGTTGGGTCAAAACCAACTTGTCAACGATGTATCCGCCACCTGTGCGCTTGGATTGAGGAGAAAACTTAATTCTAACAATTTTTAAAATTCATAACTTAATTATGCTATTTTCTCTGCTAGAATGTCTATCTATTGAACACTTTCTTACTATCTATCGCTGCAGCTACTGTTTTCGACTATTTATAACGTTCAAATATTTTTTTTTTACGAAAATTTTTCAACAGGATATTTTTCTGACCTAGTTAGGCATGTGGTCGACCTTCAATCATGGTATTTTACCATCCTGGCCGCGTCGCCATTTTCTAAACATTCTGTGTGATGTCTGTTTGTTCTAAGTCGTGTCTCCCTACCACTTTCGCGCAACGACGCTCTGAGCGTGTTTTTTAGGCAGTTGACTACTTTGAACCTGGGACCTGTCGCTGGTAAGGAGACGCCAGACCACACATGACATGTAGAATTCAGAGAGTTCAGTGAGACTAGCGATGATATAACCAAATACTTAATGATTTCAGCGTCAGCTCCAGTGCACTCTCTGTAAAAGAATCTTAACTAAATTTAGTGGAAAGGGTTCAAGGCTTTCCTATTTTTAGTTAGCTGGTAGAATAACGTCGAAAAAGCAGTTAAGTTTACCATTGGAAATTTTATTCTACTCACAAAACATTGTTTATAAATTGCACTATTGATAAAAGGAAATGTTTTAA
This sequence comes from Schistocerca nitens, assembly GCF_023898315.1. Lineage (NCBI taxonomy): Eukaryota > Metazoa > Arthropoda > Insecta > Orthoptera > Acrididae > Schistocerca > Schistocerca nitens. Next base: position 228,106,310 of record NC_064623.1, read on the forward strand.
TACAGGATGGTAAAAACCAACTGTGTTCAACAAAAATGTGAACGAATATTCCCTGAATGGGTTTCCAAGTTCTACACTGGATCGAAGGATGACATATGCCATATCACATCTATAATCTAGGTTTAAATTAAGTTTCACAAGAGAGAAAACTATCAAAATGGTCTATAGTGACCCTAAATTGTCTTTAATTAATTATCTAACTTGTCGTAAATTACAGTGGCTGATGTGGCTTCTTAATAACTATATAACAGAAAAATCATCGAGTTTCAGATTTTTACTTCAAGTGGCAAATGTGAACACCATGAGCTTTAATTGACGATCGACACTAGTATTATGCAAAAAGTGGGTGTAACAGATGAGACTTCTCCAGTTCTGAGTGAAGCTTTATGCGGTGTTATGCGGCACCGCGTGCCTTCATTACCTTGTCGGTGTTCGTCAGGGGGCGGCAGGCAGCACAGCTATGCTCACCTCGCTATCTCGGAAGCAACTCTCTCCTAACTTCTCCTTGCTGCCCGCATCTCGTGGTCGTGCGGTAGCGTTCTCGCGTCCCACTCCCGGGTTCCCAGGTTCGATTCCCGGCGGGGTCAGGGATTTTCTCTGCCTCGTGATGGGTGGGTGTTGTGTGCTGTCCTTAGGTTAGTTAGGTTTAAGTAGTTCTAAGTTCTAGGGGACAGATGACCATAGATGTTAAGTCCCATAGTGCTCAGAGCCATTTGAACCATTTTTCTCCTTACTACAATTTACCGAATTTTTTTGAAAAAACTATCTGGCTGTGTTTTCATCTGACCATTCAGGGTCTCAATGTTAACCTTAAGCTCCGCCTACAAAAATTCTGTCTATCCAATGAGAAACGTTGTACTTTTTGTGGTGGGGCAATGTTTTTAAGGTTTGCAACGTAACAGAGACGTGAAAAAGTCTCACGCTAAAACTTGCGGGTGGTGTGGCCCTTTTTGTGTTATCGTAAGATCTATACTGTTCTTCTGGGGGGCTCTAGCTTTTAACATGGGCTGGGGGGTGGTCCTAACGTAACAGAGACGCGAAAAAGTCTCACGCTAAAAACTTGCGGGTGGTTTGGTCGTAGCGGTTAGCTGGCGACGTGGGTGTCCGCCCCTTATCGTAGTGCCTTCTCGCTTAACACGGTTCTGCTCTCGGATTCTGTTCTCGTTTCTCCCCTCTGAACTGCGTCTGTCTCATGGTGGGAAGGTATGACATCCATTTAGGCATTCTTGTGTTGGTCTGTGGTATTCCATTTGCTCACTCGTTACTCGTATTACTTTGGTTAATTTAATATCACGATTTATTCGGAGCTATGTGACATACTACTGGATTTGCTTATCACGTCAGGCTTTACATGTAAGGTGTTGGATTTCCCTAACACCTTACAATGCTGCTATTAACAAGGATTTTTGTTTCATCATCAATCTTCTGACTTGTTTGATGCGGCCTCTCCTGTCCCAACCTTTTCATTTTTCATCTCAGAGTGGTACTTGCACCCTACGTCATCAGTTATTTGCCGTATGTATTCCAATCTCTGTCTTCCCCTACAGTTTTTACTCTGTACAGCTTCCTCTAGTACCATGGAAGTTATTCCTGATTAGGCTGTTCAATGCATTCCACAGTCCGCCCCCAGTAGCTGAGTGGTTAGCGGGACAGACCCGGCTGGGTCAGAGATTCTTCTCCGCTCAGGGACTGGGTGTTGTGTTATCCTAATTATCATCATTTTAAGAGGTGGCATGAGCCCCCTCTCATATTTCTCTGGGTAATTCGATCTTCCTCTCTAATGGCATGCGGTGAAAAGTCGCTATTCCTTCCCAAACAGCGTCTCTCGTCATCCGGGCGGTCCAGTGACAGGCGGGCTCTCCTGATCTTGAAAGGGTTAAGCCGACGGGTGTGAGGGAGTCGAGTGAATGCTTTCCAGATGCCGACATTGTCATAAGAGCGGCGGCGACACGCCCACAGGGGCCTGACAGAGCGGCTGGGCTAGAGATTCCGTTACTTCACAGAATCTTAGTGAAAACCGTTTCTGGCGGGCTACGAGCAAGGCGTGGGAAAGACTTGTGTTCACAGGCAGTCTTGGCGGGCAAATTCCCGCGTTTTCTGCCATATAGTAACTGTGATTGGCTTGCTCAGGGCATAGCTCCGTGACGTAGCAAAATCGGCGCAGAAATTGGCGCCAAGAATCTCCATTGGTGGAAAGGTACTGCTTCGGCAATAGAGTGGAATTTTCAGCCGGTTTTCAAGTTGCTGATTGGAACGTTTAACCACGGCCACTGTCGTGGGGGCGGGAATGTTCTGTGTTCGGCTTGTAGGGGTGCTCTTGTGAGAGTCGGCTCTCGCCTTTCGGTCGGATTAGGTTATAAGACTGAGCTCTCGCTGCTCTGGACAGCCTGCCTTCCGTTGGCTGTCTAATATACTTTTATTTAATTGTAACTGTTTGACGAAGTTGCTGAAGTTCCGACTTCAACGTAACTTTCCGAGTATAGTTGGCAATTGAGCGTTCCGCATACAAGTGGCCTATGGTGTCCGTCTAGAGCAGTTTTGGCTAAAGTTGACTGTATCGGAGTTACTGTGTGACTTCGTTTGTTAAAATCAATCACTGTACCATCAGTGATTGTGTGGCGAGCCTTCTTCGTCTCCCTCAGAGGCGCATTTGTATTGCTAGGAAATCATTAGTCTGGAACAACCAGACTAGGATAATTTGTTTTGGGCTCTACTGGCGACATTATCATCACCACGACGGGACGTCGAAGCAACCAGCCATCGCCTCCGGTACGCCAGATCGTGTCCTTGCGGTTAAGAAGACTGCTTGGTAATGTATGTCCGCAGCATCGGCGGATTAGGGAATTTGTTCTGTGATAATCAAAGCTCAGCAGAGCGCGCCTATTCCCGTCGTTTCTTACGTGGTTCTGTCTTGGATGTTCATTGTCTGAGTTCTCACTACTGTAGCAGCAATTAATGTTTGGTTGGCTGGGTGTTTCTCTTAAGATTTGAGTTGCAAGGGATTGGCTCCACATACCACTTCGTCATAAATGTCACAATCTATTTTATGGACAACTTCACCTTCACAGCATTTATTTATCCAATTTGATCCAATTTGATGTATTGTAAATGTTTCATGTGTTTTGTTTAAGATTTTGAGTTTAGTCATAATAAATCAAATTGTTATTTTGGACAGAACTTTCATTCTGTTAATCGGCAGAGCAACGCTTTCATTTCTCACTACGTTACTGAAACTTTTCTTTATTTAATTAATGTCTGTCAAATTAAATTATTGCAGGTGCCAAACTTTTTTCTACTTCACTTGCAGGGTCGATTACAGTCAGTTCGCATTTCTTCGTAATCCATGTGCAACAGCAAAAGTCGGAGTTAGAATGAGGGGGGGGGGGGGGGGGGGCGGGGCTTAGAGCATCATTTACATATGAAGATTCTAGAAGAATTTAGTGTTAAATACACTGCTACCCCCGGCACCACGCATAAATCAGTAGGAACACTCAAAATTTTTTGCAGTACTTTTTTATCGATTAATACCCAAGTTTTTTCTGTTAGTTCCGCGTTTGGTTTTTAAGTAGCGGCGCATGATTACAGTTTTTGTTTTCAGTGTATATATTTTTTTTGCTCATTGTTTTTTGTGTTTCTTTGATGTGGTGTCCGTGTCCAGGTTTGTGTCTGGTTTCTGTACCACAACAAATCGTGCATACAATTACAGCGTTGGAACGGCGTTGTTCAAATTTTATGTCTATGTGTAAAAACACAGGGAATATATTATTTTAATTGTGCATTTCAGATAAATTTGTTTTTCATGAATGATCACGAGAAGTAAGGCACGACTATTAGCGAGCGAAGCTAAGACGACAGTGGATAGCATAATGGATAAGGGGCAGGTTATTGCCGGGGATAGGTTCGGAGATGAGATGGGCACATTTTTAGCAGGACAGGGCGGCAGGTTCATTGATGAGGAAGGTGATTTGGACGTGATCTTAGAGCAATGTCGCGGCCGTGATTATGATAGTGAGCTACAGGATGAAACAGAGACAGGCATATAGGTCGAGACGGTAGCATAAGTTTATAGTCAGACGAACGAGGGCAGACAGAGGCCAACTCGGTCACATCAGCGCTCTAGCGCCCAGGTGTTCAGAGTTACATCGCCCATGTGTGACGAGGATAAAAAAGATGATATTAACCCAATACTGAGCATCCTACGATCAATGCAAGAAGAAGCTGACGAGCAGCGTAAGAAGGAGAAGGAAGAAGCGGACGAACAGCGTAAGAAGGACACTCAGACTATAATTTCGCATATACGTGAAATTCGTGGGGAATTACTAACAATAGAGAAAGAATGTGGAGAAGTAAAACAAATGTCAATGGCTGCACAAAAAGTAGCAGGCCTGGCCAAAACGGCAGCAATAGGGGCAATGAAAGTCGCGGAAGCAGCTTCTAAACTCGCAGGTCGCTTGCGACGTACAACACAATCCCACTCAAAATCCCTAGCGTTCTTAAAAACCCAAGGTAATATCGCGGTTGCGAACACCACGAAACGAATGGAAGAAGTAGAGAGTCGGATAGCAAAAGTAGAGCAAAACGGGCACACGAGCACTGCACGTTCGGGTACCAGTGATGGAGTACACAGAATTGTCTCTCCGAGGAAAAGCCCGCCGTGCTCTAGCCCAATGACCGAGTGCGGAACTAACAATGCACACGCAGGAACAGCGAGTAATAGCTCCAATAATTGTAGCCCACTTAGGAGAGTGAACTCTGAGTGCCACTTCCACTGTGATACAGAGGTAGCACATCAGAGTTATCAGCAAGATAGATCAGGACACTCAGCAGACGTGCAAGTATCGGAAACGAATGACAACACCAGTGCGAGGATCAGACAGGATTTTGATCACAATCACTTCCTGTCGATACTAAAATTCCAGAAGTTCAAAGAAAATGGGGGGTCGATGCATCCGAAGAGCTGGGTGATGCATGGCCAACCCAGGCAAAATTAGAATTCATGTGTGGACACATCAAAGGCCAAGCTGCGGAAAAGATGCGGGGTGTGGCAGCGACGTGTTGGACTTATCAGGAATTTGCTGGTGCATTCCTGCGGACCTACTGCTCAAAGGAAACGCAAGACAGGATTAAAGAGGAAATAATATTTTGTCCTGAACTGGAAGTGTCCGGGCATAGGAGCGCAACCAAATTTCTTGATGATTTACTCAAGAAGAATAAGTTTTTAGATAGTCCAAATAGCAAAGGAGAAATCATTAAATTCTGCTTTTCCTAATTGCCAGTTAGGTACCAACAGACACTTGTCGGGAAGTGTGGATCTGACATAGAAGCATTCTAGAGTCTATTGCGCGAACTCGAAGTAGTCTTTGATAAACAAGACGCAAAGGACAGGAAGAAGGGGCAAAGAAACAAATACCACTGGCCAGGAAGGGAAGACAACAACAGATCGCATAATCGCACTGGTCAGTTAAGAAACCAGGGTTACGGAAGTCAAGGTTACGCTATTCAAGGTTATGGAAACCAGAGACACGGAAACCAGAACGTCAGGGAACAGGGTCAATCTAGACAAGGAATCTGGGATGGGAGGAATAACGAACGGCAAAGCGACCGTAATTGGAGAGAGCGAAACCAAGAACAATAGTGGAGCCAGGAGATTGAAACTAGACCCGCAAATCCTAATGCACGTCAGAGGAGGGGGAGCTTAACAAGGGATTGACGCCAGACTAGTGCGAACACAGGCCGCCGGAATTTTTTCACGTAATCTCGGACCTGGTCAACTACGGATGATAAATTATGAAGATTTATCAGAAATCCTGCTCGAAGAACATAAAACAACTCCTCGACAGGATCGGCAGCCTCTTATCACAGTAGCAATAGCTGAAAAGAGTATGAATGCGATAATAGATAGTGGAAGCTACATAACAGCAATATCTGAGGCAGCATACAAGAGGTGCTCTCAGGAGGTGGACTGGCCTGTCCTATCGGTTAAGAAAACCAAAATAAAAGGGGCATTAGCGGGTAAATGTACGGAGGTCACCCAACAAACAAGACTGGAATTCTCCTGCCAAGGACACAAAATAGAGTCTAACTTCTGGTTCGTGCCAAATCTGGCGATCGACATGATAATAGGAACGGACTTCCTAAATGAGCATAAAGCGATAGTTTACCTAGACGAGGTGAAGTGGTTTTGAGGAAAGGGAATCCCGTCCACATTAAGTTCGACGACCAGCTGATCCCAGCTCAACTACCGTCTAACTGTGTACGGATAAACTATGCGTGTCAGAAAGACAGAAAGGAAGAACAGGTCGACGTTGCAGGTAGGGGAGAGGACACGGATGAGAATGAAGTCGTAATAATGAGAGATATAAAGGAGAAAATAGGAGAAAAAGTGGAAGCAATAAAGAATACAAGGTCCGACGAGCGCAAAGAACTTCATAAATTACTAGTGGAACATGCAGAGGTTTTCATTCCCAAGACGGGATCAACAAAGAACTTCCAATATGAATTCCGTGTACGTCCGCACAACCAGTTTCGTGTGCCACCCTACCCAATCCCCTTGGCATATCGACAGAAAGTAGCAGCTGAAATTACGCGAATGCTGAGTGAAGGAATAATAGAACCTACGGCTTCAGCCTATAATAACCTGTTAAGAGTAGTCGAGAAGGCAGATGGTAGTATTCGTTTAGTCTTGGACTCGCGACAAATTAATACCATAATAGAACCCGAAACAGACAGACCGGAACGATTAGAGGAACTCTTACAAAACTTCCATGGAATATGAATCTTCTCATCAGTTGATCTAAAATCGAGTTTCTGGCAAATTGAGCTCCACCCAAATTGCAGAGAGTACAGAGCCTTTTTAGCATTTGGAAGATGTTACCGGTTTCGTCGTCTACCATTTGGTTTGAACATTTCATCTGCCTCATTCATTCGGGGGCTGGACGGCATACTAAACAATAATTTGAAACGTCATGTCACCAGCTATGTGGACAATTTGCTGATCGCGGAGAAGTCTTGGGGAGAGCACAATGCGGTCCTCGGTGAACTCCTAGCGACATTGAAGGAATACAGAGTGACTATCAATATCGAAAAATCGAATTTTGGGACGTCTTCTGTCAAATTTCTAGGACATCTCATCACGGGTGAGGGCATTGCTCCAAACCCCGAAAAGATCGAAGCGATTGAAAAGTTTCCCATTCCTACGACAAAGAAGCAGTTAAGGGGGTTCTTAGGGATCATAAATTTTTTACAACCGCTTCATACATGTCAAATCTCAGAGCAGTCCTAGGTTGCACCAACTTACAGGAAAGAAGATTCCTTGGGAATGGGATGAGGTGGCCGAATCTGAATGGAAAGCATTAAAATGCGCATTATTACAAGCACCCATCCTCTCACACCCTAATTTAGCAGAAGAGCTTTGCATAGCAACGGACAGTTCGTATTCAGGTCTGGGTGTCATGGTGTTCCAAGACTATGTACATGAAGGAAACAGGGTGTGGAAGACAATTGCGTTTGGTAGCAGAGTACTACCCAAGAGTGAGAGGAATTACTCAGTAACCGAGTTAGAGGCGCTGGCTATTGTATGGGCGTTTGAAAAATTCAGGTACCTCCTGTTTGGTCGCAAGACGAGGGTCTACACAGACCACAAGACACTCGAGTTCCTGATGACTGCAAAGCTTAATCACAGGCGGCTGATTAGGTGGGCATCATATCTGCAGCAGTAGAATTTTTCGATATAATATATCCCCGGCAGTCAGAACATTTTTGCAAACGCCTTATCACGGTCACCAATCGGATTTGAGCACAACATGCAAGAAGATCTGGAGGAAAATCACTACTGCCTTTTCTAAATGCGAAAGTAGCATTTGAAAATTTTATTACCTGTAGTATGCAGGACATCAAGAGGGAGCAAGACTAGGACCCTGCCCTAGTGTTACTGAAAACAGAAATGGATAGACAGAAGACACGCCACCATCAGGTAGTTCTACCTCTTTCGGAAAGGCATAATCTTCCACCGAAATTATGCCAATGGCACTGAATGGGGGGTATGCATCTCTGAACACCTAATAAACAAGGTCATATGGCATACTCACCGCAGCTATGGACACTTCGTACCACGCAAGTGCAATCCTAAGCTAAGGACCATGTGTTACTTTTGAAACATGGAGCGTCGAATTCGGAGGGTACTGTCGTTGTGTAAAGACTGCCAAAAGGCTAAGCACACCACTGTGAGCATGCAGGCACCATTGTACCCAATCGTCCCGATCAAATTAAGACAATTAGCAGCAACAGATTTGATGGGGCCTTTGCCAAGAACAAGAAGAGGATATACTTACGTATTAGTCTTTGTTGAACTAACGTCCAAATACATTACCTTTACGACACTGAAGAGGGCGACAGGACAAACTGTATCACGAGCCCTAATCCGGGATTTCCTATCACAGGTTGGTCATGTGAGTAAAATTATTTCTGATAACGGGCCACAGTTTAAGTCAAAAACATGGAAAGAGACGTTGCGTCGATGTAAAATTGATCCCATTTTTATATGTTCACACCATCCGAGCTTGAATGCTGCAGAACGGGTTATTAAGGAACTCGGAAACTTGTGCCGGTTGTACTGTAACAAACAGCACACGACATGGGACGTTTTCCTTAAAGACTTCCAGGAGGTGATCAATGAGGCACCCCAAGGGATAACAAAATTGGCACCCATTACAGTACTGAAAAACCGGATTCCTAAGGACTTGATAACCGAGGTCGTAAACTTCCCACCAAAGGCTCGAACGCAGCACCGAGCCATAGTGGATTCGGCTCTCAAGAGGATACGGGCTGCAGCAGAGGTCAGGAAGAGACGTGCCGACAGGGTAGCTCGTCTACGACACTTCCAAATTGGACAAAGGGCGCTCGTGAAGCCTTTCCGACTCTCGAACAAACAAAAAATGAAATGCCAAAAATTCTATTCCGTTTACAACGGCCCGTACCATATAAGGAGAGCAACTCACCACAATGCTTATGAATTGGAGACGCTGAAAAGAAAGAAGTCCATAGGACTCCACCAAATCTCTCACATAAAGGAGTTCGTGGAATAGTAATAGTGTAAGTGGTGTACATAGTAGAACGGGCAAATACATGAACCTTGCTATAGTAGTAGTGTAAGTGGTGTACATAGTAGAATAGGCAAATATATGAACCTTTCTTCGAGGAACAATAATCGTTGCATTAATAGATTAAGATTGCTAAAGTATTAACACGCTGCGTTGTCTCGCATAAGAATTTACTGCTGCTATGCTTCTTTGTTTATGTTCGCGACTTCCAATGTCGATGGAGCAGGAGACACTACCTTTCCATGAGCAATGTTTTTGTCCTTTCCTGTCTGGTGTCCATGTTGAGGGATAATGATGAGTGAGAAGATGTCGCACAAACGGGCGCATACAAGAACGTGCTCCTAGAAGCGTTCTGGGATGTCGTGATACGCTCCATAGCGGCCACAACCAGTTCGCGAGACGTTCATACCAATGCTAGCAGGCACGCGTCAGTGCACTGCAAGATTGTGGTATATTGCGTGATTTCGAGGATGAATATGGGCAGTATAGTTTTTACAGTGATGCACCAGCATCGTTGTCTTGCAAGTCGGGGTGAACCTGTGAGCGTTTGACTCCAATGATGCCCTAGACGGTAGAAATGCGGGCATAAAGCCTACCATGCCAATGTGTTGGTTGGGGATTTAGCGTGCTGCTCGTGACTGTCACAGATGAATAACCGAGGAATTATACTTGGAGATTCGTGACATACTGTGAAGCTGGTGTGTGGTGGGCGACGGAATCCTCAACAGGAACCAGTCCTGGCTTGGTCATATTACATTGCCTCTGCAAAGAAGCGCTTTGATCGCGAAAATCGCATCACTTAGAAAAAGGAGTTGCCACTATAATTTGTCTTGTATAGCCATGGCTAACCCAGTCTCTGGAGTTTCAGTGAGGCGTAGTGAGAACTCGGAGGCCATGTCGTACGGCGCGCACATCACTGTCGTCAATAGCGGCGAGCAGCGAGACATCTCAACGTAACAGGAATTATGTAAGATTATTGTACAAGGTAAAAAAAAATAGAAAAAGGAGAGTACCATATACTAGGATAAGTTAAACTTTAGGAATTAATAATAACTAGATCCTTAATATTGTGGGGGTTTTCTACCACAAGTGTTTGGCGTGTGCCTGTTGTGATGCTATTTGTCAGGTCACCAAAGCACAGACCCCGAGATGGAGGGACGACGGGCGAGCGAACATAGAATAGTTGCTTGTTCTTTATAACTCAGTAAAACTTCCACCTGCACAATAACATAATTTATTCAAAAGACATAGAATGTAGATCGTTGGCAAATGGTAGTTAACTCTTGAGCATGTCTACTGTCGCTCTATATAACTAATAGTAATATTAGTGCGGGCCCGCACATTTAGTTGTTCATCCATTACATAGCATCAGTTGTCACCCACCATGTACAGTAGTGAGATCGGTCACTACACAAGTATCAAGATAAATTATTTTCATGTCTAGATTACATACACCAAGATTTTGTTATAATGATAGCCATAGGTTAAAAACTATAAACTTAAAATAAGAGTGTCTGAAATGACAGACCATCAATGTATCGTTATGTAAAATTTATTATAACACAGAAGGTCATAGAATACAGTTAGGCCTAAGATTTTTGTCAGAATTGTGCAGATGATGGATATCGTGGCAATGCAGAGGCCAGCCGGAGCAAAAACAAGAGGTCATCAGCTACCTACAAGAAGGAGAGCGTCAGCGCGCCACCTGACGAGAAGGGTGAGGCAGCGTCCGGTCCTACAAGCTGACGGTCACCAGGCCGTATACCTGAGGGATTAGGCGGCAGACAGCCCTCGCCGGGCCACAAGCGGAAGTGTGGGGGGCCGTTGACACTGACACGCGACCAGCACGCAACAGCCAGCTAGCTCTCTGGATGCGGCAGCCGTTTGGAGGGATTCCCTGCGGCAGACCACGTCGTCGTGAGTACACGAAGAAGATCCCATAAGGAGTCAGTGTGGTGTCACCGCCAGACACCACACTTGCTAGGTGGTAGCCTTTAGATCGGCCGCGGTCCGATAGTATACGTTGGACCCGCGTGTCACCACTGTTAGTGATTGCAGACCGAGCGTCGCCACACGGCAGGTCTAGAGAGACGTCCTAGCACTCGCCCCAGTTGTACAGCCGACTTTGCTAGCGAAGCTACACTGACAAATACGCTCTCGTTTGCCGAGACGATAGTTAGCATAGCCTTCAGCTACGTCATTTGCTACAACCTAGCAAGGCGCCATTACCAGTTTATATTGAGATTGTTATTAATGTATCCTCAAGAGCGATGTTCTCTAATTATGGATTAAAGTTAAGTATTACGTCAACTACGTACTTTATTTGCTACTATAAATTCCCTTAACTGTTCCAGACCTCACGCCAGTCTGCGTGAGCTTAACGCGTGCCTTTCGGCTACCCGTCACTGTGGATTGGCTGTCTTGCCAGTCCACTACAAGTTTGGCGACGAGTGTAAAAACGGTCTTCTTCTTTATACTTGCTTAAATTACTTGTGTCATGGCTTCGCCACTATCTCCAGATGTACTGTCCAAATTTTATCGCTTGCAGAATCAGCAGACGCAGGCCTTATTGGATGCCCTTGCACAGCTCATCCGGGGTCAACGTGCACTGCAAAACGATGCGGCAGCCGCAGCTCCACCGCTACCGCAGCTACAACATGATGTTGCACCACCTTTTCGTCCTTTTGATGCGGCACTGGAAAGCTGGACGGAGTGGTCACGCCAATTTGGATTCCATCTCGCCGCCTACAGAATTCAAGGTATTGAGCAGCAGCCTTTTTTGCTTTCTTGTGTAGGAGTGTCCACCTACCGTGTGATAGTGAAATTGTTTCCCCGACGCGACGTAGCAACTCTGTCCTACGACGAAATTTTGTCTGCATTAGATGCATCTTTCAAAGAATCAGTCAATGTAGTTGCAAAAAGGTATACTTTCTTTCGTACAAAACGTACGGCTGGTCAAACTAATAGGGAGTGGTTTGCAACTTTGCAAGGCCTTACTATGGATTGTGCTTTTGAGTGTGAATGTGGACTCCCTTATTCAGATACTATGGTACGTGATGCAATTGCACAGAACGTTTCTGATGTTCGTATAAGGCAACAGATTGTGAAACTAGTCAATCCCTCCCTTCAACAAGTGATGGACATATTGGATAGGCAAGACACACTTGACTTTGCTCAGGAATCATTTGAAACTTCGCCAGCTGTGTGTCACATTAACTGGCCCGCCGGGCGCGCTGCACGGAACAGTAAACAGCCCTCGCACCCCTCCCCGCAGCTGCCCCCAAGCTCTCCGCTACGTGTGCCGCGCAAGCAAGCAAATGCAGTGCTTAAATCATGTCCGCGGAGTGCAACTAGACATTCGCGTGAGAATTGCCCATCACGCCAAGCTATTTGCTTTTTCTGTAATAAAAAAGGGCATGTTCAAAGTGTTTGCCAGAAAAGCTCAGATCGTACACTCACAACCATTCCGGGCTCTTTGCTTCGCGCCGGAATCGAACCAAGAATACTCAGGCTCGTGAACCTTCGCCCATGGAAATTCATGTAGTTAATTCCACTCCGCCCAGTGCCACTCTCTCTAACAGTGACTATGTTCGTCCGACAAATAGTGTGCGTCGACGTCGCAGGAAATCCCGTCAAGTAGCAAGTGCTTCTGTACCAGTGTCTGTTCACGTTGCACGAGACGGTCGCTCTTGTCGTCAGCAGGGCAATAAACTTTTTGTAGACTTGGACATTCTTGGCCACGTGATCCCCTTCCAGCTCGATACCGGAGCTGCAGTTTCCTTGATCAATAAAGACACATACAAACAACTGGGCACACCTCCGTTGCGAGCCGCGAATGTTAAGTTAAATAGTTATTCAGGACAAGCTATCCCAGTGTTAGGACAGTGCGGCCTTCCTGCAACATACAAGGGACAAACAAAACTTGTGTCATTTTACGTCCTTCGTTCTTCTTCGGCAGTGAACTTGTTTGGTTTAGATTTATTTCAGTTGTTTAACTTGTCTATCGTCAATCAGGTCCTCTCAGTGAACCAGACTGTGCCTTCAGCCAGTGTTTCTCGTCTACGTGAAGAAATTGCAGACATTTTTGTACCGGGCCTGGGTTGCGCTAAGAACTATAAATCACATTTGGAACTGAAAGTAAACGTGCAACCGAAATTTTTCAGAGCGCGCAATGTTCCCCACGCATTGCGTGATGAGGTCGCAAGAAAATTTACACGATTTGGAATCACAAGGTGTGATTGAACGTGTGCAGGCTTCTCTGTGGGCCTCACCCTTAGTAATATTGCCAAAACCTTCCGGAAAATTGAGACTTTGTGTGGACTTCAAGGCAACAGTGAATCCACAACTAGTGATTGCAACTTATCCTTTACCCCGCCCGGAAGATCTTTTTGACAAACTGTGCCCGGGTAAATATTTTTCGAAGTTGGACCTCGCAGATGCGTACTTGCAAATACCGGTGGACGAAGAATGGCAGCGCGTTTTGGTGTTAACACGCATCTTGGTTTGTATCGATTCAAAAGACTGCCATTCGGGTGTGCATCCGCCCCTGCATTGTATCAGCAATATCTGCAAACTGTTTGTGCGTCGGTCCCTACTGCAGCAAACTATCTGGAAGATATTGTGATCTCCGGAAAGACGGAAGAAGAACATTTAGCCAATCTCAGAACATTATTTGCGACAAAATGGTCTTCGCTTGCGGAAGGACAAATGTGTGTTTTTTGCTCGTGACTTACCCTATTAGGGACATGTAATCGATGCCCAAGGCATAGATCCCAGTCCAGAGCACCTCCGTGCCATACAAGACTTGCCTTCGCCGCAGAATTTGAAGCAGCTACAGAGTGTGCTGGGCAAAATAACTTACTACAACAGATATGTGCGCCACGCCTCTTCCATTTCAGCTCCGCTTCATCGCTTACGCCGTAAAGGTGTTCCGTTCGTCTGGACCACGGAATGCAAACGCGCCTTTCGCCAGTTGAAATCGGCGTTGCATTCAAATACATGCCTTACGCCATTCGATCCCCAGAAACCCCTTTTGTTGATGGTAGATGCATCGGATTTCGGGATCGGTGCTGTGCTTGCGCACAAAGATGGATCGCATGATCGCCCTATTGCCTTTGCGTCCAAATTGCTCTCGTCTGCGCAAAGAAATTATTCACAGATCGAAAAAGAAGCTTTGGCTCTCGCATTTGGTGTCACAAAGTTTCATGATTTCTTGTATGGTCGTCACTTTACCATCATCACAGACCACAAACCTTTGACGTCGCTTTTTCATCCGAACAAGCCTGTACCTCCACGTACAGCGCAGAAATTCATTCGCTGGCCTATTTTCCTCTCGCAGTACCGCTACGATATCTTGTATCGGTCCACTGCTAAGCACGGAAACGCCGATGCGTTGCCCCGTTTGCCTGTTGCTGTGGATAGAGCAATCGATTCTTCTAAACTTGCTTGCATGTTCATTGGTGCAGAAACCGATGACGTGGTCGAATCGTTTCCGATTGATTTTCGTCATGTAGCTACAGCCACAGCTGCTGACCCTATCCTTGCTACCGTTTTGCGTTTTGTTGCTACTCAATGGCCCTTGTCAAAGTCACGGATAGAGGATCCGTTGATTCGCCGATTTTTTGCTCACAAGGAGAGACTTTTTGCTCGACGTGGTGTTTTGCTGTTGCGTTCTGATAATGATCAGTCCAGGGTCGTGGTCCCTCGTTCGTTACAGTCCTGTGTCTTACAGTTTCTCCACCAAGGACATTGGGGTATAGTGCGAACGAAACAACTTGCTCGTCAGCACTGTACTTGGTTCGGAATCGATGCTGCGCTTACGAATATGTGCTCTTCTTGCATGGCGTGTGCCGAACAACAATCCGCCCCACCGCGGAAATTCTTTGCATGGCCGAAAGCCACTTCCCCTTGGCAACGCTTACACATCGATTTTGCTGGTCCATTCTGGAATGCTCGATGGTTGGTTGTGGTAGATTCATTCAGTAATTTTCCTTTTGTTGTCAGGATATCTTCCACGACGTCATCTGCCACCATCCAAGCGTTATCTGCTATCTTTTGCATTGAAGGTCTTCCACAGACTATTGTTTCCGACAATGGCCCACAATTCATGTCCGCAGAATTTCAGTCATTCTGCAAGGCCAATGGTATTCAACATCTGACATCCGCGCCGTTTTCGCCTAAGTCAAACGGTGCCGCTGAACGATTGGTCCGGACTTTCAAGTCACAGATGTTGAAGTTGAAAGAGTCGCATTCTAGGGAGGACATGTTATTGCTCTTCTTGTCCTCGTATCGCTCTCAGCCCCGAGATGGTCGCTCGCCGGCTGAGTTGCTCCACAGTCGTCCTCATTGAACCTTGATGTCTTTGCTGCATCCGCCGCATCAGGTTCCTGTGCAGCGGCAGCCACCTGCTTTTGCCCCAGGCGACGTTGTCTACTATCGCCACTATCGCGGTTCACGGGGTTGGCTCGCAGGGCGCATTCTTCGCTGCCTCGGCCGCGCTATGTATCTGGTTTTGGGGGCCTCTGGTGAGGTGCGTCTGCATCTCAATCAGCTGCGCCTCTGTCGTCGCACGGGTTCTGCCGCTCCCCGTCTGCTTTCAGCGACGGTGCCGTCCGGTCAGCGCCCTGGGGACGCATCTACTGGCTCGCCTCATCCCCAGGTGTTCCCGACGCTGCCTTCCATTTTGCCCCATGGCGACGCGCCGCCGCCGCCGCCGCCGCCGCCGCCGCCGCCTGTTCTCCCGCCGGCGACGCCCGCAGTGGACGCTTCGCTGCAGCCGCCAAGCGCCTCCCTGGGTCACGCGCCGCCGATCGCTCCCCATGACCAGCTGTCCTCCGACATGGACCTCTTGCCCGCTCCGGACCAGATGTCGTCTTCGCTCGTCGTGTGCCCCGTTCTGATGTAGGTCGACCCTTCGGCCCCTCCTGTCTCTCTGTGGGCGCATACACCGCATGTTGGTGTGCACCCTGGACTAGGTTTTCAGGCGTTTCCTAGCTCCCCTCGGACCGAATGGCAGGGTGCGGGTGGCACAGCCTCGCCTGTTGTTAGGCTCCCCACCTCGTCGCATACGTCAACATGGGGTCCTCCCCACGGCGGGCGGAAGCCTTATAACACCACCGTACGCCGATTTGCGGGGGAGGAATGTGGTGTCACCGCCAGACACCACACTTGCTAGGTGGTAGCCTTTAAATCGGCCGCGGTCCGCTAGTATACGTCGGACCCGCGTGTCACCACTGTTAGTGATTGCAGACCGAGCGCCGCCACACGGCAGGTCTAGAGAGACGTCCTAGCACTCGCCCCAGTTGTACAGCCGACTTTGCTAGCGATGCTACACTGACAAATACGCTCTCATTTGGCGAGACGATAGTTAGCATAGCCTTCAGCTACGTCATTTGCTACGACCTAGCAAGGCGCCATTACCAGTTTATATTGAGATTGTTATTACTGTATCCTCAAGAGCGATGATCTCCAATTATGGATTAAAGTTAAGTATTACATCAACTACGTACTTTATTTGCTACTATAAATTCCCTTAACTGTTCCAGACCTCACGCCAGTCTGCATGAGCTTAACGCGTGCCTTTCGGCATCCTCGCATAGTGACTTGGCTGTCTTGCCAAGTCACGACAGTCAGAACCTGCGCCTCATGTGCTTCAGGACAGAAAGGGACGTTACATAATCACCTGTTTGAGTTTTTACAATTCACTAGCATTGGCCGATCTGCATACACAAAGCAGTATCGTGCCACAAACTCTAACAAATGAATTGTCTCATTTCTAACTTCTCCTCTCTATTAGAGAGCAGTTTTAGCAATCGTCGCTCCTAGTTCGATCCTGTCTGGATGACCTCACACACTTGTGGAGTCACTCCACGTGCCATCATCCCTCGTCGAACTGCAATATTGGGAAACGTAAAGCACTGTCCAGGGAGAGAAGAGACCTACCGTGATCATATGCGTGGGTCTTGCTGCAATCTCAACAGAGTACTGCAGATGCTCCAGCACACCCTGTTGCTGTTGCAACAACGTAGCAACAACACCCGACGTTTAGCCCTATGTGATGTCAGTACTGTGGCCCCATCCCAAAAGCCCCCCTCCGATGCTCAAGACATGGAACCACGTGCATCAATACATATGACTCAACATACCAACCCCCTGAGAGAAACTAACGAATTTGTGAAGTGCTTCAAATATTTCTAACAATGTCATTTAGTACCTCATTCTCAGCACAGTCCTGAACATTGTGCAATGTGCAAGCACAACTTGACACCCCATGAACCTTGATTTTTTTCTTAAATTTCGTTCTCTAGTGTTGTTTTTGTAATGTATGTTATGCGTTGTATGTGTTTGTGTTTTGCATTGTAATTCTTATGTAAGTAATACAGTAGGACGCACAAATTACTGTATTGTTCTCCACACCATTTTTTTTTGTATTCTGTATTTATTGTTGTTTGTATGCAAACAGTGTGCCTGAAGTCCCCATAAACTGAAGCAGATACCATCATTGTCATTGTGAATGGACCATCAGTTCAGGGAACATTTTGTAAAGGTTATTCTTGCTGCAGGGAGACAGAATGAATCGGGGGTTGTAATTAGATTCTGAAAGCTCACAAAGAGATTGTTAACTTAAATAGCAACACGTGTGATAGAGTACAGGTTAGTTTAATGATTGAAATTGTTGTAAGGTCTTGGGCATTAAATTGCAGAGCACTCCAACTCTGACTGTAAAGAATAAACTGCTTCATATTTCGCTTACATGTCCGGGCCATATTTAGAGTGTGAATGTCTGTGTGAATCGGTGTTAGGAAGGGGCTCCCTGGGTATGGATGTGTGATGTGAGTGTAGATTTCCATATTAAGAAGGTGAAGTTGGCTACATCATAAATAACCCTCCCTTTATGAGCTGCATTTTCTGTTGCAGTGATTTTTTTATAGAGTGCGGCATGTGGAGTCAGTTTGCAAGATTGTTCTTGGGCAACTGATTCACTACCTTGCTCCTAAGTGAGCCAACCGCTCACCAATTACAATCTAAAATGGCATAGGGGCTATGAGAGGTGGCATAAGCCCCCTCTTATATTTCTCTGAGTAATTCGATCTTCCTCTCTAATTCCATGCGGTGAAAAGTCGCTATTCCTTCACACGCGGACTTCCCACACAGCGTCTCTCGTCACCCGGGTGGTCTGGTGACAGGCGGGCTCTGCTGATCTTGGAAGGGTTAAGCCGACGGGTGTGAGGGAGTCGAGTGAATGCTTTCCATTCGAATTCTATCGACAAGTTGCGATCAGCATTTGGAGCCACAGAGCTAAAGAGAAATCGAACATACCGTATCAGTAGTGGACGTCTGTTTCTGCGATAACCAACAGTACGGATATGCTAAGGATATGTCCTTGGATTTCGACGACAATACTTTCATAATAAGAGCGGCGGCGACACGCCCACAGGGGCCTGACGGAGCAGCTCGACTAGATATTCCGTTACTTCACAGAATCTTAGTGAAAACCGTTTCTGGCGGGCTACGAGCGAGGCGTGAGAAAGACTTGTGTTCCCAGGCAGTCTTGGCGGGCAAATTACCGCGTTTCCTGCAGAATCGTAACTGTGATTGGCTTGCTCAGGGCATAGCTCTGTGATGCAGCAAAATCGGCGGAGAAATTGGCGCCAAGAATCTCCATTGGTGGAAAGGTACTGCTTCGGCAATAGAGTGGAATTTTCAGCCGGTTTTCATGTTGCTGATTGGAACGTTTAACCACGGCCACTGTCGTGGGGGCGGGAATGTTCTATGTTCGGTTTGTATGGGTGCTCTTGTGAGAGTCGGCTCTCGCCTTTCGGTCGGAGTAGGTTATAAGACTGAGCTCTCGCTGCTCTGGACAGCCTGCCTTCCGTTGGCTGTCTAATATACTTTTATTTAATTGTAACTGTTTGACGAAGTTGCTGAAGTTCCGACTTCAACGTAACTTTCCGAGTACAGTTGGCAATTGAGCGTTCTGCATACAAGTGGCCTATGGTGTCCGTCTAGAGCAGTTTTGGCTAAAGTTGACTGTATCGGAGTTACTGTGTGACTTCGTTTGTTAAAATCAATCACTGTACCATCAGTGATTGTGTGGCGAGCCTTCTTCGTCTCCCTCAGAGGCGCATTTGTATTGCTAGGAAGTCTTTAGTCTGGAACAACCAGACCAGGATAATTTGTTTCGGGCTATACTCGCGACATTATCATCACCACAACGGGACGCTGAAGCAACCAGCCATCGCCTCCGGTACGCCAGATCGTGTCCTTGCATTTAAGAAGACTGCTTGGTAATGTATGTCCGCAGCATCGGCAGATTAGGGAATTTGTTCTGTGATAATCAGAGCTCAGCAGAACGCGCCTGTTCCCGTCATTTTTTACGTGGTTCTGTCTTGGTTGTTCATTGAATACTCACTACTGTAGCAGCAATTAATGTTGGGTTGGCTGGGTGTTTCTCTTAAGATTTGAGTTGCAAGGGATTGGCTCCACATACCACTTCGTCATAAATGTCACAATCTAGTTTATGGACAACTTCATCGTCACAGCGATTATTTGAGTATCCAATTTGATCCAATTTGATGTATTGTAAATGTTTCGTGTGTTTTGTTTAAGATTTTGAGTTTAGTCATAATAAATCAAATTGTTATTTTGGACAGAACTTTCATTCTGTTAATCGGCAGAGCAACCCTTTCATTTCTCACTACGTTACTGAAACTTTTCTTTATTTAATTAATGTCTATCAAATTAAATTATTGCAGGTGCCAAACTCTTTTCTACTCCACTTGCAGGGTCGATTACAGTCAGTTCGTGTTTCTTCTTAATCCATTGCAACAGCAAAAGTCGGAGTTAGAATGAGGGGGGCTTAGAGCATCATTTACATATGAAGATTCTGGAAGAATTTAGTGTTAAATACACTGGTGTCCCCGGCGCCTCGCAATTTCATCTCCATCGACGCGCAAGTCGTCGAAGTGGCGTGAAATCGAAAGACTTGCACCAGGCGAACGGTCTACCCGACGAGAGGCCGTCGTCACACGACATTTATTTATTTATTTAATGCATTCCACAGGACCAGTAATTCTTCTTCATTTTCATTGACGATAGCAATGTTAGCGCGACACTTGACATTGATATACATTCACCTTGAATTTTAATCCTTACCTTGAACGTTTTTTTATTTCCGTCATTGCTCCTTCGATGTATATATTGACCAGCAGCGGTGAAAGACTACATCCATATTTAAACGCTGCTCTTCGTTCTTAGTCACCTACTCTTATTATTCCCCCTTGGTCTTTGTATACTTTGTATATTATCCGTCTTTGCTTATAAACTATGTGACCAAAAGTATCCGGACACCTCCAAAAACATACGTTTTTCATATCGAGTGCATTGTGCTGCCACATATTGCCAGGTACTCCATACCAGAGACCTCAGTAGTCATTAGACATCGCGGGAGAGCGGAATGGGGCGCTCCGCGTATCTCACGGCCTTCGAACGTGGTCAGGTGATTGAGGTGTCACTTGTGTCATACGTCTATATGCGAGATTTCCACACTCCTAAACATTCTCAGGTGTACTGTTCCCGATATGATAGTGAAGTGGAAACGTGAAGGGACACTTACAGCTCCAAAGCGTACAGGCCGGCCTCGTCTGTTGACTGACAGAGACCGCCGACAGTTGAAGAGGGTCGTGATGTGTAATAGGCAGACATCTATACAGACCATCACACAGGAACTACAAACTGCATCAGGATCCACTGCAAGTACTGTGACAGTTAGGTGGTAGGCGAGAAAACTTGGATGTCGTGGTCGAGCGGCTGCTTATAAGCCACACATCACGCCGCTAAATGCCAAACGACGCCTCGCTTGGTGTAAGGAGCGTAAATATTGGACGATTGAACGGTGGAAAAACGTTGTGTGGAGCGACGAATCAGGGTAGACAATGTGGCGGTCCGACGGCAGGGCGTGGGTACGGCCAATGCCCGGTGAACGTCATCTGCCATCGTGTGTAGAGCCACAAGTAAAATTGGTCCACTTTGCTGATGACGTATGTCTAAGTGTACCTGCTTTTGTAAGGAGGCAGCCAGAATAACAGTTGAAAGTAAAATCGTAATCTAAATTTATTCCAAGATTATCTTTCTTTTCGTTTGGTTTTATTAAATCTTATATTAGTATTTGCATGTGAATAATGATTGGCGCATGCCAGTTTTGGCACGAGAATGATCTCGAACAATTCTTCTGACTGGCCAGCGAAAATGATCGGCCAGTCAGAGTTAAGCAGTTCGCGCGCACTGCCAGGTAGATATTCTGTGGTAGAAGCAGCATCCAGGAGAGTCTCTGGTCAGCTGGTGGACGTGCAGGTCGTGTTGAACGTTTCAGTGTTCACTATGTGTAACATGAAGACGTAACTGGTTTCTCGCGTCCACATTGTGTGAAAGCAGTTGCATTTACCGACAGTTTGGTGAAAACTGGAAGTTTTGGAATTGTTTTGTTGGAAAGATATCCGAGTGTGAACTTTCGGTCTGTGTGTAAAGTGCACATGGCATGTTTTGTTTTCGTATGTGGAATATTTGGCAAGCAGTTTCTTTTAAAGAAATCCACTGAAAAGGACCGAATATGAAACTCACTATTAGTAGCGGAACTTTGACTGTAAGATCGTGTAATTATTTGGGTCGCACTTAGGTAAAATTCTGGTTGCTTTGCGTGTGATCTGGATTGCATGAACTGTGAACTGAGAACGGTAGTTTTGTTAGTTAAGTACATGCGGACTTGATGGCAGGTTTTTTTTTTCATTTGAACTAAAGGAAATAAAACTACTTTATTGAAGGAATGAAGCAACCACCTTCCGCCCGAAAATGATGATAAGATATTGACAGGATAGCTGGCTACTAGAGTTACGCGGACTTTGCAACGTAAGTATAGGCGTCGTTTTATCAACGCTGCTTTTTCGACGTACTAACAGTACCTGCGTTTGCAGAGAAACGGGATGGCGAACTGACGCCGTACCGAGGTAGGTGCAACTTTTGCACTGAACAATACGACGAACGAATAAAACTTTTTAATAACCTCGCCCCGCCACAAGTGGTTTCCATTCCCTTCTGCATCGTCGTGACGTTGATCATTGCTGCTTTTAGGGGCATTTTTCCACCCCCAGAACGAGAGAGTTCCCTGAACCTCTCTGTCCGCTCGTCCGCCCTCTCTGACAAGGCCGTTGGCACGTAGAGGGTGACGACTTACGCCGGAAGTCTTCGGTCGACGTTTTTGATGACTTTTATTCAAAATTTAAGGGGTAGCGGAGTTCGAACTCGAGACCGAGGACGTTTTGATTACGACTCAAAGAACACTCCCCCTTTTTCACACTACCCTCTCTTTACAATTGTTTTCTCCCCAAGCAGGAAACACTTTTTTTTTCGTACCCCTATGCCTCCTCTGAGTAAGTTTAATCTCGAAATATAACGAAAACGAAAATCAAATCCATCGCTATTTGGCAGTGACGCGTTTACCCTACCATAAAAAAAAGAACTATTCCTCTGCAGGCGTTGCCTCCAACTATGCGCTAGGCTCCACGGGTCTATAATTTTTATATATTTATTATATTACATGTTTGTAATTAGTAAATGTGTACAAATGAAAATTCGGTAAAAAATATATTAAAAAATATTTTGAAAGGATAAACTATAATAACTTAGTATTCCTTGTGCTACTTCAGCCGAAAGAATCTTTCTTCAATAAATGGTGCAACAGTAGTTTTCTTGTCCACTGCCATGGGAGTTTTCTCTCTCCAAGAATGACTCCTAGAGCACAAGTACTTTTTTTCCATCTGTATTTGTAGTAGTATCGAGACTGGCAACTAACTCTAAATTAAGGCAAGTGTAAAGTCGTGCACTTCACTAAACATAAAAGCGTAATAGGTTCTCATCGCAAGATAAATAGTTCGCAAATGAAATCAGTCTTGTCATATAAATACTTGACAGAAAGTATGTGTATGGATATTAAGTGGAACGATCACTTGGGAGTAGTTGAGAGAATGGCAAACAGTAGGCCTCTCTGCGTTGGTAGTATCATGGAAACTGTGATATTTACGAATGAAATTTCTGATAAGGTGCGTATACGGCCTCTACTTGATTACTGCGCAAGCGGGTAGGACCCATATCACGCCGGGCTGGCGAGGACGTACTGTTTGTACAAAGGAGGGCAGTGTGAATGGTCACAGATTTGTTTGATTCGGAGAGAAGGCAACGGTTATGCAGAAAAAAACCTGAATTTGAAACACTTGATTAAACATGTCGCACATCTCGTGAAAATCTACTTTAGATAAACGCCAGATCTTATGGCAGAAACGACATACATTCCTCATCGCGTACGTTTCGATCCCGAGAAGGTCACGGAGATAATGTTACGGAAATAAGCGCTCGCACGGAGACATATACTCGGTCGTTCTTCCCACGATCAGTTGTAAATGGAATAGAAGGAAATAATAATACACGGTAGTTATAAAGTATCCTCTGCCACGTACCTTGAGGTGATTCGTAGAGTTTAGAGGTACAGGGAGTGATATAATTAAAGTTAAACTTTCGAAACGCTGTGGAAATAAGGGGAGAAGTCGGAGAAGGAGGTAAAGGTACGGTAGAAGAAAAAAGAATGTGTCAGAATATGTATATGAAAACACCTGCCATGCGCACGGCCCGCTGAAGTCGGTATAAACACGCCGGGTACACGGCTTCTTCTTCTTTCGTGTCTGCGACGTTCGCCATGGACTGTCTCAATGCAGGATCGCGCTCTGCTTGTAAAACTGTGTTACGAGAATGATGAGTGTGCGCACGTCGCTCTGCAGAAGTCCCGGACACAGAAGGGTTTGAAAAAAGAAAATGATTTGGAAATTCGTAAAGACAGGTTCTGTTGGTGTGCCATCTGGTAAAGGGAGGAAACGAATTGATTCGACGTCAGCGGAAGCAGTGGCCACAGCAGTGCAGGAGGAGGCGAGTGGTGGTGTGCAAACGTGTAGCGCAACATTGGACATACCCGAGAGCACGGGGCGTAAAATCCTATGCAACATCCTCCTTTGCTATCCATTCAAAATTACCCATGTGCACGAGCTGCTTCCCGTTGACCTGCCAGCAACAGAGACCTTTGTTTTTTTTTGCTCACATGGAAGTGGACAATAATTGGCCGTGGAAGATTTTGTGGACAGACGAAGTCCACTTCCATCTGACAGGATATGTCAATACTCAGAATTGTCGGATATAGGCAACGGAAAATCCGCACGCAAATCAACCAGTACCACTTCATCCCGAAAAGGCCACTGTGTGATGCAGGTTTACCGCATCATTTATCATACGGCCATATTTTTTCGAAGAGACAGATGCTTCCGGTCCTGTTTCCTGTACTGTCACTGGTAAGCGCATTGAGTGTCTTTTGCGCAACCACGTTATCCCAGCTCCCAAACAGCGTGGATGTGGAAGGGATCATTTTTATGCAAGCTGGCGCACCTCCGCAGATTGCAAATCCAGTTAAGCAGCTGCTGAAGCGCCATTTCGGAAATGCTAGAATTATCAGCCGCCACTTCCCTGCAGACTGGCAGTCCCGGTCACCTGACCTTAATCCGTGTGACTTCTGGGTGTGGGCTATCTCAAAGATATTGTGTTCAGTGTTCCAATTGCAAACTTAGCTGCACTGAAAGCACGCATTGCGCAACACATTCTGAACGTGCCCCCAGAAACACTTCGATCAGTTGTGGAATATGTTTTGCGCCAGTCACACGGAATATAATGATTTGATTTTTATTGATGCTTTTTATACGGTTTTTGGCCTCAGGACAATTAAAAACCGATGTGATTGATTTTTTTCTTTATTGTTGTTTTAAACACCTTGGACAAAGGTGGGCTGTCAGCAGCATAGTACGCTGCTCTTCGGCCCCGAGTGGTACAACAGAAGACATAAGGGAGGTACAGATGATACAATACAAATGGCGGGCAAAAAACTGGAGACACAGAAAACAGTATACACGAAGCCGTTCACGCTGGACAAGAAAAAACACTAAAACCTGTTGACACGGCGCACAAACACTGACGACTGCGACGGCACAGGTGAACGGTGGGGCGTGACGGCGGAAGAACACTAAACACAAACACGAAGGCACACACACGAGACACTGATGGCGATGATCTAAGGCGCGCGAATGTCCACTGAGCGTGTACGAATCCGGGGACCTGCCAATAGAGGATGTGATTGATGCTTTTTATGTGGTTTTTGGACTCGGTACACTTCAAAACCGATGTGAGTTCTTGGCCTCAGGACACTTAAAAACCGATTTTTCCCATCCGATGTGATATGACCTTGCCGTTGTCGACAGGCTTACGTAACTAACAGCATCACACCTGTACACCAACGCACACTGAGGTAGTACAGTCTGTTTAACATCAAACGTACACCTTAGGCACTGTTGCACGATTCATTTGTCATTTGTAGTCGACCAGTATTAAATTATGATGCTTACAGCGCCATCTATTGGTACGTTTTGTAACTATTTAGTTTTCTTCTGCCATGCGTGTTCCCCCTTCTCCGATAATATTCCGTTGCAATTTGATTTCATCCTGACCAGTGGTGTTATATCTACAGCGACTTGAAAGTTTAACTTTAATTATATTCACCTTGTAAATGTACATTTAGGATCTGAGAACTGGCCATTGTACTTCGTGAACGTTTTGACAGTCAACTTCGGGTCAATACATACGGTTTTTTTTTATATTATGAAAGTATTGTCGTCGAAATCCAAGGACATATCCTTAGCATATCCGTACTGTTGGTTATCGCAGAAACAGACGTCCACTACTGATACGGTATGTTCGATTTCTCTTTAGCTCTGTGGCTCCAAATGCTGATCGCAACTTGTCGATAGAATTCGAACACGGGTGCGTGACCCTCAAAGGCGCACTAACGTGAAGAATCAAGTGATGTGTTTTGTGACGTAATGAACATCATCCCAGAAGATCCATTTATCGCACACTCAGGACGCATCCGAAATGGACTGTGATTGTGAAACAGTGCTGTGTTACCAGGAAATAATCTTTAATATTAGAAATGAACAGTTGAACGAACAGTAAGAGCACTGAATATGAACGAAGGTGTTCTAAAAACACCAACGACGGAAGAATATCTGATACTCCAGCACACATGAAGAGTGAGGTTCTTTATAATGAGATTGGGAAAGTCGGGGCAAATATTTAGGCATAGAAGTAGTTTTGTTTTTGGCGAACAGTCCGTGAATGGAACCACCGAGGAGCTGGATGTACTGCTACTAAAGTACCCTACGTGACGTTTCAGAGATACACTCCTGGAAATTGAAATAAGAACACCGTGAATTCATTGTCCCAGGAAGGGGAAACTTTATTGACACATTCCTGGGGTCAGATACATCACATGATCACACTGACAGAACCACAGGCACATAGACACAGCCAACAGAGCATGCACAATGTCGGCACTAGTACAGTGTATATCCACCTTTCGCAGCAATGCAGGCTGCTATTCTGCCATGGAGACGATCGTAGAGATGCTGGATGTAGTCCTGTGGAACGGCTTGCCATGCCATTTAAACCTGGCGCCTCAGTTGGACCAGCGTTCGTGCTGGACGTGCAGACCGCGTGAGACGACGCTTCATCCAGTCCCAAACATGCTCAATGGGGGACAGATCCGGAGATCTTGCTGGCCAGGGTAGTTGACTTACACCTTCTAGAGCACGTTGGGTGGCACGGGATACATGCGGACGTGCATTGTCCTGTTGGAACAGCAAGTTCCCTTGCCGGTCTAGGAATGGTAGAACGATGGGTTCGATGACGGTTTGGATGTACCGTGCACTATTCAGTGTCCCCTCGACGATCACCAGTGGTGTACGGCCAGTGTAGGAGATCGCTCCCCACACCATGATGCCGGGTGTTGGCCCTGTGTGCCTCGGTCGTATGCAGTCCTGATTGTGGCGCTCACCTGCACGGCGCCAAACACGCATACGGCCATCATTGGCACCAAGGCAGAAGCGACTCTCATCGCTGAAGACGACACGTCTCCATTCGTCCCTCCATTCACGCCTGTCGCGACAGCACTGGAGGCGGGCTGCACGATGTTGGGGCGTGAGCGGAAGACGGCCTATCGGTGTGCGGGACCGTAGCCCAGCTTCATGGAGACGGTTGCGAATGGTCCTCGCCGATACCCCAGGAGCAACAGTGTCCCTAATTTGCTGGAAAGTGGCGGTGCGGTCCCCTACGGCACTGAGTAGGATCCTACGGTCTTGGCGTGCATCCGTGCGTCGCTGCGGTCCGGTCCCAGGTCGACGGGCACGTGCACCTTCCGCCGACCACTGGCGACAACATCGATGTACTGTGGAGACCTCACGCCCCACGTGTTGAGCAATTCGGCGGTTCGTCCACCCGGCCTCCCGCATGCCCACTATACGCCCTCGCTCAAAGTCCGTCAACTGCACATACGGTTCACGTCCACGCTGTCGCGGCATGCTACCAGTGTTAAAGACTGCGATGGAGCTCCGTATGCCACGGCAAACTGGCTGACACTGACGGCGGCGGTGCACAAATGCTGCGCAGCTAGCGCCATTCGACGGCCAACACCGCGGTTCCTGGTGTGTCCGCTGTGCCGTGCGTGTGATCATTGCTTGTACAGCCCTCTCGCAGTGTCCGGAGCAAGTATGGTGGGTCTGACACACCGGTGTCAATGTGTTCTTTTTTCCATTTCCAGGAGTGTATTATCATACTGTGCGCACTATTTATGTTTCTCTCTCCTATTATCTTTCTACCCCCATACACATCTGGAAGCCCACCGTTGACTTCACCTATTGTAGTCTTCATTTTATTGCAATTTATACAATTTTACAATTGACGAATATTTACAGAAGCGACATCTATCGTACGACACGAACACATTTTGCGGCTGCTGTACCGCAGTTTGTTCTGAACAGGGTGACTAGAGCAGCACTGTGGACTAGTGTACACTATGTGCGATGAAGCTAAGTTGTTTCTGCGTGTATCTTTCGACGATGCCACTATCGATTCATTGTAGTAGGACGGGTTTTTAAACAGGTATGCCTCACCACATTTAAAACCGATATGAAAGTAATACTTCTCATTATGGACTATTTTATTGTATTAAAATGCGTAATGTGAACTATTTGTATCCTGAAGAGGCTTATCGCTGACCGATACCCGTAGTCTAATGACGAGACGGTTATGTCATCACAGACGGAAATAAAACAAATTTGTTCTAAACTTTTTGGATCACTGTGGCAACTTCTAATTTAATGAAAAAATTATCGTGTTGAAAATTAATATAACTGTAGATAATCGATTTTTACATTATCATATTTTCTTTTTCGAAGATTTATCTTACCTCATACAACCACATGTTGCATTTGCAGCTATCGAGTATACTGTTTGAGGATCACCGTATTGAATCACGTATAGGACACTGCACTACAGTCACTTTTGAAGTTGTTCTTTTTGTTTTCAACGTTCTCCTTCCACCTTGTGAGCTTCATTATGAATCACCGTCGGATTTATAGACGAACTTTTTAGATCACTTTTTGGGGCGGCGGGTGGAATTATTATTGTTAAATGATGTTTGTAGAATGTAGAAACACTTCATTTCCCGGCCGATTAACCATATGTGCGGCGGCGGGTGGAATTATTGTTGTTAAGAATGTTCCTATTATTTATGCTGTCTTTGGCCGTTCTCAACACTGGCTTTCTAACTACAATATTGGCAACCAGAAAGTGATTAGCAAAACGTGAAGCCTGCAATTAGAATTCCTAGTGCCCACTTCATCTGAGAATACACTTATAGTTACAGCTTATAGCTCCGAGGAATTAGGAGATTGTCTGGGATTTATAATCAAAAACAGTCGTGAAAAAACGTCCTATATTCTGAAAGTCACAGATGAAAACAAAAGAATCCACACAATCTAACTAACAGAGCAGTTCAGAGTCTAATGCGCTGATGCCACTATAACTGTCCAAATTAAATATTTAAATGAATGCTCGCCATAATTTGATGATTAGGTTCATCAAACGCCACGCTAAATAATTGGTAGAATGTCTGTCCCTCGGCGGCACGTGAAAATACGACATACGCAAACTGAAGCTTGATAATTAAAATCATCCCAGAATTAACACTTCACTCGAAAATGATTTCATGGTTACGCGTATCTCGAGTAACTTAATACGGCATCCGAGGCTGTTTGTAGCAATGATACCGACGCGACGCGACATCCGACACAGATGGCGTGCTATTCAGCGTCTGGAGAGAACTGTGGCCTTCCTTGCTCGCGCAGCGTTCTTATATATAAAGCCGCGGTGCGGACGACTAAGGGAACGCCTGATCAAATCGGCTCTCCCGACTAGCCGCTGGGCTAGTAATGCACCACTTTAAGTTACCTAATAAATCATAGCTTCTCTTGCTGATGGCCGAAGAAGCTCTCAATTTAAATGTGCATTCAGCACGCAGGTAAGTATTGATAATAAAATTTTGACGTGGCTAAGTTAAATATTTTGGGCGAGAGAATTAATTTAATTACACTGCACGCAGTAGACGAGCTCTGAACTGGCCCTTTGGAGATACGCTGTCGCTATAGTTTTATAGGTATTCAAATGAAACTTCTCACATCCTTATGGTGATAGCGGATCTCCATTCTACTTAAATATAAACATCCTAGCCTTATTTATTAGCCTACTTAATCTATCTTGCTTCCTTAAGTTTTGAGACTAAAACCAGAAAATCATGAATTTCCACTAAAATCTTAATTTGTGAAATCCAAAGTACTGTTTTTATTAAATTATTATGAAAGATGAATCTAAATATAAAATTTTAACTTTCTAGCTCTTTTCCGTTGCGCCAATGATTTTTACAGAAAAACGTCAAAATTTCGAAAATGGTTAATGTTATCGAACTGATATTCAACACATATTAATTTAGTATTACTCCTGACACGCTAGAAATGTTTTAGGTTATTCACTTGATTTTTAAAGTATTGCGCAACATTTATGACGTCAGAGCTAGTTACAGCAGACTAGGCTGGCACACAATGCAAAGACTGATGTGAATTTACTACGTCGTGAGTAGGCTGCTTCCCTACAACTTGAAGTTCCGCAATGTGAATTTTCACATTTTTGACACATAGCATTTTTTTAGGCAATGGCTAAAAATCGAAAATACGTGGGCACCATTTTATCTTATGGAAGGAGCGTTTGTTGGTGGTCGTAGTTCTTCATTTTGCTCTGCCATACGTTCATCTGCAGATTAATTTGTAGTTTCGGTGGTTTGGCCTTTAGGTAGCACAATCTGATCAAGAGAATTTTGAGTCTGACTATAGCCCATGAGAAGAAAAACAGCCGTTTCCACACCGCTGCAAAATAATTTTCACTGAATTATAGGTTCGATTTCACGTTCTTTGAGTCAAACAGCTACATTATCGGCTGTAGCTGATTTACTCAATGGAAGACGGCGTCAACAACTCGTCCCTGTCATCTTGCTGCAGTAGATTGTGTTAAAATAAAGGTTTGATTTTTTAGTAGAAATAACACAAATAATTAGGGACTATGAAATGCATATTACTTGTTTAGGCATCTATGTTAAGGAATAACCAATATTTTACCATCTGATGCACAAGAAGTTATTCCGAGTGTCTTAAAAATCATGATGCGTCAAGTAATATACACGACAGTTATCTCAGACACACTGCACTGGAGGCAGCGGCCATATCCTGCCCGCAGTGTTAGTAGTAACCGTACACTGTGTGATCAAAAGTATCCGGACACCACCAAAAACATACGTTTTTCATATTAGGTGCACTGTGCTGCCACGTGTTGCCAGGTACTCCATATCAGCGACCTCAGTAGTCATTAGACATCGTGAGAGAACAGAACGGAGCGCTCCGTGGAGATGACGGCCTTCGAACGTGGTCAGCTGATTGGGTGTCACTTTGTGTCATACGTCTGTACGCGAGATTTCCACACTCCTAAACATC
This sequence comes from Schistocerca nitens, assembly GCF_023898315.1. Lineage (NCBI taxonomy): Eukaryota > Metazoa > Arthropoda > Insecta > Orthoptera > Acrididae > Schistocerca > Schistocerca nitens. Next base: position 228,137,424 of record NC_064623.1, read on the forward strand.
CCTAGGTCCACTGTTTCCAAAGTGGTAGCGAAGTGGAAACGTGAAGGGACACGTACAACACAAAAGCGTACAGACGGACCTCGTTTGTTGACTGACAGAGATCGCCGACAGTTGAAGAGAGTCGTGGTGTTTAATAGGCAGACATTTATCCAGACCATCACACAGGAATTACAAACTGCATCAGGAACCACTGCACGTATGGGCGGGAGGTGAGAAAACATGATTTGATGGTCGAGCGGCCGCTCATAAGCCATACATCACGCCGGTAAATGCCAAACGACGCCTCGCTTGGTGTAAGGAGCGTAACCATTGGAAGATTGAACAGTGGAAAAGCGTTGTGCGGAGTGAGGAATCGCGGTACACAATGTGGCGATCCGATGGCAGTGTGTGGGTACGGCGAATGCTCGGTCAACGTCATCTACCAGCGTGTGTAATGCCAACAGTAAAATTGGGAGGCCGTGGTGTTATGGTGTTCAACACGATCGAGCACCTGTTCATAATTCACGGCCTCTGGCGCAGTTGTTACACGACAGTAACATCCCTGTAATGGACTGGCCTGCACAGAGTCCTGACCTGAATCATATAGAACACCTTTGCGATGTTTTGGAACGCCGACTTCGTGCCAGGCCTCACCGACCGACATCGATACCTCTCCTCAGCGTAGCACTCCGTGAAGAATGGGCTGTCATTAACCAAGAAACCTTCCAGCACCCACCTGACTGGACGTGAATGCTGTCATCAAGGCTAAGGGTGGGAGAACGCCATATTGAATTCCAACATTACCGATGGAGACCGCCACGAACTTGTAAGTCATTTTGAGCCAGGTGTCCAGATACTTTTGATCACATAGTTTATGATGGCGCTACCTAGAGGTGAGGAATTACGTGATGTCTTAACCGCTCTCGTCAACTTGCCCCAGACTCCCCTATGTTATCTGTAGATTTACATAAAGCTTCTGACAACATTGACTGACATACACTCCTGGAAATGGAAAAAAGAACACATTGACACCGGTGTGTCAGACCCACCATACTTGTTCCGGACACTGCGAGAGGGCTGTACAAGCAATGATCACACGCACGGCACAGCGGACACACCAGGAACCGCGGTGTTGGCCGTCGAATGGCGCTAGCTGCGCAGCATTTGTGCACCGCCGCCGTCAGTGTCAGCCAGTTTGCCGTGGCATACGGAGCTCCATCGCAGTCTTTAACACTGGTAGCATGCCGCGACAGCGTGGACGTGAACCGTATGTGCAGTTGACGGACTTTGAGCGAGGGCGTATAGTGGGCATGCGGGAGGCCGGGTGGACGTACTGCCGAATTGCTCAACACGTGGGGCGTGAGGTCTCCACAGTACATCGATGTTGTCGCCAGTGGTCGGCGGAAGGTGCACGTGCCCGTCGACCTGGGACCGGACCGCAGCGACGCACGGATGCACGCCAAGACCGTAGGATCCTACGCAGTGCCGTAGGGGACCGCACCGCCACTTCCCAGCAAATTAGGGACACTGTTGCTCCTGGGGTATCGGCGAGGACCATTCGCAACCGTCTCCATGAAGCTGGGCTACGGTCCCGCACACCGTTAGGCCGTCTTCCGCTCACGCCCCAACATCGTGCAGCCCGCCTCCAGTGGTGTCGCGACAGGCGTGAATGGAGGGACGAATGGAGACGTGTCGTCTTCAGCGATGAGAGTCGCTTCTGCCTTGGTGCCAATGATGGTCGTATGCGTGTTTGGCGCCGTGCAGGTGAGCGCCACAATCAGAACTGCATACGACCGAGGCACACAGGGCCAACACCCGGCATCATGGTGTGGGGAGCGATCTCCTACACTGGCCGTACACCACTGGTGATCGTCGAGGGGACACTGAATAGTGCACGGTACATCCAAACCGTCATCGAACCCATCGTTCTACCATTCCTAGACCGGCAAGGGAACTTGCTGTTCCAACAGGACAATGCACGTCCGCATGTATCCCGTGCCACCCAACGTGCTCTAGAAGGTGTAAGTCAACTACCCTGGCCAGCAAGATCTCCGGATCTGTCCCCCATTGAGCATGTTTGGGACTGGATGAAGCGTCGTCTCACGCGGTCTGCACGTCCAGCACGAACGCTGGTCCAACTGAGGCGCCAGGTGGAAATGGCATGGCAAGCCGTTCCACAGGACTACATCCAGCATCTCTACGATCGTCTCCATGGGAGAATAGCAGCCTGCATTGCTGCGAAAGGTGGATATACACTGTACTAGTGCCGACATTGTGCATGCTCTGTTGCCTGTGTCTATGTGCCTGTGGTTCTGTCAGTGTGATCATGTGATGTATCTGACCCCAGGAATGTGTCAATAAAGTTTCCCCTTCCTGGGACAATGAATTCACGGTGTTCTTATTTCAATTTCCAGGAGTGTATATACCTTGCTTATTCTGGAGCAGCAGAGATGACAAACAGGGAGTACATCGAAAAAGTTCAAAGAAGGGCAGCACGTTTTGTATTATCGAGAAATAGGGAAGGGGTCACTGAAATGAAACAGGATTTGGGATGGACATCATTAAAACAAGATGGACATCATTAAAACGAAGGCGTTTTGCGTTGCGGCAACCAACTTTCTCCTCCGAATGGGAAGTATTTTGTTGACACGGCCTTGCAACAGGGAGAAATGATTACTAAAATAAAATAAGGGAAATCAGAGCTCGTACGGGAAGGCATAGTTGTTCGTTCTTTCCGCGCGCTATACGAGATTGGAATAATAGAGAATTGTGAAGGTGGTTCGATGAACCCTCTGCCAGGCACTTAAATGTGATTTGCAGGATATCTATGTAGATGTAGATTTACGACTTATAAATTAGTAGTTTCTCACTCTGCCACTTTGCTGATCTTCCAAACAGCTTAAGAAACTTCGTGTTCATCTTCGTTCTCAGTTCTCAGTTCTTCCGCCCCCGCTACTGTTGAATGCGTGTGCCTGATCGAGTTCCAAGCGCGTGAGGCAGCTGGCCGTAGCGTGTGTGGAGACGAATGGTCGCCGTTATAGTGATTTAACGGCCCGTATTGTGTGCTGTCTCTGCACAGTCACGGCGATAATTGAAACAAATGCGCCCCGTACATGTCCCGGCTACTTTTCTAAATGTCATGTTCCGCGAACGGTGTTGTAAGCTGGCTTTCCGAATGTTCTGCTTATACGAAGCCCATTCTAAGAGAAGAAGAATGTATCTGCAGACATTTTTACTCGAGACCGAGTACCTGCCGTTGCCTGGGTATACACCTATTACAATCTTCTGTCTATCTGCTCCTACTCTGTCTCTCCATTTCCTCTTCGCCTCTCTTTGCTTGGGTATACACCTATTACAATCTTCTGTCTATCTGCTCCTACTCTGTCTCTCCATTTCCTCTTCGCCTCTCTTTGCCACTCTCCTCCTCTCTCTGTCTTAGTCCACCTCCCCATCTCTCCTTTCTCTGTTCACCTGCTACTACGCTCTTTGTCATCTCCTCCTCCCCTCTCTACCTCCTCATCTTCCTCACCCATATCTCCTTCCCTTCTCTCTCTCTGTCCACCTCCTCCTCTTCCCTCTCCATTTGACCTCCACCTCTCTCTGTTCATCTCGTTCTTCCCCTCATCTACGTCGTGCTTCCTTTTCTGTGTCCGTCCATTTCTTCCTTCCCTCTTCTGGCTCCACGTTATCACCCCCACCCAAATAGAGGTTGCCGGTGTTCACTCCCACAAAGCATTTTCTTCCACATACTACGTAACGCACGTAGAAAATATAGATGAAATCAATGCAGGGATTCAGTAGGAAATTTTTGGTCGTGGTTTCGCCTGGGTACGCAAATTTAAAACATATATCACAAATATTTGAACACAGGACCCGTATCTACAGCGGATTTCGCGCTGCCGTTTGGTTTACATGCAGCTCAGAATTCATGACGTCATATCTGCTGAACTTTGTGCCCCGCAGTGATATATTTTTGCAAGTACATTTAGTGGGCTGGCTCTGAGCACTATGGGACTTAACATCTGAGGTCATCAGTCCCCTAGAACTTATCACTACTTACACCTAACTAACCTAAGGACATCACACACATCCATGCCCGAGGCAGGATTTGAACCTGCGACCGTAGCGGTCGCGCGGTTCCTGACTGAAGCGCCTAGAACCGCTCGGCCACTCCGGCCGGCGTACATTTAGTGGTTTATGTGAATACTGCCTGCAAAATGTGTTGGAAATAGTACTAAGAAACAAAAAACTGACATGTAATGAATGATGTGGCAGTTTTACTACGTGAACTGCGAAAATGTAGCAAGCGATAATTCTTTTTTTCCCTGTCATCGTTTTGTGGGGGGTGTCAAAAGGTCTCTTGAAGGTTTGGAGCTATGGGTAAGCTGGTTGCAAGTCACCGAGTGGACTCATTCGGGAATACCGGGTGGTTATAGTGTGGGCATCTGGGCGTCGTGACCTACAGGATTCCCACCCCCACCCCTGCCTTTTTACCCCACGATGATTCTCTACACACAGTTACTGGTATGTGTACCAAGTCTGGTTGAAATCGGTGCAGTCGTTTAGGGGGAGTTGCGAACCGTACATACATGCATCCAGCTTTACACTGAAGCGCCAAAGAAAGTGGTACAGGCACGCGTGTTCAAAGACAGGGATACGTAAACAGGCAAAACACAGTGCTGCGATCGGTTACGCCTATATAAGGCAAAAAGTGTCTGACGCAGTTTTCAGATAGGTTACTGCTGCTGCAACGGCAGGTTATCAGGATTCAAGATTCAAGTCAGTTTGAACATAGTGTTAACTCCGACGTGCGGATTTTCACGTACGACCATTTCACGAGTGTACTGTGAATATCAGGATACCCGTAAAACATCAGATGTCTGACATCGGAGCGGCTGGAAAAACGTTCTGCACGAAGGGGACCAACGGCGACTGAAGAGACTCGTTCAACGTGACACAAGTGCAACCTTTCCGCAAATTGCTACAGATCTCAGTGCTGGACCATCAAAAAGTGATCGATATGGGCTTTCGGAGCCGAAGGCCTACTCTTGTACCCTCGATGACAGCACGACACAAAGCTTTACACCTCGCGTGGGCCCATCGACACCGACATTGGACTGTTGATGACTGGAAATATGTTGCCCGGTCGGATCAGTCTCGTTTCAAATTGTATCGAGCGGATGGACGTGTACGGGTGTGGAGACAACCTTATGAATTCATGGACTGAGCATGTCAGCAGCGGACTGTTCGAAGTTGTAGGAGCTCTGTAATGGTGCAGGGCGTGTGCCGTTGGAGTGATATGGGACCCCTGATACGTCTAGATACGACTCTGACAGGAGACAGGTACGTAAGCATCCTGTCTGATCAGATGCGTCCATTCATGTCCATTGTGCATTCCGACGGACTTGGGCAATTCCAGCAGGACAATGCTACATCCCACGCGTCCAGAATTGCTACAGAGTAGCTCCAAGAACACTCTTCTGAATTTAAACACTTTCTCTGGCCACCAGACACCCCAGAAATGAACATTATTGAGCGTACCTGGGATGCCTTGCAACGTGCTGTTCAGAACGGATCTCCACTCACTCGTACTCTTACGGATGGACAGCCCTGGAGGATTCACGGTGTGAGTTCCCTCCCTCCAGGACTATGTCAGACGGTTAGTTAGGTTTAAATAGTTCTAAGTTCTAGGGGACTGATGACCACAGATGTTAAGTCCCATAGTGCTCAGAGCCATTTTGAACCAGTTTCTTGGATCTTCAGTGTATAATATGTATGCATAAGGATTGAAACCGCGTTTTACTTTACAACATATTTGGACATGGAATGCCTATGGAAGCTCCTTGAATCGTGGCGAGGCATTTAGATTTATCTTTGAACGAATATTCTGTTTGACTCATGTATGGATAGCGGTCAATTTTGTGTCTGCGACCAGGGGGTACTGTGTAGGGGACCGGATACTCAGTACTGCTCGCTGGTTAAGCGACGGAAAGGGAAAAGAAGGTTGAATAGCGTTCGTGGAGACGGCGTGTGCTGTGGTGCGCTCGTACTGGTGGCTGCGCACTCGCTGCGGACTCTGGTGGCGAGAGGATGGAACACGCCTGTACTGCAGTGGCGTGAAGCGCGCGGCGGCGGGAGGGTTCACCGGCCCGGAGCGCAGCCGCGGTAACTGGCAGCTCACGCCGCGGCCGTGGCGACGCCGACTTCTCAACTGGTTAGTCAACATCCTGTGCACCCGACACGATTTGTCCTCTTGCTTGCGGAGACTTCCTTGTTTATTCAATGGTGAGCTTTGATAAATTTCCTTGTGACGTTATTATTCTCACTATAGGAAACCTATCAGCCTTACCGCACTCTCGTAGTCTCCCAGCGCGGATAAAGAAAGGAGAGAGAGAGAGAGAGAGAGAGAGAGAGAGAGAAATTTGTCCAGATACTTGTTAAGTAATGTAAGAGAGCGCAAGTTTGGTGAATCAGATTCTCACAGTGGTGAAATAATAACCTAACTGTGCAAGGCACTGCTCGGAGCCGTTGATACATTTAAATAGTTGTTTCGAGTCGATTCCTTAATTAGCGTGATAGCTGCACAAGTCCAAGTGATTACATTCTGATTATTTCTAGAAATCTGAGTGGCTTCCTTTTAGGGGCATATGTAGGCAAAAATTTCGAAAAAATTCGAATTGTTTTTATTGCGTAATTTATTAGATTGATATTTTAAGATGCGCAAAGTTCATGCTACAACTATGTTTTAAAAATGTTGTTTGGTCGTCTGCGCCTGCCACGACGCTGATTCTATGCTACGATCCGTGTGGTGTCACCGCCAGACACCACACTTGCTAGGTGGTAGCCTTTAAATCGGCCGCGGTCCGGTAGTATACGTCGGACCCGCGAGTCGCCACTGTCAGTGATTGCAGACCGAGCGCCGCCACACGGCAGGTCTAGAGAGACTTCCTAGCACTCCCCCCAGTTGTACAGCCGACGTTCATAGCAATGATTCACTGACAAACTACGCTCTCATTTGCCGAGACGATAGTTAGCATAGCCTTCAGCTACGTCATTTGCTACGACCTAGCAAGGCGCCATTACCAGTTTAGATTGAGATTGTAATTATGTATCATCAAGAGCGATGTTCTCCAATTATGGATTAAAGTTAAGTATTCAAGCAACTACGTACTTTATTTATTACACTCAACTCCTTTAATTGTTCCAGACCTCACGCCAGTCTGCGTGAGCTTAAACGCGTGCATTTCGGCCTCCTCTAGCAACACGGTGTTGGCTCTTCTGCCAACACATCAATCCGCCCATTCTCCGCGCTAGAACTGTTTTGTGCGTTAATTTTCGTTCACACAATCAAAACGAACTGAAGGGAGTCCATAAGGTTGTGAAATATATTATCTTTCCTTGCCCGTTTGTTTACAATGTTGTTTTTTCGAACAGTATGTGCTGCACACTTATCTCAGTTTTTAGTTTTACATATATCAAGTTGTGTTGCTCGAAGTTGGTCGTAACAATAGATGCATACTCAAAAAAAAAAAAAAAAAAAAAAGAGGAAATGTCGAATTTCACGTGTAAAAGGTATAGAAAATTTAAATAACAGTGTTACAGATGCTGCTCCTAACTGCAAAGAACACTTTTCGACAAAGTCACACAGTTCATGAGAGAAGAAAATTAGTGAAGAAACTAATGATGCTGTGTACAGTGGCAAAGACTAGTGTTCCAGCGGATTTAGGTTAACTGAATTAGAAATACTTTCCCATATGATTAATGTTTCGCGTGCATGTGGTAATTGTGGGTCAAACTGTATGATGACAGTGACAGAATTGGCATTGTAAGTAGTATCCATATTTTGCGTAAAGTTTGTAAATACGATGTTCAGTTCGAGACTTCTGCTCTCCGTAGGTAGACGTGTGAGGCAAATACAAGATTTTGTTACACCATGAGATGCTTAAGTGTAGGTAGAGAAGGCACAAATTTGTTTTGCGGTTTGATGCCTGCACCGGTGAGTAGATTCAATGATTAGAATGGAACACTCATCAGTAATTAAAGGTGTAATTAAGATCCTGGGAAATTTTATCTGTAATAAATGTGTTTTAAAGCGGCTCATCACTCCAGCACCTAGCTCCTGGCTGTCGCGCCATTATGCTCCTCCTCTGACTCTTCATTTAATTTTGGATTTATCACTCTCCTGATGAATTGTAACGGGAGCTACACCATTGAGTCATACAGAGTCACTAATGTGCGTTTAGTCAGTGCCCTATTTCTGATAGGCTATCAGTATGGATTTTGTTGGAACAGACTCATAAGGGCCGGCCGCTGTGGCCGAGCGGATCTAGGCGCTTCAGTCCGGAACCACGCGCCTGCTACGGACGTAGGTTCGAATCCTGCCTCGGGCATGGATGTGTGTGATGTCCTTAGTTAGGTTTAAGTAGTTGTAAGACTAGGTGACTGATGACCTCAGATGTTAAGTCCCATAGTGACTAGAGCCATTTGAACCATTTTGAGACTCATAAGGTAAGTCAAAAATCTACGCTGTTGGCCATTGAGGTTCTAAGAATAACGAAATTTCACAGGACGAACAATATGTGTTTACATTTTTGGGTGGTTTGACGGCGTAGAGGGTGCGTCTTTCAGTACACGGAGCTGCCGCCCGTGGCAGTAATTGAGGTGGTAAAGACGCGGCGATCCGGGAGAGGTAAGCGTCTGAACCCACACACAGCAGAAAATTTTCACAAATTCGTTTCAGACAAACAGTTTATACATACTGAGGGGACAAAAGCGCTGGGATACCTCCTGATACTGTGTCGACCCTGCTTTTGCCCGGCGTGGCACCGGAAGTCGTCTGCAGAAACATTCAACCGTGCTGCCTCTACAGCCGTCCATAAGTGGGAGAGGGTTGCTCGGGCAGGATTTTGTGCGCTGACTGACTGGGATTCAAGCCGGGGTGAACTGTGTGGCCAAATCATTCTCTCGAATTGTCCAGAATATTCTTCATTCTTCGAAGCAGTGGTGAACAGTTGTTGCCCGGTGACATGGCGCATTGTTATCGATAACAATTCCATCGTTGTTCGGCAGTGTCTCCAAACAGCCCAACATAACCACTTCCAGTCAATCATCTGATCAGTTGGAGCAGACGACCCAGTCCATTCCGTGTTAACACAGCCCACACCGTTAACAAGCCGCCACCAGCTTTCACTGTACCTTGTTAACGACTCGGGTCTACGGCTTCGTGGGACTGCGCCACACTCGAACCTACGGTCAGATCTTACCAAGTGAAATCGGGACCCACCTGAACAGGCCACGGTTTCCCAGTCGTCTAGGGTCCCAACGAACGCCGGCCGGTGTGGCCGTGCGGTTCTCCGCGCTTCAGTCTGGAACCGCGTGACCGCTACGGTCGCAGGTTCGAATCCTGCCTGGGGCGTGGATGTGTGTGATGTCCTTAGGTTAGTTAGGTTTAAGTAGTTCTAAGTTCTAGGGGGCTGATGACCCCAGATGTTAAGTCCCATAGTGCTCAGAGCGATTTGAACCATTTTTTGGTCCCACCGATTCGGTGACGAGCCCAGGAGAGGCGTGCTGTTAGCAAACGCACTCCCTGCCACAGCCCCTTAACGCCAAATTTCGGCGCTCTGTACTAACGGATACTTTCGTCGTAAGTCCCACATTGACGTCTGCAGTCAGTTCGCGCACTGTTGCTTGCATGTTATCACTAACAACACTACACAAACGCCGCTGCTCTCTATCGCGAAGTGAAGGCCGTCGGCCACAGCGTTGTCGGTAGTGAAAGGTGATGCCTGAAATTGGGGATTCTCGGCACGCTCTCGACACAGTGGATCTGTTCATTGTTAAAATGTGTGTGAAATCTTATGGGACTTAACTGCTAAGGTCATCGGTCGCTACGCTTACGCACTACTTAACCTAACGACAAACACACACACCCATGCCCGAGGGAGGACTCGAACCTCCGCCGGGACCAGCCGAACAGTCCCTGACTGCAGCGCCTTAGACCGCTCGGCTACTGCAGTGGATCTGAATGTCATGTCCAATACATCTATCTCCACATTCCTATGTACGCTCCGAGTCTGTTTACTCCCGTTGTGCGGCCATAATAACGTCGTAAATCTCTTCACACGAATCAGCTGAGTAGGAATGACAGCTGAGCCAATGCGCTGCCCTTTTATACGTTGTGTACGTGGCGCTACCGCTGTTTGTATATGGACACATCGCTTCCTCATGTCTCTCGTCACCTCATTGTGTTCGTCGCTGCGTCGAACCTCTTTGGTCGGTCTTGCGCAGCGCGGCTCAGCCGATGTGGACGCGGCTTAATACACTCCTGGAAATGGAAAAAAGAACACATTGACACCGGTGTGTCAGACCCACCATACTTGCTCCGGACACTTCGAGAGGGCTGTACAAGCAATGATCACACGCACGGCACAGCGGACACACCAGGAACCGCGGTGTTGGCCGTCGAATGCCGCTAGCTGCGCAGCATTTGTGCACCGCCGCCGTCAGTGTCAGCCAGTTTGCCGTGGCATACGGAGCTCCATCGCAGTCTTTAACACTGGTACCATGCCGCGACAGCGTGGACGTGAACCGTATGTGCAGTTGACGGACTTTGAGCGAGGGCGTATAGTGGGCATGCGGGAGGCCGGGTGGACGTACCGCCGAATTGCTCAACACGTGGGGCGTGAGGTCTCCACAGTACATCGATGTTGTCGCCAGTGGTCGGCGGAAGGTGCACGTGCCCGTCGACCTGGGACCGGACCGCAGCGACGCACGGATGCACGCCAAGACCGTAGGATCCTACGCAGTGCCGTAGGGGACCGCACCGCCACTTCCCAGCAAATTAGGGACACTGTTGCTCCTGGGGTATCGGCGAGGACCATTCGCAACCGTCTCCATGAAGCTGGGCTACGGTCCCGCACACCGTTAGGCCGTCTTCCGCTCACGCCCCAACATCGTGCAGCCCGCCTCCAGTGGTGTCGCGACAGGCGTGAATGGAGGGACGAATGGAGACGTGTCGTCTTCAGCGATGAGAGTCGCTTCTGCCTTGGTGCCAATGATGGTCGTATGCGTGTTTGGCGCCGTGCAGGTGAGCGCCACAATCAGGACTGCATACGACCGAGGCACACAGGGCCAACACCCGGCATCATGGTGTGGGGAGCGATCTCCTACACTGGCCGTACAACACTGGTGATCGTCGAGGGGACACTGAATAGTGCACGGTACATCCAAACCGTCATCGAACCCATCGTTCTACCATTCCTAGACCGGCAAGGGAACTTGCTGTTCCAACAGGACAATGCACGTCCGCATGTATCCCGTGCCACCCAACGTGCTCTAGAAGGTGTAAGTCAACTACCCTGGCCAGCAAGATCTCCGGATCTGTCCCCCATTGAGCATGTTTGGGACTGGATGAAGCGTCGTCTCACGCGGTCTGCACGTCCAGCACGAACGCTGGTCCAACTGAGGCGCCAGGTGGAAATGGCATGGCAAGCCGTTCCACAGGACTACATCCAGCATCTCTACGATCGTCTCCATGGGAGAATAGCAGCCTGCATTGCTGCGAAAGGTGGATATACACTGTACTAGTGCCGACATTGTGCATGCTCTGTTGCCTGTGTCTATGTGCCTGTGGTTCTGTCAGTGTGATCATGTGATGTATCTGACCCCAGGAATGTGTCAATAAAGTTTCCCCTTCCTGGGACAATGAATTCACGGTGTTCTTATTTCAATTTCCAGGAGTGTACAAACTCCCCACTGTGCGGCCTTCTTGTCGATTTGATGATAACACGCGGCATCGAGCCGGCCACGTAGCAGCACAGATCGAGGCGCGGCAGTCAGCAGCCGGTCACTTTCGCAGCTAGTAACGTGTTTCATTTGCTCTGCGCAGTGCGCAGTTTCGGTAAACTTGCGATTGTTAGTGGTGTCCTAACAGCTACAATGCTGTACAGGAAGCGTAAATACGAAGAAGAGAACGGAGTGGTTAATACGAAGAATGGGAGGAACAATTCCTTTTTGTAGAGAGGAACCGAAAACCAATGCGTCTTTTGCGTCAAATGACATTGTCACGGTACAAGGCCACTAGTCTCAAACGTCAACATGAAATCAACGGCAGTGGTGCCAGGAAAGACTTTGTCCTTGTTTCTCAGTTAAGAGAAGCTTAACTGTTGTCATTAAAGGAAAAATTTCAAGGGCAGGACAGGGTTATTACCACGTTTATACAGAAACAGGTTTAACACTCGAACCTGGCTTCGTCTCGGCTTTCAGTATTGCAAAATCAAAGAAACCTTACAAAGAGGGGGAGTTCCTAAAGGCCAATATTGCACAAGTTGTTTCTACTTTAGACCCCGAAAATAAAAAAAACTACAAAAAACTCGTTGAGCAAATGCCCGTTTCTAGACGTACAATAGGCATAGCGAACCAGATTCTGCTATTAAGGATGATACAGTGCGTAACTTTTTAAGGTATGTATCAAATGACTTGGAGATGGTGAAAGAGCACTTAGACCTTGTACACTGAAGGATACTACTCGAGGCTGTGACATTAAACATGCCCTGGATGTTGTTTTAGCGAAATATTCAGTGCCAGCTGGGAAGTTTGTCTGTACTCCTTCCGAATGCGCATCGTCCATGACAGATATAAACCAAGGTCTTGTGCGGCTTTTAAATACTGACACATCGCACCCTGGATTCCTATCAGTCCAGTACATAATTCATAGAGAACATATTGTCAGTATCCACACGTTATGCAGGTGATGCTACAAATTATGAGCTACATTCGCAGTTCAAATCCTTCACAGAAGAAATCAGCAATCATTACCCTGTGAGCGTGTGGGCGCTGCTATTCTTTCTGCGCAACGGATTAATCTGAGATGTACCCTTTACCCTGTGGCTCCTGCAAGACGCAATTTCCACCCCCACACTACTACAGAAGTCAGACAGACGCTCCGAACGTTCTAAAGAGAAATGCCTGAAAAACTTACAGCAATAAATATCTTCTGGAGTCGTCCGCTGTAAGGATCTGACAAAAATTCACAAAATTTCTTACGTAACTAGTGGGATACTTGGGTACTGGAGTAGTGCTAGTTAGTGTAAGAAAAACATGAAACTAACGAAAATTATTATTTATTTTTGCAAACACTCTAAGGAATCACAATGGCACTTTTAGTTACGAATTGAACACGTTGTTTCCGGGTTCTTTTCGGAATGTGAAGTTACCTCTTAAGGATAGGAGAGCATAAGGGAACAATTGACAGGAATGGGGGAAAGAAATACAGTAGAAGAAGAATGGGTAGCTCTGAGGGATGAAGTACTGAAGGCAGCAGAGGATCAAGTAGGTAAAAAGACGAGGGCTAATAGAAATCCTTGGGCAACAGAAGAAATATTGAATTTAATTGATGAAAGGAGAAAATATAAAAATGCAGTAAATGAAGCAGGCAAAAGGGAATACAAACGTCTCAAAAATGAGATCGACAGAAAGTGCAAAATGGCTAAGCAGGGATGGCTAGAGGACAAATGTAAGGATGTAGAGGCTTGTCTCACTAGGGGTAACATAGATACTGCCTACAGGAAAATTAAAGAGACCTTTGGAGAGAAGAGAACCACTTGTATGAATATCAAGAGCTCAGATGGCAACCCAGTTCTAAGCAAACAAGGGAAGGCAGAAAGGTGGAAGGAGTATATAGAGGGTTTATACAAGGGCGATGTACTTGAGGACAATATTATGGAAATGGAAGAGGATGTAGATGAAGATGAAATGGGAGATAAGATACTGCGTGAAGAGTTTGACAGAGCACTGAAAGACCTGAGTCGAAACAAGGCCCCGGGAGTAGACAACATTCCATTGGAACTACTGACGGCCTTGGGAGAGCCAGTCATGACAAAACTCTACCATCTGGTGAGCAAGATGTATGAGACAGGCGAAATACCCTCAGACTTCAAGAAGAATATGATAATTCCAATCCCAAAGAAAGCAGGTGTTGACAGATGTGAAAATTACCGAACTATCAGTTTAATAAGTCACAGCTGCAAAATACTAACGCGAATTCTTTACAGACGAATGGAAAAACTGGTAGAAGCAGACCTCGTGGAAGATCAGTTTGGATTCCGTAGAAATGTTGGAACACGTGAGGCAATACTAACCTTACGACTTATCTTAGAAGAAAGATTAAGAAAAGGCAAACCTACGTTTCTAGCATTTGTAGACTTAGAGAAAGCTTTTGACAACGTTAACTGGAATAATCTCTTTCAAATTCTGAAGGTGGCAGGGGTAAAATACAGGGAGCGAAAGGCTATTTACAATTTGTACAGAAACCAGATGGCAGTTATAAGAGTCGAGGGGCATGAAAGGGAAGCAGTGGTTGGGAAAGGAGTGAGACAGGGTTGTAGCCTCTCCCCGATGTTATTCAATCTGTATATTGAGCAAGCAGTAAAGGAAACAAAAGAAGAATTCGGAGTAGGTATTAAAATTCATGGAGAAGAAGTAAAAACTTTGAGGTTCGCCGATGACATTGTAATTCTGTCAGAGACAGCAAAGGACTTGGAAGTGCAGTTGAACGGAATGGACAGTGTCTTGAAAGGAGGATATAAGATGAACATCAACAAAAGCAAAACGAGGATAATGGAATGTAGTCAAATTAAATCAGGTGATGCTGAGGGGATTAGATTAGGAAATGAGACACTTAAAGTAGTAAAGGAGTTTTGCTATTTAGGGAGTAAAATAACTGATGATGGTCGAAGTAGAGAGGATATAAAATGTAGACTGGCAATGGCAAGGAAATCGTTTCTGAAGAAGAGAAATTTGTTAACATCGAGTATAGAGTTAAGTGTCAGGAAGTCGTTTCTGAAAGTATTTGTATGGAGTGTAGCTATGTATGGAAGTGAAACATGGACGATAACCAGTTTGGACAAGAAGAGAATAGAAGCTTTCGAAATGTGGTGCTACAGAAGAATGCTGAAGATAAGGTGGGTAGATCACGTAACTAATGAGGAGGTATTGAATAGGATTGGGGAGAAGAGAAGTTTGTGGCACAACTTGACTAGAAGAAGGGATCGGTTGGTAGGACATGTTTTGAGGCATCAAGGGATCACAAATTTAGCATTGGAGGGCAGCGTGGAGGGTAAAAATCGTAGAGGGAGACCAAGAGATCAATACACTAAGCAGATTCAGAAGGATGTAGGTTGCAGTAGGTACTGGGAGATGAAGAAGCTTGCACAGGATAGAGTAGCATGGAGAGCTGCATCAAACCAGTCTCAGGACTGAAACCACAACAACAACAACAACAACAATGCAATTTCTATACAAAGTCTAAGATTGTTATTGACTTGGCAGAATGGCTGAGAGGCGCACCTACTCAACTTGAATAATTATCCGTTAGCATGTTGCTAGGTACGGTCGAGGCTGTCACGTGTCAAATGCAGTGAAGTGTACTGTTGTGGAGGAAATATGGGGCTCGCAATAGCTGTAGCGCACAATACCATAACCTGCGATGACTGCTGTCTGCGCCGCTCGCTGCTGACAAATAAGATAACTCTCGTGCTGCCTGGATTGACCTGCGCCAATCAAACTCTCCCTACGCCTTGATGAAGTCAAGGACCCTTTTCGCCCCTAGTCTTAACTATTGGCGTGGTACACCGGTCAGATAACCAGTCCACCGCGATGCCACTCAAAAATTCGCGCGCAGGCGCTTAACTATAACTCTGTCCGTTCACACCGCACAATAAGTGTGTTGACCAACACAGTGAACAACGCTTAATCGCAAGGACTCAATATAGTGAGTCGCACTTCGATTCGCTCTCCACAGAGGTGCTCTCCCAGTGAAGTACTGAGGAGAGACTTGTTCCTCGCTCCAAGAGCGACAACGGAACGGCCCCTATCCACGCCAGACATGTAGGGGTATATCTTCCAATTTCTTCCATTACTTCTTCGGCTCAAGGCGTCAGAAATATCGTCTACCAATCAGCATTGCTCTTCTAAAACGGGAGAATGACAATTCGTTTAAGGCGATCCATCCGGAAATCTGTAATATCGGCGTTTGGCGTTTGCTGTCTCCCTGTGAAAATCTCTGAAACTGCGATCTACGTATATTGTAATGAATGCGTAGGCTGGCCGCTCCCACACAATGTAGCGGAATTTTCTTTTAAGCCGAACATGGGGTCGTTCCTCCTCTACCTCGGGCGAACGCTGTCCGCTCAATGGGCGGCCACCGACCGACGTAGATGGGTTGGGACTGGCCTCCTGGCGTGTGGTTGCCTCTCTCGAACTAAAAGCTCCTGTGACCGTCGTGTCTGGAATGTATGTGTGTACGCCAGCCTCGAGTATTTCTACCACGGTGCGCACTTGCTATTTATTAGTTATTTGCATATCGTTTACATGAATTCGTACAACATTGACTTTATCTTATCGAGTTTGAGTTCGAATGAAGCGTCTTGATGTGCGGAATATGATTGTGAGGGCTGAATATGTAAGCAACGAAGGTCAGGAGACCACGATGTCTTACAACCTTGCTGATGATATGTCTTCGTATTGTTTAGTCAGCTGGCTATCAGTAGGTTTTAGACAGATTTTTCCAGGTACTAGATCAAATCAAGCAATTTCTGCAATAGAGAAGAAAATATTTGCCTTGGCTCGATCAGCCATGGTGGCTGCTAGATATGATCTGTTTTACTGATATTATTCTACATTTAAAAACACTAAACACCTCATTACATGGAAGAGATAATCGTATTTCTGATTTACAGCAGTCTGTGCTCGGCGTCCACAATTCCATTAAGACTCTTTCGGAAAGATATTGAGACTAAATAACTTGCATATTTCATATGCTTAAAAAAAAATTATTGAAGGCCTTCCTTTAGTTCCGGTGCAAATACAAGATGATTTAAGTAGACTCTTTGCTCTTGCTGAGGAAATAAATGTCAGGTTTAGTGATTTGAGGGCACTTAAACCTTCGTTTTCGTTCTTGAAAAACCTTTTCCGCTAATTTCTAAGGACTCACCAACTGTACAGTAGGACTTGCTGGAACTTCGAGAGGATGAAGGACTAAAGGGTCTGAAACGTAGCGGTTGTTCAACTGTTGAATTTTCGAAGAAGTTTACAGAAGAAATTTATCAACTAAGAAGAGAGTGTGCCAAGTGATTGATCTCTATTTATGGGACTACTTATATGTGTGAATCACTGTACTCCATACTGAAGTGTGTCAAATGTAAATATCGATCTGTTCTTCGTGCTGAACATTTAAGTGAATTTGTGCAAACTGTACTCACCAGTTATCAGCCAGATTTCAAACAGATTTCAAACAGCTTATAGCTGTTTAATTAAAGCATGGTAAGGTGAGTTGTATAGTTAGTTTTTACGATTTTAATCCTTACGCAGCGCTATGCATGTAGTTGTGTATTTAGGACCAATCTTTGTGATTAGAGACGATCTTTGTGATTGTCGTAAAAGCACAACAAAAAAGTATCCTCCAACTTCTTGTTGTGCAAGGAGATAGTTCAATAACGTTATTTTTAAAATAACGTTCCTTAATTGATGTTAATTATTAGATCATAAAAAAATGCGCCTTGCTTCGAAACCGTTCTGTAAGTTTACGGCATTCAGAGGTAAGGTAAGTGGCCAGCCCTGCAATATAGCATTAAAAAATTACTTAAAAGCTCCAATAAATTAATAACATATTAAAAACATGAAGATAGCGTAAATACCCCAATAATCAAATCGACAAAATAAATGACAAAGTTCGAGTAACAAGAGTTAAATTAAACCCACAATTTATTTACAATAGAAGCTTTCGAAATGTGGTGCTACAGAAGAATGCTGAAGATTAGATGGATAGATCACATAACTAATGAGGAGGTATTGAATAGAACTGGGGAGAAGAGGAGTTTGTGGCACAACTTGACTAGAAGAAGGGATCGGTTGGTAGGACATGTTCTGAGGCATCAAGGGATCACCAATTTAGTATTGGAGGGCAGCGTGGAGAGTAAAAATCGTGGAGGGAGACCAAGAGATGAATACAATAAGCAGATTCAGAAGGATGTAGGCTGCAGTAGGTACTGGGAGATGAAGAAGCTTGCACAGGATAGAGTAGCATGGAGAGCTGCATCAAACCAGTCTCAGGATTGAAGAGTGATGACTGGGTGTTGTGTGATGTCTTTAGGTTAGTTAGGTTTAAGTAGTTCTAAGTTCTAGGGGACTGATGACCATAGATGTTAAGTGCCATAGTGCTCAGAGCCATTTGAACATTTTTTTTTCAGGATTGAAGACCACAACAACAACAACAACAACAGCCAGACCAGTGACTGACGGAGAAAGTCAAGCGCTCATCCTGAAAATATAGTTAAGAAGTCGATATGAAGATATTTACATTCGTCACAGGTCCTAACAGGTCGTCCTGCCAGATTTAAAGACTTACAATAAAAAGGTTACAGGTTAGTGCTCTAAAACAGATAAAACCACCATACTGCCACACGCAAGTGCGGTGAGAAGTAAAGCCTCCGAATTTTTTTTTGTGAAAATTCTTAAGGCTTTTTAAATAAAAGTAACGGTATTAACAATCTGTGTCTTTATTCCTCATGTCTACATATTCATTTCTCAACATAATCACTCAGGCAACGAACAATTTCCTCCCAATAAGAGACCAGTTTGTTGATACCGTCACTGTAGAATGTTTGACTTGGTAGGCGGACTTGCAACGTCACCTTTGCTATCAAAGTGAAGTATTTGTGGTGTTCTTCAAGTTTTGGAAAAGAGATAAAAATCAGATGGATCCAAGTCGGGATTTTACTGAGGATGATCGATGACAGAGAAATCCAAGACATTGCACCGCTGCAGGTGTCCCCCCATGTTTGGAAAAACCCTTTGGATTCATGCTTTCAGTTTTGTCAGGGTCTCGCAGTGTCTTGCAAAGTTTATAATGGTGCCGTTAGGCATGCTTTGCAATTGCACCATACCTAGAACATCCCAAACGACTTTAAGCTTGACTTTGCCTGCTGGTGGTATTGTCTCGAAGTTTTTTGGCGTCGGTGATCCTCTGTTGTATAACTCCATCGATGCTCTCTTGTTTTCCGGGTCAAAATGGTAAACCCAGCTTTCGTCACATGTCACAGTGTTAAGGAACCCGTAGCATTCGTAATGTACGACTGTCACCGTACACAGTTTTCATACATCAATGGATTTCAATCGGAGGCACGGTGTCCGAGGTTAGAAACTCGATTATAGAACGCTGTTTCTCACGCACCGACGTAGTTACGTTACACCTCGACATGTTACGCGCTACCATGCGGTGCGCTCTAGAGGCTGACCGCGCAATTTACGTCAGCTAAAACTGAAATTCGACAGAGTAATATGCGTCACATGTGATACCGCAGCCGATACCGGAAACAGAATACAATATTCGGCGGCATTAATTTTCAGCACGCCCTAGCACATACAGTTTAAAAGACGGTACTACATTTCCCCTTTTCTCAAAATTTAACAGCGTAAATGAATTAAGCAAATGTGTGTTCCAGTGCTCAGTACTGTACACGACGCCTTTGGCCGCGTCGCAAACATTTAAACCGAGTATCAGCTCAGGCGGTTCAACGCAAAATCCGTTTACGCCAAGATACCGACCGCCAAGGAATTACACGACTTATAGATAAATTTAAACCACAAGAATCCACACAAGCCGCCGTTGCCACTCCCTTTGAAATCCAAACACAGTATAAAAACGGATGTACGTATATACAGTGAACAGTCAAAGAAACTGGTACACCTGCCTAACATCGCGTACGGCCCCCGCGAACACGCGGAAGTGCCGCAACACCACGTGGCTTGGACTCGACTAATGTCTGAAGTAATGCTGAAGGAAACTGACCAACTCAGCTGCAGAGACCGTGACAAAATCTGCGTAAGAATGAGTGGCAAGACATTTGACAAAACATATACAGAGCGGCAGGTCATGGAAATACAGTACAAACCAAACTTCGTCTTCAGACCGCATTGAAGAGAAATCTCATAACAGAAACACCGTCAAGAAAACCAGTAAAATTGCTGCCTTTGCAGTTTTCAAGAAAACTGCCACACACTGAAAGCACTAAAATGAACAGTTACGTGATGACCAGAGACTTACAAAATCACTGAACTGATTACATTAAAAAGCTTTTCCTTCGACACCCCTCCCCCCTCTCTATCACTCTCTCCATTTCATCTTTCTTTACTTTCAGCCTCCTATTCCTTACACCCCATTACCAGCTCACCCCCCTTGCCCTACTTCGTATTCTCAGCTCACCTCCTTCACTCTTCTTTGTCCGTCCTCCTTGTCTCGCCTCACCTGTCTAATAGCTACACGCCATTTAGATCTTCAGCCCCACAATTAGTCCTTCCATTCACTTACACGTTAAGTAGAGACGTAGTAACATAAATAAACGACATAACTCACATG
Organism: Schistocerca nitens; assembly: GCF_023898315.1. NCBI lineage: Eukaryota > Metazoa > Arthropoda > Insecta > Orthoptera > Acrididae > Schistocerca > Schistocerca nitens. The sequence goes on from NC_064623.1 coordinate 228,157,816, forward strand.
CGATGAACCACATCCGAAGAGAACATTTTTTATTCAATTGAAAACGAATACCAACAGTTAAGTTGGCAACACGCGCTTAGTCAGACGCAGGCATATAAACAGTAGTGGTGATACCTTGTGTTGCGTTCACGTCAAGAAGTGTGTAGAGCTGCAAACAAATACGATAGTATGGAACTATGCGTCAAGTGTTTCTGGGCACCAGTAGTTCACGTCTGTTCGTCTTGCATTCAGTTTTCTGAACTCAGCTATAAGAATTTTCGCGCCCCTAATTTTCCTGTTTAAACGAATTGCATCGACTTAAACTCAGCAGTCGGAATACGATGACTTCATTCAACACGTAGAACAACAGCAGTTATGACTACGAATACTATTTTTCACGTTTCTGTGAATGACTTTTAGCAAACCAGACTAGTTTTGATGCTAAAGCAGGTGGTATGGACGAATGCTTTGTTCTTCAGAAACTGCCTTATGTTCGAGTGTTGCCACAAGTGGCTGAAAGGCACTTTGCTTAAACACCTTTATCCTTGTACGAAGGCTCTCGTTCACTTAAATTCAGTTTTCTTCTCTTCTATGCTATCCATAAATTTTTGCTCTAGTTAAGTAACTGTTCACCGCCTAGGTATTTTCTACAAACCGTTTGAAGTCAGATCGCTTCGAAACTTTATAAGTACATGGAAGTGCATCTGACCAGGTCATATCTGGAAATGCTTTCACGGGTAATTCTTTTCTAAAACCTAGCAGCAACCTTACACGCTGTAAATGTATACCCTGCAGTGCTCTTGACGGAGTATCGATAATCGATAACTATTCCAAGAGATGTACATATATATTGGTGATAACTTTGCCTAACACATCGATACGTCGATATTAAAACTGCAACGTCGAATATCCATATGTTTATTTTGTATTGTATTTTTTCCGCGATTTTCGGTAAATATTTGAAATTGTTCTTTTATAGTAGAACATAATTCTACTTTCACTTGTGTGAACGATTCTTACTGCTTTTTGGGCTTACATCATGTCCAGAGTTTCTCTTTGACTGTGTGAAACAAATATAGGTGGCACAGAGAAGAAGTCCAATTTCTCTGGGGGATGGCGGTATGAATGGAATAACAAAATTTTGAATGTGAGGAACTAGTACACCAGTTAGTCGAATAATAATTTTTAACGCTACTAGCGTGCTATTCCTTGACATTCACATTCTTGAGACACAGCTGCTGGAAATTATGAACGGCCGGCCCGTGTGGCCGACCGGTTCTAGGTGCTTCAGTCTCGAACCGCGCGACCGCTAAGGTCGCAGGTTCGAATCCTGCCTCGAGCATGGATGTGTGTGATGTCCTTAGGTTAGTTAGGTTTAAGTAGTTCTATGTTCTAGGGGACTGATGACCTCAGATGTTGAGTCCCATAGTGCTCAGAGCCATTTGAACCATTTGAAATGATGAACAAGAGTCTAAATGAGAAGATTTGTCTTTGCTGTGGGCGGAGACGGGTGAGGGGAAATGCAGATGTAATCGGCGCTCGGCACCAGCGTCAGAAACTGCAGCGTTTGGCTCCACCACGCAATTTTGACACTACAACTGCTAGGTCGCTGGCGTTGGCAGAAATGAAAAAAACAGGGAGGTCGACGCGAAGTGTTCCGGACGAATCCGATATGTGACGAAACCGAACCGTGGACTCAAGGGGCAGCTTTTACTGTGCCGCCGCCGACACGCAGTCAGTACTGTTAGCAACGCGGTTATAGCCAAACGTGAGCGCGGACCGGTTTCCTTTCATTCTCGATCCAAGGGGGATAGACAGGCTGCTAGCTGGTTGATGTACAAAATATCTGATAACAAATCAATGCTTTAAGTACACGGGTGTCCAAAAACAAAGTGCTATTTGTCCATCTTATGTCTAATTCACGATATAATCATATAAACTGTCAACAGATGTCGTTACGATCGTGTTCTGCACGGAAGACGGCGTTCCGACCGACGGACAACCACAGCGTAGCGTTTGCAGGGTAGTCCCACGCCCATAACCGCTGTGTGCACAGTCACAGGCGGTGCAGTAGGGCACAGAGAAGGCGCCTGCAGACTCCGCTGTGGATGCCACAAGAGGAATGGAAGCAGGAGAGTCGTAAACTGATGTGGCCCGGTGGCTCGTTCTGTTGTTTCTCGGATGAGGCAATAGTTTGTAGAGGCCGATACTGTATTCTGGACACCAGGGCAGGGCCGGCCGCGTGTGACCGTTATTTGGCACGACGGTGCCTGGCACCAGGCGTCGCAGCATCCCCCGGCTGTATCGTGGCAAACTGTGTACAGACGGCCTCGGCAGAGTGGCCTCCATCGTTGGAGACCTGCTGTCTGTTCACAGAAGGGAACGTCTAGAGCGGAGTCGTGAGCATGCCACCCGGACGGTCGAACAGTGGGCAACGTTCTTTTCACAGATGAGTTCCGATTTGGTCTGGAGAGCGATTCTCGACGGATTCATAGCTGGAGGGCACGTGGAACACGATTTCGGGATCCAAACATTGTGGAAACAGGCCGATATCGATCCCCAATGGCGTGGGCGTGGATTATGTCGACCACTGGAACACCTCTCCATGAAACTGTAGCGGTGAACCAGCGACACGTGACTGCTGCGAGGTACCGTGAGGAGTTTTTGGGACCTCATGCGCGATTGTTGCTAGGAGCTGTGGGTCCAGACTTGGTACTGATGGACGGTAATGCTCCATCTCATAGAACACGGGTCGCTCATGTGTTTTGGAAACGGAAGATACTGCACGCACGGCGTGGACCGCTCGCTCTCCCCACTTTAATTGCGTAGAGCGTGTCTGGGATGCACTGGGGAGACGGGTTGCATGACGTCAGCATCCACTCTCAGAGGCTTGTGAGCAGCGCTGCAGGAAGAATGGGGAATGGTCATTACTGCCTCGACAGGAGACTGATGACATCATTCACAGCACGCGCCGTCGTTGTCAAGCGTGTATTGCTGCCACATGTGGTCACATCCCATGCTGAGCACATTAACCAGTTGTCGAAACGTGTGTGCAGATCCGTTAAGTTGGAAAAAAGCGAAGAACATTTCTGTCTACCGTTATGTACGTTGCAGTTGATTACGTTCTGTATTCTTTACATTGTTTCTACTTTACTGATACCTGTTTATACTGTTTTGTCGTAAAATAAACGCAGCCTTGCAAAATTTCCAGACAGCAATGTACATAGCTTTAAAACTGGCAGTATATTTACAATGATCAGTCGATAGTTTTATAGACGGGTTTGTCGATATTTCTACAACAGGTATATCGATACTCTTTATCGATGAATCGAGGTCCTATAACGACATAAATATCGATGTATCGGGTTCCCAATATATTTAAAAACATCAATTGAAACATCCCCTTAGAAAAATTAATGAATTACTGTGCTGATAAACCTCTACGTTATTTCATTTTCAAACAGCTGAGCAGAACTGAACGTACTCAGACATTTCGCTCTTAACCTATTCTCATCAACACTAAACTGACACACAATATTTTCAGCGCAACGCAATCTGACTTTCAATAATCTCTACAAAAGAATGGCCCTGACTAACAATAGGCCGGCCGGTGTGGCCGTGCGGTTAAAGGCGCTTCAGTCTGGAACCGCATGACCGCTACGGTCGCAGGTTCGAATCCTGCCTCGGGCATGGATGTATGTGATGTCCTTAGGTTAGTTAAGTTTAATTAGTTCTAAGTTCTAGGCGACTGATGACCTCAGAAGTTAAGTCGCATAGTGCTCAGAGCCATTTGAGCCATTTGACTGACAATAACCTATACATTTCATGAATCACTTACCTCACAAAAATCGTCGTTACTCGAACTACTGCAATACAACGAGCGCCAATACTGCCAGCTGAATAAAAGATTCAAACTACTGAAGGCACTAACTACTGATAGGCATAGTTAGCAAACGAAAGATTTTGATAGAGAACAAACAATGTATTTTCTTTAATAGTGTTGAAAAGTCATATCAGTTCATGATATCCAATATTACAAATTTACTCTTTCTGGCGGACACACGTCCAGATCGTCCGCTCTTAAAATTCTGGCATCTCTTTCCCCACGTCCACCACTGCGCAACGCTACGCGCTATTCACATCCAACTGCCCAACACTACAATAGCGAATGTTACAGCAATGCTAACCAGCCACAGACTGCACACAGCACAGCCAATGATTTTCATATAGAGCGCTACGTGGCGTTACAAACATAAAAACCTAAACAGCCTACTTACACAACATTCGTAGTGGGTAACTGACTACTAGTGGTAATAGTGAGAATCGGTCGCACTTGATTGTGAGGATTCCTCAGTTAACCTCAAATAGTTTCACTCTTTTCGTCCTAATTCTTGATTTCCTCGTAGCTACTGTGTGACATCGAGTTTTTCGTAAGTCGTCGTTTGTGCACTAAAGCAGTGTTGCTTTTATCTTCCAGCATAACGTTTAAACTTTTTTTCCATTTTTATTTCTCCCGGCAGAAAGCAGGGCGCACCCCGCAATGGCCGCTAGCTGGACCACGCGCTGACCGCAAAACCACAGAGGGCCCTCCCCCCTGTTCCACGAAACGTTTCGGCTTCAGACGATGCGGCGTCCGCGGTTAATGAAATGGACTCTCCGCCACCAGTCATTAGCCGAGCGGCGCGTGTAATTACTGAGCCTTGTGACTTCATCGCACGCGAGACGGTTCCTACTGCAGGACGACAGCGGCGTGAACGTAGCTATGCGAGAATGTAGCTACGAAGGCAACGGTAAAAAATCGCCTGACTGGAGGGAGGATTTTGGTATCGAGGGAACTTTCTCATGTTCTGCTTCTACAATCACATCTTTTGTTGTTGTCAGAAGACTAATTCTATCCAGCTTCCCACGTTAGTCTACCCTCTGCAAACCGTACATTCTGAAAAACTGCTGCAATCGATAAGGGACAGTCAAATGAAAACGAGACAGATGGGGGAGAAAAAAAAAAAAACTGACCGCGTTCGACTGGCGTCCTGAGGTAAGTACTCACACAGACAGTTCATCCGTGCTGGGAATGGAGAACCTCGACGATTTTTGCCTGGAAGCGACTTTTTACTGGCAAGATATCCGTCCTGGGGATTCTAAGACTTCCGAGAATGGTTTAGTTTTTATTTTGAACTCTGATAACAAGTGGTAATTTTTTTCGTGTGATGTAATCGCAACTTAACAATTTTTCTGTTTTTTTTTTTCCTTTTCTTTTAACTCTAGTGTGAAACCTTTCTTCTGGCCAAATTTCATGATTATAGATGAACAGGAAGTTTCCTATAGGTTGTAACGAGTGAGTTTGACAGAATGGAAATATGTGACATATATGCCGGAAGCGTTCGCCTGATTTGACTTAGAAGCTTCAATTTCTTACACCGCCATGCGACCGTAGACCCTCCTATGCGAGATAAATTGTAACTTGCTCGCCGTTTCTGACAAGAAGGATTCTTGACATATAGTCATATACCATATGACAAACTTTTTTTCGTCTGATGTAATTACAGATTCACAATTTTCGACATTTTTCCGTTACTTGTACCGTGAAACTTTGCTTCTTGCCAAACTTCAGTATTCTAACATGTGTAACTTTGCGAGTTTCAAAATAGGTGACATAAATGGCCGTATGTTTTGGTTGCATTGACATACTGTGGAAGCTTCAGCTGTTTACATCTCCAAGGGACCGTAGATCTTAGTATCTAGCACATATTTCAAATTGATACCTCAACTTCCGTTTTTACTTATTGAGATACGGTGTGCTAAAAAGTAAGTAAACCCTTAAAGCGCCCAGGTGAAATGGTGGTATATACAGGGTGTTTATTTTAACTGAATGCTTCGAAGTATCTCTAAACCTACTAATCGGATCAAAACTCGTTATAATTCCAATTTGTTTGTCTCGCAGGGCGACATCCAATGTTCCCCACTCGACCCGGCACCTCACCGTGACCGTGGGTGGCAGGGGGGGGGGGGGGGGCAGCTTTGAAATCTTCAGTGGGAACCGCCGTCTATTATTGCTCATTACCATTCTATGGCAAAAATCTACGTCCGTTTTGTCTGAAGAATTTTCTTCGTTTCGCCGCAGATGGCACTGTAATCGGCGGAGCAGAAATGGCTGCACAGTCGTAATTTACGACAAGCTACTCAATGGCTCTCGAGTATCCAGTGGCACGTGGGACCCCACTTCCACGCTGCGAGTAATTAATATCTTCTCGTTGGAAACACCATTGGCAACGTTGTATTCCTCCGAGATATCGAACAGGGGACTGGTCGCGGCGCCGCCGTGAGCGTGTACACTGCGGCAAGAGCAGACGTACAACAGGTGGCAGCTCCAGACATCACAGTGTTTACTGCCTGCACACCTACCGAACAGACGTGCAAGTGAACGATGAATGTTGCAACCACAGAAGAAAACATCGAAATGATCGTGATTTACCGAGAATGTAGCAGAAATGCTGAGGCTGCTGTTGCCGAGTGTTCACCAGAGAAAGCTCCTCTTCGTTCGTTCTTTTACAAGATTGTGAACGCCTTTATCTGGTGGCGGCCTAGAGAATGGCAAAAGGAAACTAAGGAAACGTGTTACAAGAGAAGCTGATGAAACAGTTGCACAAGCTGCAGTGCAAACCATGCATTACGGCCCAACAATTACACCGCGCTTCCGGATATCCGTAAGTAGTATTGTGACAATACTTTATCGTCATAAGTGTCGTCCAATCCAAGTAAGTGTCACTGCATCGAGCACTTCATGGCGCCGATTTCCGTGACCAGGTAGTGTCTCGTGAACGGCCACCTTGAAACGTCCCCTTTGAACAATTTTACACACGACTGTGCTTAACCTGACACACAATATTTTTAGCGCAACGCAATCTGACTTTCAAAATTCCCTACAAAAGAATGGCCCTGACTAACATTAAACTATACCTTTCACAAATCACTTACCTCACAAAAATCTTCGCTGCTCAAGCTACTGCAATACAGCGAGCGCCACTACTGCCAGCTAAATAAAAGATTCAAACTATGGAAGGCACTAACTACTGATAGGGATAGTTAGCAAATGAAAGATATTAATAGAGAACAAACAATGTATTTACCTCGATATCATCATATATATAGCAGTTCATGACAAATTACAAAACTCCGCCATCTCTCTCCCCACATCCACCACTGCTGGCGGCTCACCTCCAACTGCCCAACGCTACGCGCTGTTCACAGCCAGCTGTCTAACACTACAATGGCGAGTATTACAACAATGCAAAGCAGCCACAGACTGCACACAGCACAGCCAGTGATTTTCATACAGAGGTGGCGTTACTAATAAAAAAACCTAAACAGCCTACTTACATAGCCCCCATGCTCCCCACAAAAAATTTTACAAATTTTGTTGGGCACTGGCCAATACATATTTGTTAAAAATTTTTTTCACAATTACAATAGCAAAGAAATCAAATGCACACACTTATTGATACAATGTTGGTCAAAAGCTAAAATTTTCTCACAGTCCATAAAGACAGTCCTGATCGTTGATCACACTAAAATTGCCGTGTTTTTCTCAAAGTCTGAGCAGTAAAAGACAATGCACACAGACGTAGTGAATTTCCATGCAGTCTTGAAGAAGTAGTGTTGTCCTTCCAACGGAAAGACAGTGCTGACTCGACATGCAGACAGGTAATGGGCCACAACAGAGCAAACCCACAGCAGAGTCAGTCGAAATTTTGAAGAGTATTGGTAGGTAGGTCATCACAGAGCAGACCCACTGTAGTCCTGGTAGAGATTACGGTATTGGTGGGCCACCAGAGGTGCAAACCCACTCCAGTCCTTGTAGAAATAATGGTATTGATGGATCATCAAAGATGTAGACCCACTGTAGTTCTTGTAGGGATGGCCAGCAGCTATCTGTTGTGACTGTGCAGGTGCACAATCACCATCAAAGAGTCTTGCGGAGAATATAGCAAGTCCATAAACCACCACTTGTGCCCTCACAAAGTTTTTTAATTGTCCTTAGAACCAGCAATGCTGTTATCCAGTCCCTTGCTGAATTATTAACACACGTGCAAACACTAACAGTCCCTACTTCTCACATATTGTCCATATACTATGACCAACAGAAACGTGTGCAGTGAGATGTAACTTACAAGTTACTTAATTTGATGAACTGGTGTCAATTACAATTTTATAACATGAGAGTACAATTACAAAGGTACAAAATACATCATTAAAGAACATAACAATACAGATAACATTTGTAGTACAGGCTTTACAAAAGAATCAAAATAACATATACATCAATGTTACAGGAATTATGAGATAAGTAGATACATAAAAGTTCAGAATAACTTCCAAAACATCAACTTCACACATGAGCATTAAAATAAAACAAAATAAATAATGTCTAAGCATATTTACAAGGTAAATAACATATTATTAATGCCAATTATATTTGAGGATAACAGTATTCCTCATCATAGTGAATGTAGCTTAGTATTAGAAGAGAAAAAAATTCTATGAAACTACACAGAGACAGGAAGAAAACAAATACACAAGGGTACACAAACACATAGGGGGATAACACAATGGAAAGGACAGGGTTCGTTTTCAGTGTAACATTTGGTACTGCAATCCAACCTAAAACTTCATTCCATAGATCGTTCCTCTTATTTCGACATTTGCACCTGCCAAAAAAATCCTATCCAAGCATGCTTTCTATATTCTGTTCACATATTTCTTACCTCATTATTTATTTCCCATTATCTTACCTCATCATTTATTTCCAAGAAAATCCTACCTAAACCTGTTGTCCCTAAACCCTACTTTTTTGGTTCATATCCTCTTTCAAAATACTTTGTTGGGTAAACCATATTCTTATAGCTTCTCAATGCATTTCTTCTATTGTCCATAGTCAGTTTCTTATATAGTCTACCCCCTCTTAAGCTAACTTAAATCTACTGAGCTCAGATGCTAAACTAAGGGACGAGGCAATGCAGCATCACATAAAACAATTAATATAAACAGCAATAAAAAAAACGCAGATTTGCGAAGCAAGCAGCATTAAGAAATTAGCAAAGCAATTGTAATATTACAACTAATCTAAGGCAATGTGCAGCAAACAATAAAAATAAATCATTAGTAAAACTGGCTTAACAGAATAATACAAAGTCAAATTCAAAAACACTATGCCTGGCAAACAGCAGCAACTTATACCTAAACATGACATAGCGCAAGCAGAAAAAACATTACACTAAAGACAACAATGCAGACAAGGGAAATGTATATTCACATCTTAATGTCTATGTAATTAAAGTGGTGCACCACAAGAAGTTATTCTACCAAAAAAAATTACCCAGTAGTTGAAAAGAAAAATCCGTATGCAATTCCTGTGAAGGGAAATATCTTTTATGCTCCTTCGTTTTTTTGAATAGATCATAAAATTATTTACTGGATCTGTAGGCATAAAATATTTATATTAGTACATCTATAAAATTTTATTTTAACCAGTGCTGCAGTGCAGCTAGAAACTAGATATCAAATGAAATAAGCAACTATGTACAAAGCAAAGCATAAGAACATCGTTCAATAGCCATGTGGCATTTCATAAGTAGTAAAAAAATATCTCATCTAGAAAGACAGTAGTCATAATCAGGTGTGTAGACAAACTATTTCTTGTCATTTCATTAGGCATTTCAGTAAATATCAGAAAGTACGATATGTTTCCAAGTAATGAGCGTGTCGCATTTGCGATACTTTCAACAAAGGAACGTCAATAGCGAGGATAATGGCCTCCCCTTTTTTTTTTTTTTTTTTCCTTCTTCTCCACCTGCGCCACACACTAATGGCTTTTTCTCAAGGCGGCTGGCACACCTGGCCGCTCACAACGAATTACTTCACGGTCACTTACCTTTCTTAACGAAATATTTATGACAGCAGTTTTCGCTACAGCGACAGTCTCATATAAATATATTTAACAGGTCAAGAATTTGGGTTACAAGTCTGTAGAAACAAAATCCTATAAATATAACAGCGTCCAAAAAATTTTCGCCAGCATTGTGATACATTAACGCATATACACACATTTCATAACTCTTAAAGTACGATTCTTGGTTTCCAACATCCTTTTTCCACAGCCAAGAGTCCCTAACCGCTACTCATTACTCCTTACCTTATTACACATATATATATATCGTTGACACATAATCAAATTCCTCATATAGCATCAGCTTATTGATCATAAACGTACCTCAACAGCATAAAACATATCGTCGTCGTAAAAATAACATCATAATACCTCAGTCAAATCTCTCAATCGTCGTAGCTTTCTGCAATAATATCAAAACCTAAAAAAAATTCTCTGCTCATTTCAATGGTGTCATCGACCTCAAACGTACATTAAAAATCATGATCCCATACCAAATACATCATTCAAAGCTCACGTAGTATCACAATGGTTCTGAAAAAATATGAACAGTTTACAAAGTACAGACAAAATACAGTTTCATAAGTGTGAAGGTATCCAACTGTGTAATTGCGTAAACATCTGTCATTGATGTGGTAAAAAAAATGTTTATCTCTCAGTTACATGATCAGATAGCTGTGTAATTTGTGTGTTACAGAAATATGGTACCGATGTGTAAAGTTGTATAAGCAAATACCATATTAGCTAGGGTTCCTTGTGGTTGCCACACACATGGTACACAAAGTAAGCGTGTACCCCCCTGAGGATTAATGTAATTATACCCTCAGGAGCTACAGATTACAGCAATGGAATGAAATGTATCACGGAAAACTTTCTTTGTAATTCAAAAATCTTGAAAAAAAATGGTTTAAGTACAAAATTGATCACTCAAATGCGTGTCCTGTGGCGCTAAATGTGCGTCTTGCTGTAAGATAATTCTGTGGAAGTGTCGTATTTATCGTCCTCCGAAAGGTACGTTCTGCAGAAGTCAATGTACTTACCTCATGATAAACAAAAGTGAAATGCTTTGTGTATAGATATCGTAGTTATTACGTACCTTACCGTGATCAAGAAAGCACTATAATGTAACGTATTGTTGTGCTACGAAAAAGGCTGTCTCATTGTAGCTATACCACAAAAGTTACTATTAAAACATGTTTTACTTTCCAGAATAATGCAGAAAAACTGTGCAGATATAAAACAGAAACACCGCAAAAGCAACATTGTAAATTGTCACTCATTAGTAGCGTCGTGATAAAACCGTGTAGTTGTCTCATAAACTCCAGAATGTATTTTCAAGTATACCAAAATGTTGCATTAAAATCTCAATAGCAGTACTGGTAAATGTTCTAAGTATGTGAGCCTGATAGTCGTTATGTAATCGTGCAACTAACAAGCAAGAATGTACACACACAATAACACTGTTTCGTCTGTTCACTATAACAATGCATTCGTAATTTCTGTTTAAATAAGTTCTCTTGGTTCTTGATTGGATATTTCACTTCAAACATTGTTGCATATTAACAGTTTCTTAAGTCTGACAAAGCATACTAGAAATGCGAAGTGAAAAGTTTTATGGCAAAGGCTAAGTTAAAAAGCAGATTATCTTTCAATAAACGGTTTTGCATGTGAAATGTGGTGCAAGCCTTTACTCTTACTACTATGCAGAGCTCCAGCTTCAAAGCAATTATCATGTTGTATACGTCGGTAAATAATGCTAAAATTGTTCTCAAGGCTAGCGTCTTATGTTATTTTTCTCGGAGCCAGCGGGCGCACGCGGCTGCCTGCTGTGCGAGTCATTGTCTGTCTCTTTGTTGGCGCGTGCCGTTATTGGGATTAGGAGACCTAACTTCTATAAATTCACCGTGACGAGAGGGCCCAGCTCTGTTTGAATCCCGCCAGTTCTGATGCAATTCAGGTCTGTCGTTACGATCATATCGTCTGTCGTCATGTCGGTAGATTCCATAGTTTCTTTCTTGTCGGTCAAGTGGTGGAGAATTTCTCCCTGAATTTTCATTGCATGGTGGACCGTTGCGTCTGAAGTTATTCTGTCTCCCGTGATAATAATAGTTCTGGTTACCATATTGTCTGTTTCTATGATTGTCTCTGTCATATTCATTACTTCGGAAATGCGATCTTTCCCTGTAATTATTACTACTCTGCCAACGGTTGTCATACGGGTGGTGTCTGTTTCGGTCACGATTTGTGTTGTGAGAATAGCCTTGTCGTGTCCAGTTATTTCTTTCATCATGGAATTGCGACGGATATGACCTGTAATTGTTGTGTTCCTGTTTCCGCATTCCGCGATTGTCAGTGTCAATTTCTAATTCTTGTAGGAGTCCCTGAAACGCTTCAATGTCGTCTTTGCAACGTCCTGCCAAAATAATGTGTCGTAAATGTTCAGGCAATTTGATTAAGCAAATGCGGATGAGTTCTGAGGGGCTGTATGGGTTTCAAAGATACTGATTCTTATGCAACATGTCTTCAAAATATTTCACAAGACTGGAGAATTCAGATTGTTCGAAATGTTTCATCATTATGATGCCATGTTTTACTCGGTCTTGTGTGGCTTGAGACCAATATGCTGAGAGGAAGGCATGGTAAAATTCTCCTTCACTGTGGCAATCGTGAATGACCGTTCGCATTCTTACAGCTGGTTCATTCTCTAAATAGCCACACATAAATTCTAACCTGTGCTCCAATGACCAGTTGGGAGGAAAACAATGAGAGAATTGATGGAGCCACGCTTGTGGATGAATGTCGCTGCCAGAATTCTTAAATGTTTTAAATTTACGTGTAGTAATGAACAGCTTATAGTCAAAATCATCATGTCGACGAGTCGCATATCGGTCATTGTTAGGTCGTGTCGGCCGTTTCATCTCAAAATTCGGTGCACATTGCCAATTTCTTTCATAACTTCCGAAATGCCCTGTGTTATTATTTTGCGGCTTCTCCGTATTTCTAAGTCCCTCATCCCGTATTGGGGCGCGAGTGTCCTCTGAAATACGTAATTCTTGTATTACCTGTGTCAGCTGATCTTGTACTTCCCGAATTTCTCTTTGGTGTTGATTCAGATTTTGTTTCAGTTTCCTAATTTGTTCGCTCTCTTTTGTGTCATTAAAGACTACCGGTTTTGTGTCATTCAGATTATCATCTACCTTCGTAGATAAGTTAGTGACCTGATCCGAAAGTTCGGCTACTTTCTCCGATAGTGAACACATTTCCTCAGTGTGTTTTTCTGAACCAAGTTTCAGAGTGTCCATTTGTGTTGAAATCGAATCTACTGTGTCCTTCAAGTTTTCCTGAGTTTTTGCAAGTTGCATAACCGAATCGGTAGATGCAACTGAGTCAAATTTAGCTTGCAAGGTCTCATGATTTTCATGAACAGTAGTTTGCAGTTCTTTTATGGCTGCTTCGTGATTCTGTAGTGCATTTTCATGACGCGAAAAAATAGGTTGGAAATGCTCACAAATTTGTGTTTTTACGTCACTACAGACTTTTTGACATTTCGATTCAATGTGATGTAACTCATTAGTTAAATCCTCACGTGTTTGTTCAAGTGTGGTGTCTAACTTTTTAAGATTTTGTTCCACTGTGTCTAACTTTTGAAGATTTTGTTCCATTATGTCTAACTTTTGAAAATTTTGTTCCATTATGTCTAACTTTTGAAGCTTTTGTCCCATTTGTTGCATTAATTGTAATAACAGTGCACTGGTGTCTGAAACATGTTCCTCAGTGCTATTCGGCAGTGAAGTTGCACCGGCAACATTCACATTTTGACAAGCAGAAAATGTGTCTTGACTCATTTGAGAAAACGGTGAGGACCCAAAACCTGAGTCTACAATATTTGCGAGATTATTTCCTGTCATTTCGGATTCCTGAGGCGAGCTGTTGCCGACCGATCGATTGATAATGCTTCCCTGTTCTCTAATTGTTTCACTATCTACACCATTGTTTGCCGCCCGCTCCATTTCCCTATGCGCAATTACCAAATTACTACTTTGAACATTAGTTAATTCATTACTCTGCGGCGCTAACACACTGCTTTCGTCTTTACTGTCATTTCTCAGTTTACTTTGGAGCCTAGTATTACGTTTTTCACACGCCATTATTGTCACAGTATTTCACGCGACAACACAGAAAAACACAATTTGAAGATCAAAAAATAAGAGAACACATTAACATAACACTGAAAATAATATCTAGTTAATTGCAAGCGCAACTGCGAAACACTTGGTGCAAATCTACATGCATGCCACAACTGTTTTACTGTACAACAACGAAAAACTACAATTACAAAGGAAATTCTCTCTACAATTACGCGCTAGCAATAAACAAAAGCTACACTAATTACACAAACTACAAGAAAAAAATCAGAAGATTCCAGTGAGGTATCCTGGCAGGGTCGCCATATGAAACGTCCCCTTTGAACAATTTTACACACGACTGTGCTTAACCTGACACACAATATTTTTAGCGCAACGCAATCTGACTTTCAAAATTCCCTACAAAAGAATGGCCCTGACTAACATTAAACTATACCTTTCACAAATCACTTACCTCACAAAAATCTTCGCTGCTCAAGCTACTGCAATACAGCGAGCGCCACTACTGCCAGCTAAATAAAAGATTCAAACTATGGAAGGCACTAACTACTGATAGGGATAGTTAGCAAATGAAAGATATTAATAGAGAACAAACAATGTATTTACCTCGATATCATCATATATATAGCAGTTCATGACAAATTACAAAACTCCGCCATCTCTCTCCCCACATCCACCACTGCTGGCGGCTCACCTCCAACTGCCCAACGCTACGCGCTGTTCACAGCCAGCTGCCTAACACTACAATGGCGAGTATTACAACAATGCAAAGCAGCCACAGACTGCACACAGCACAGCCAGTGATTTTCATACAGAGGTGGCGTTACTAATAAAAAAAACCTAAACAGCCTAGTTACAACCTCAACAAACGCAAACGAAGCCCCAGCTAGTGTTTTACGATGAATCTACAGTCACAAACCAAGGCAGCGTTAACCAGCATAACATGCATTACTGGAGTGCAGATGGCAAGCTGACCATCAACGTGCTTACTCGCTTAACGTGTGGTGTGGCGTCACGGGGAATAAACTCATTGGTGTGTATTTTATCGACGGCACGTTGAATGGACGCAAATATCGAACGTTTTTGGAACAGGCACTACCGGTGCTACTGCAGGACGTCCCCCCCCCCCCCCACCGCCCCCTTGACGTTCGACAACGTACGGGGTGTTCAAAAAGCCTCTCCGCAGTGCCGTACGATTGTTAGCCGCGCGTGCCGTATGATTTGTCGCCTGCCTGGGTTACTTCCCTTCAAGTGGACTCTCCCAACATTCCACTCTTTCGTTTATCTCAGCCAGCGTCAGTAGTGTCCTTGGTGTGTGTCGTTACGTGTTGACGTGAACGTTTAGTTCCTCTGCTCGTTTGTTTCGTTTCTGTCAATGTTAAAATGCTAACCATTGAAGAAGGTGTGTTTTTAGCCGAAGAAGAGTTCAAAGCTGGCGGTAAATACACAATTTCAGTTCGTCAAACATTTAATTCAGTTTTCCCGGAGACAAAACTCCCACATCGCGATACTGTGCCAGATTTGATTAACAAATTTCGAAGTACGCGTTCAGTGGCAGATTCACCGAGGAGTGGTCGTCCTAGCGTTTTGTCTGAGGATAAACTACTCGATATTTCCGATAAAATGTTCACGAGTCCGAACAGGTCAGCAAGAAAACTCGCCCAGGAAATCGATGTTAGTGTCGGAACGGCCAACACAGCTGTAAGGAAAAAATTAGAACTTTTCCCGTATAAAGTGACTGTCGTGCAAGAACTGAAAAATACTGATCGTGGCAAGAGAGTGCATTATTGTCAATGGTTCAAAAATTTCGTTCAACAAAAGGGATATTCTTAATAAAACGTTTTCCATTGATGAGCCGTGCTTTAATTTATCCGGGTACAGGAACTCGCAAAATTCTCGTATGTGGAGTACTGCAAATCCATTGTGTATTCATGAGGAACCATTTCATTCTGTGAAAATAGGAGCTATGGTTGCAAATCTAGACGTTGGATTGTGAGTCTCTTATTTTTCAACGAAACAATAAAGGCACAACGATACTGCAGTGGTATTCTGTACCCATTCACAGGAGAACATGTGTTAAGTCAAATACTGAACGGTTATTTTCAATGTCACTGTTTGCTGATGTTCTTGGCGATCTCATAATTTCACAGGGACTTTGACCTCCTCGATCGCCTGACCTAACACCACCTGAAATTTTCTTCTGGGGTGCAGCGAAAGCAACTGTCTATAAAAACTGTCCAAAATCCATCGATGAACTGAAAACTGCAACATCCATTTTCACTGCTTCTGTTAGAGAAGAAATGTTTCAGCTTGTGTTTGGAAACTTGAGTAGACGAATTGAACTGTGTATTCAACAACAGGGGGGACACTTTCTACATTTGAAGCGAAAATTTGTAAGTAAAAATGAATATTCAATAAATTAATAACTTATATTTCACTGAGTTTCATTTGAGTATATTCACTGCGGCATATGGCACGCGCCGCCAACAGTCATAGGGCACTGCGGGGAGACTTTGTGAACACCCCGTGTGTAGTTTGAGCATGACGGTTGGCCAGCGCATTACACGCCTGCAGCACGGCAGTGTCAGACCGTGTTGAGACTGATCGGTGGGTTGGCAGAGGCGGCCCGATTAACTGGTCCTCTAGGTCGCCGGATTTATTTCTGTGGGGATGTTTAGGGGATAAGGTGTACCACCAAATGCGAAACGCATGTGCTGATATTCCTACAGATATACTTCCGTCCTGTGGACGGTCCTTTGAAAAGCGGATCACTAAGTGTACTGAAGTTGGCGGTACTACGTTTGAACATTTTGTATGATTGGGTGCGGTGGCGCGTCGAGAAGTCCCCGGTTCATCATGTCGGACGAATGCGACGTTGCGAATGCGGTTTCAATTAGAAGTTGTGAAATACTGACCTGTCTTACCCTCGCAGTATGGAGTTGCGGTCCCACATGGCACTGGATATTCAGGGGCATTGAGTAGCATCTCGTAAATTACGACTGTGTACTCATCTCTGTTCCTCCGATTACAGCGCCAGCTGTGGCGAAACGAAGAAAAAGCTTCATACAAAACATATGTAGATTTGGCCGTAGAATCGTAATCTGCAATAAAGAACGAGGGTTCCCACTGAAGATCCCAAAGTTGCCTCCCGGAACGGGGTGGCGTGGCTGGTCGAGTGTGGTATCATTGGATGTCCCTCTCCAAGACGATCAAATTAGAGTTATAACTTTTCTTGACGCGATGTGTAATCTTCGAGATATATCAATGTGTTCAGTGACAATGAACACGCTGTATGTTCTGCGCAACTACTCCGTAACCGGCCGGGGTGGCCGAGCGGTTCTAGGCGCTACAGTGTGCAACCGCGCCACCGCTACGGTCCCAGGTTCGAATCCTGCCTCGGGCAGGACGATGCATTTATGATCTGGCCACACGCCGCAGAAGCTCTCGAACAATTCGTGGAACACATGAACAGCATACATTCGAACATCCAGTTCACTGTCGAGATGGAGAAGGAAGGGAAACTGCCTTTCTTAGACGTTTTAGTGCAGCGACAGGCGGACGGGCGTGTCGGCCACTCTGTATACCGCAAGCCGACGCATACCGATTTATACCTGAATGCACAGGGTTTCCATCATCCTGCTCGGAAGAGAACCGTTTTGAACACTTTGGTATATAGAGCAAAAACTGTTTCTGACGAGGACCACTTAAGGTCCGAGATTAACCATCTGAAGCACGTGTTCCGAAAGAGTGGCTAAGGTGCACGCGATGTAAAGGAAGCGTTCTCCAAAAAAAGGAAACGTGAAAATGCTGCACACTCGCAGGATGAAACACCGATTGCGGTTCTTCCTTTTTGTGGCGCGATTTCCAGCAAAATAGGAAGAGTCCTGCGTAGACCAGGTATAAGACCGATTTTTCGTCCTCCTAAGAAAATTAAGGACATGATGCGCCCTGCTAAGGACAATCTCAACCTCAGGGTCCCTGCAGTTTATACTATCCCTATGAATGTGGAAGCAATTATGTAGGTCACACGATTCGTACGGTTTCCGACCGCTGTGCAGAACACCAACGCCATATTAAAAATAGAGAACTGGAGAAATCGGCAATTGCGGAGCACAGCCTCACGAACAAACATATAATATTTTTCGATGAAACAAAAATTCTGTCCCATGCCTCCATGTACTGGGATTTTGTTATTAAAGAGGGTGTTGAAATAAGAATGAGCCAAAAGAACTTTAACCGCGACAGCAGATACCATCTGGGCTGTGGATGGAAACGAGCGCTTGACGCAGAGAAGCAGCAGAGACGTTCCTTCCAAGGTTTACGTTCCAACGGAAGCGGTGGCGCCACCGGCGCACACAGTGACACCGTCTGCGACAGCAGTACGTAATCGCCGACCAATCATAAGCCGACCAATCAGAAGCCGTCTTCGGGCTATATAGGCGCTACCACAGCAGCAGTGGAGGCATTCAGCTCCTGACGATGACGATGGAGGTAATCGTCGGAAGCTCGAGATTTTATTGAGAACTGACGCGGCAAGAACACCGAGAATATTTTACATGTAAGTGCCGTCGCGAAGAACTTCGTTCGCACTAGTCAAAGACGCTAACCCCCCCCCCCCACACACACACACACACACCACTTTTTCTCTCATCAGTCTGGTGACTTCAGTAGAAGGCCGAAACGCGGAAAAAAAGAAATTAGGGAATGTGTGTTCTCAAACTCGCGACTTCGAGTCTACATTCGCGACATCTACCGCACTCTTTGTTTCCTTTTCTTCTGTTTTCTTCGACTTCTCGGTTTCCTGTAGTGCGCAGACCCCTAGACTACGGCGGGAAAACAGCAATTAGCATACAGCAGGTAACTGAGCGCGTTGGGTCTTAGAGCTACTCTGAGGTGAAGAGATTGGCTCAGTTAGAAGAGCGATGACAAAAAAAAAAGAAGAACAACATATGTGGTATATAGTGGACCACGCGTTTATCAAGCAGGATATACGGTTATCGCTACTTAGACTATCTTACATATGTTGTTGTCGCTGTTGTTGTTGTTTTCTCCAGTATAGAGGCTGGTTTGAACAGCTCTCCATGCTACTCTATCCTCTGCAAGCTCCTTCATCTCCGAACAACTACTGCAACCTACACCCTTCTGAATTTGGTTAGTGTATTGATATCTCGGCTTCCCTCTACGATTTTTACCCTCCACGCTGCCCTCCAATACTAAATTGGTGATCCCTTGATGCCGCAGAACGTATCCTACCAACCGATCCCTTCTTCTACCCAATTTATGCCACAAATTCCTCTTCTCCCCATTTCTGTTCAGCACCTCCTCATTAGTTATGTGATCCACCCATCTAATCTTCACCATTCTTCTGTAGCACCACACTTCGAAAGCTTCTATTCTCCTCTTGTCCAAACTAATTATCGTCCATATTGCACTTCCATAGATGGCTACACTCCATACAAATACTTTCAGAAACAATTTCTTGACACTTAAATCTATACTCGTTGTTAACAAATTTCTCTTCTTCAGAAACGCTTTCCTTGCCATAGCCAGTCTACATTTTATATCCTCTCTACTTCGATAATCATCAGTTATTTTGTCCCCCAAACAGCAAAACTCATTTACTACTTTAAATATCTTATTTCCTAATCTAATTCCCTCGCCATCACCTGATTTAATTCGACAACGTTCCATTATCCTCATTTTGCTTTTGTTGATGTTCATCTTATATCCTCCTTTCAAGACACTGTCCATTCCCTTTAGCTGCTCTTCCAGGTCCTTCGCTATCTCTGACAGAATTACAATGTCATCGCCAAACCTCGAAGTTTTTAATTCTCCATGGATTTTAATTTCTACTTCAAATTTTTCTTTTGTTTCCTTCACTGCTTGCTCAATATACAGATTGAATAACATCGGGGACAGGCTATAACCCTGTCTCACTCCCTTCCCACCCACTGCTTCCCTTTCATGCCCCTCGACTCTTATAACTGCCATCTGGTCTCTGTACAAATTTTAAATAGCATTTCGCGCCCAGTATTTTACACGTGCCACCTTTAAAGTTTGAAAGAGAGTGTTCCAGTCAACATTGTCAAAAGCTTTCTCTAAGTCTACAAATTCTAGAAACGTATGTCTACATTTCATGAACCTGTCTTCTGGGTACCTTGAGTACCTCTACCGGTTCTCCTTTCTATTCCAGTTCGTATTGTTAGTGGAAAAAAGGATTGTCGGTATGCATCTGTGTGGGTATCTTTTCTGTTATCCATGAATTTCTACTAACCCTCGTCTTTTTACCTACTTGATGCTCTGATGGCTTCACTATTTCATCTCTCAAAGCTACGCATTCTTCCTATACTGTATTTCTTACTCCCGTTCTTGTCAATCGTTCCCTAATGGTCTGTCTGAAACTCTATATAACCTCTGGTTCTGTCATTTTATCCAGATCCTATCTCCTTAAATCCCCACCTTTTTGCAGTTTCTTCAGTTTTAATCTACAATCCATAACCAATAAATTGTTGTCCGAGTCCACATCTGCACCTGGAAATGTCTTACTATTTAAAACCTGGTTCCTAATCACTGTGTTACCATTATATTATGTATCTGGAATTTTGCAGCGTCTCAAGGTCTTTTCCATGTATACAGCCTTCTTTCATGATTATTTAACCAAGTGTTAGGTATAATTAAGTTATGCTCTGTGCAAAATTGTACTAGGCGGCTTCGTCTTTCATTCCTTACCCCTAGCCCGTATTCACCTGCTTAGAGAGACAGTTAATAAATTTAATCTTTGTAACTGAGACTTGGTCTCAATAGTACAGCTTCGACGTTGTAAGAGAGACTAATAGCTGTTAATTGTTCTGCAAATTAAATACACCAGATAGCATACAATGCAAATCTCATTAGAGAGTCTGCCACTGAGTCTTTTATGCACACATAAATCAATATTCCGTTCAATACAGTATTAATTCATCTTGAAGTATCAGAATGTTATGCACTTGGGTACGCATACACAACAAATTACGTTTGTTCTACGTTTATTCATCAGTGAACGCACGTTTTATAGCACTCTGTCTTCTTGGAGATCGCTAGCGACGAATACCAATTCCATCACCCTCATAAGCGAAACACTCAGACATATCACACGTAGGCTATATAAAGTGCGATCGGAATTCACATCAGGCGCTAGTTACGTAGCGAATCATTCTCAGTCGTCTCGTATTGGTAGTCTTTTTTCCATTGGTGACAGCGAACAGCAAGGAGTAGCATCCGGAAGTATACGGGGTGATCAAAAAGTTGGTATAAATTTGAAAACTGAATAAATTACGGAATAATGTAGATAGAGGGGTACAAATTGACACACATGCTTAGAATGACATGGGGTTTTCTTAGAACCAAAAAGACTCACAATTTAAAAAAATGTCCGACAGATGGCGCTTCATGCGATCAGAATAGCAATAATTACCACAACAAAGTAAGACAAAGCAAAGATGATTTTCTTTACAGGAAATGCTCAATATGTCCACCATCATTCCTCAACAATAGCTGTAGTCGAGGAATAATGTTGTGAACAGCACTGTAAAGAATGTCCGGAGTTATGGTGAGGCACTGGAGTCGGATGTTGTCTTTCAGCATCCCTAGAGATGTCGGTCGATCACGATACACTTGCGACTTCTGGTAACCCCAAAGCCAATAATCGCACGGACTGAGGTCTGGGGACCTGGGAGGCCAAGCATGATGAAAGTGGCGGCTGAGCACACGATCATCACCAAACGACGCGCGTAAGAGATCTTTCACGCGTCTAGCAATACTATTTTTTTTTTTTGTTATAATAAAACCCCATGTCATTCCAAGCATGTGTGTCAATTTTTACCTCTTTATCTACATTATTCCGTGGTTTATTAAGTTTTCAAATGTATACTGACTTTCTGATCACCCGGTACATTACACGGTCCAGCGACATTGACGTGACCACTTGCCGAAAGCGCGGATAACTGTTTTCAGGAGGGAGGGCGTGCGGGAAGTGGGTCAGAATTGTTCTAGAAGGCATTGACAGGGATGTCGAGCCATTCCCATTCCTGTGTCGGTGCCACCTGCGTGTAGTTTGTCGGTCGAGGCTCCACGGCCTTATTGAGGTGGAGCCAAACATTCTCGATTCGGTTTAAATCCAGGGAGTTTGGTGGTGCCAGGGGAGTACAGTGACCTCATCGCGGTGCTCTTCGAATCACCCACGTGCCCTGCGAGCTGTGCGACACGTTGCGTTGTCCTGCTGGTAGACGCCATTGTGGGCGTGGTCCCTAACTGTAGATGGACGCTTATGTGAATCGAGTGTGCCTTCCAGAATGACGAGACCGTCCAGGGCACGCCACATTCCCCGGACCGTAAAGCTCCATCCTCCGGCCTAGACCATTCCGACGACTGTTGCAGCGTGTTATCCTTCTTAAATTTCACGCCATACATTCCAACGACCACGGGTACGACGGAGCACAAAACGTGATCCACCAGATGGATGTAAAGTTGCGGCACCGGCGTTGTTTCAGGTAACACTGCCTCTACGATTTTTACCCTCCACGCTGCCCTCCAATAGTAAATTGGTGATCCCTTGATGCCTCAGAACATGCCCTACCAACCGATCCCTTCTTCTAGTCAAGTTGTGCCACAAACGTCTCTTCTCCCCAATCCTGTTCAACACCTCCTCATTAGTTATGTGATCTACCCATCTAATCTTCAGCATTCTTCTGTAGCACCACATGTAACATCCACGTGATAAATTTTTGGCTACAGTGCGACGAGAGGAAATTATGCCTCTAACAGTTATAAACATTATCTACTCGACGTATAAAAAACAGTGAAAACTTATAAATATTAATTATTTATATAATATTCTATGATGTAATTGGACATATCGATGTGTATCATACAAAGACAATGATAATTGTATATCCTTTTATGATCTGCGTTTGTCTTCCTTTGTTTTTAACTTTTGTTGGTTGGCTTTTGTAAGTTGCGGACGCATATCGAACTGAGGTCTGTTAAGAAATTGTAATTATTTGTTAATTATTACTTGAAAATAGAGTTCATTATTATTATAAATATGAGTGAATAATTATTTGTAACTTTAATTCCTCTCTCAGTAGGCATTATCTGTGTTAATTATTTCTTTCCGCTGCAGCAGCGCAGCCATTGATGATAGCGATTTGTATCGCGTTTTTGTCTGTGTATTCCTTAGAAACAAATCAAATGTTTGCTTGATGAAGTCTAAATAGTGCACAATACGAAAGTAGATTTTAATAAGCATTTTAAATATTTACTTATTTGCTCTAACAATAGAAAGTCTCTATCAGTTGTCTTGCCGCCATCTTAACAATTATCACAGCGGCAAATTCAAATTACGCAACTCTGCAGACATAAAAGCTGAATGTAATACAAATGTGTAAAAATAAATGTGCACCGGTGGTCCCGCACTCATTTTAATGAAAACAATTCGAATCAGATTGGTTCTTTAAGAACATGCTCATAGCACGATCGTTATAACAAACTTTTCTACTTGATGTATAGAGCCGAAATTAATTAAGCACGAGTTGCGAAGAATATTGTTTCAGGTAACATACGTCAGTGTTGTGCGCGGCTGATATTCGGTGGTTTTAATGATAATTTTGCTTAATTTTGCTTAATCAATAGTTGTGTTGAATCTGTTGTATGAACTGTGATTTAGTAACACACAACTTACAGACAACACTTTAACACGACGTTAACTTGGAGTTCTTTAGCAACTTGATCAAATCTTTAGCCGGGAGAAAAATTATTTAGTAATTATTCAATGTAATAAAATAAGATTATCATTTTCATTTACAAATTAGTTAAATACCAAACCACTGAATAACACAGCAAACGCCACACACATTTCGAAAGCTTCTATTCTCTTCTTGTCTAATCTATTTATCGTCCATGTTCCACTTCCATACATGGCTACACTCCATACAAATACACTCCTGGAAATTGAAATAAGAACACCGCGAATTCATTGTCCCAGGAAGGGGAAACTTTATTGACACATTCCTGGGGTCAGATACATCACATGATCACACTGACAGAACCACAGGCACATAGACACAGGCAACAGAGCATGCACAATGTCGGCACTAGTACAGTGTATATCCACCTTTCGCAGCAATGCAGGCTGCTATTCTCCCATGGAGACGATCGTAGAGATGCTGGATGTAGTCCTGTGGAACGGCTTGCCATGCCATTTCCACCTGGCGCCTCAGTTGGACCAGCGTTCGTGCTGGACGTGCAGACCGCGTGAGACGACGCTTCATCCAGTCCCAAACATGCTCAATGGGGGACAGATCCGGAGATCTTGCTGGCCAGGGTAGTTGACTTACACCTTCTAGAGCACGTTGGGTGGCACGGGATACATGCGGACGTGCATTGTCCTGTTGGAACAGCAAGTTCCCTTGCCGGTCTAGGAATGGTAGAACGATGGGTTCGATGACGGTTTGGATGTACCGTGCACTATTCAGTGTCCCCTCGACGATCACCAGTGTTGTACGGCCAGTGTAGGAGATCGCTCCCCACACCATGATGCCGGGTGTTGGCCCTGTGTGCCTCGGTAGTATGCAGTCCTGATTGTGGCGCTCACCTGCACGGCGCCAAACACGCATACGACCATCATTGGCACCAAGGCAGAAGCGACTCTCATCGCTGAAGACGACGTCTCCATTCGTCCCTCCATTCACGCCTGTCGCGACACCACTGGAGGCGGGCTGCACGATGTTGGGGCGTGAGCGGAAGACGGCCTAACGGTGTGCGGGACCGTAGCCCAGCTTCATGGAGACGGTTGCGAATGGTCCTCGCCGATACCCCAGGAGCAACAGTGTCCCTAATTTGCTGGGAAGTGGCGGTGCGGTCCCCTACGGCACTGCGTAGGATCCTACGGTCTTGGCGTGCATCCGTGCGTCGCTGCGGTCCGGTCCCAGGTCGACGGGCACGTGCACCTTCCGCCGACCACTGGCGACAACATCGATGTACTGTGGAGACCTCACGCCCCACGTGTTGAGCAATTCGGCGGTACGTCCACCCGGCCTCCCGCATGCCCACTATACGCCCTCGCTCAAAGTCCGTCAACTGCACATACGGTTCACGTCCACGCTGTCGCGGCATGCCACCAGTGTTAAAGACTGCGATGGAGCTCCGTATGCCACGGCAAACTGGCTGACACTGACGGCGGCGGTGCATAAATGCTGCGCAGCAAGCGCCATTCGACGGCCAACACCGCGGTTCCTGGTGTGTCCGCTGTGCCGTGCGTGTGATCATTGCTTGTACAGCCCTCTCGCAGTGTCCGGAGCAAGTATGGTGGGTCTGACACACCGGAGTCAATGTGTTCTTTTTTCCATTTCCAGGAGTGTACTTCTACTCAATAGAATTTTTAGAGATGTGTATAAGGTGTGTGTGCTGACGTGTACTTTCAGAAACGGCTTCCTGACACTTAAATAAATACTCGATGTTAACAAAACTTCTTTACTACTTTAAGTGTCTCATTTCCCAATCTAATACCCGAGTTAATTCGACTACATTCCATTATCGTCGTTTTGCTTTTGTTGATGTTCATCTTATATCCTCCTTTCAAGACACTATCGATTCCGTTCAATTGCTCTTCCAAGTCTTTTGCTGTCTCTGACAGAATTACGTCATCGGCGAACCTCAAAGTTTTTATTACTTCTCCATAGATTTTAATACCTACTCCGAATTTTTCTTTTGTTTCCTTCACTGCTTGCTCAATATACAGATTGAATAACATCGGGGAGAGGCTACAACCCTGTCTCACTCCCTTCCCAACCACTGCTTCCCTTTCATGCCCCTCAACTCTTATAACTGCCATTTGGTTTCCATACAAACTGTAAATAGCCTTCGCTCCCTGTACTTTACCCCTGCCACCTTCAGAATTTGAAAGAGAGTATTCCAGTCAACATTGTCAAAAGCTTTCTCTAAGTCTACAAATGCTAGAAACGTACGTTTGCCTTTCCTTAATCTAGCTTCTAAGATAAGTCGTAGGGTCAGTATTGCCTCACGTGTTCCAATATTTCTACGGAATCCAAACTGATCTTCCCCAAGGTCGGCTTCTACTAGTTTTTCCATTCGTTTGTAAAGAATTCGCGTTAGTTGATGTGTCGGCAGCGGGGCCAACACCTTGTAGATCGAAGTGGCTGAAAGTGCACGCTAAACTAACGCAGACGGGCGTGAAGTACTGGAACATGAGACTTATTAATGAATAAGAAGAACAGTACGTAGCTGGAATAATATACTTAACTTTATTCTCTTGTTGGAATACATCTCTTGAATAGTAGTAAGCTATAAGCACTGATACAAATGGCGCCTTGCTAGGTAGTAGCTATGGAATAAGCTGAAGGCTATTCTATCAGTCTCTCGGCAAATGAGAGGAAGACTTGGTAGGTCTGGTCGCAAGCTATGTCGTCCGTACAACTGGGGCGAGGTCATGTCCGTGTCTTGTGACCTGCCATGTGGTGGCGCTAGGTTTGCGATTACACAGTGGCGACACGCGGGTCCGACATGTACTACAGGACCGCGGCCGATTTAAGTTACCACCTAGCAAGTGTGGTGTCTAGCGGTGACACCACATTAGTATTTTTCAGCCGTCACTTTAGAGTGATAGTTCGGTAATTTTCACATCTGTCAACACCTGCTTTCTTTGGGATTGGAATTATTATCTTCTTCTTGAAGTCTGAGGGTATTTCGCCTGTCTCATACATCTTGCTCACCAGATGGTAGAGTTTTGTCAGGACTGGCTCTCCCAAGGCCGTCAATAGTTCTAATGGAATGTTGTCTACTCCCGGGGCCTTGTTTCGACTTAGGTCTTTCAGTGCTCTGTCAAACTCTTCACGCAGTATCATATATCCCATTTCATTTTCATCTACATCCTCTTCCATTTCCATAATATTGTCCTCAAGTACATCGCCCGTGTATAGACCCTCTATATACTCCTTCCATCTTTCTGCTTTCCCTTCTTTACTTAGAACTTGGTTTCCATCTGAGCTCTTGATATTCATACAAGTAGTTCTCTTTTCTCCAAAGGTCTCTTTAATTTTCCTGTAGGCAGTATCTATCTTACCCCTAGTGAGATAAGCCTCTACATCCTTACATTTATCCTCTAGCCATCCCTGCTTAGCCATTTTGCACTTCCTGTCGATCTCATTTTTGAGACGTTTGTATTCCTTTTTGCCTGCTTCATTTACAGCATTTTTATATTTTCTCCTTTCATCAATTAAATTCAATATTTCTTCTGTTACCCAAGGATTTCTACTAGCCCTCGTCTTTTTACCTACTTCATTCTCTGCTACCTTCACTACTTCATCCCTCAAAGCTACCCATTCCTCCTCTACTGTATTTCATTCCCCCATTCCTGCCATTTGTTCACTTACGCTCTCACTGAAACTCTGTACAACCTCTGGTTTACTCAGTTTATCCAGGTCCCATGTCCTTAAATTCCCACCTTTTTGCAGTTTCTTCATTTTCAAACTACAGTTCATAACCAATAGATTGTGGTCAGAGTCCACATCTGCCCCTGGAAATGTCTTACAATTTAAAACCTGGTTCCTAAATCTCTGTCTTACCATGGTATAATCTATCTGAAACCTTTTAGTATCTCCAGGCTTCTTCCATGTATACAACCTTCTTTCATGATTCTTGAACCAAGTGTTAGCTATGATTAAGTTGTGCTCTGTGCAAAAGTCTACCAGGCGGCTTCCTCTTCCATTTCTTAACCCCAATCCATATTCACCTATTACGTTTCCTTCTGTTCCTTTTCCTACTACTGAATTCCAATCACCCATGGCTATTAAATTTTCGTCTACCTTCACTATCTGAACAATTTCTTTTATTCCATCATACATTTCTTCAATTTCTTCGTCATCTGCAGAGCTAGTTGGCATATAAACTTGTACTACTGTAATAGGCGTGGGCTTCGTGTCTATCTTGGCCACAATAATGCGTTCACTATGCTGTTTGTAGTAGCTTACCCGCATTCCTATTTTTTATTCATCATTAAACCTACTCCTGCATTACGCCTATTTGACTTTGTATTTATAACCCTGTATTCGCCTAACCAAAAGTCTTGTTCCTCCTGCCACCGAGCTTCACTAATTCCCACTATATCTAACTTTAATCTATTCATTTCCCTTTTTAAATTTTCTAACCTACCTGCCCGATTAAGGGATCTGACATTCCACGCTCCGATCAGTAGAACGCCAGTTTTCTTATTCCTGACAACGACGTCCTCTTGAGCAGTCCCCGCCCGCAGATCCGAATGGGGGACTATTTTACCTCCGGAATATTTTATCCAAGAGGACGCCATCATCATTAACCATACAGTAAAGCTGCATGCCCTCGGGAAAAATTACGGCTGTAATTTCCCCTTGCTTTCAACCGTTCGCAGTACCAGCACAGCAAGGCCGTTTTGGTTAGTGTTACAAGGCCAGATCAGTCAATCATCCAGACCGTTCCCCTGGCAACTACTGAAAAGGCTGCTGCCCCTCCTCAGGAACCACACGTTTGTCTGGCCTCTCAACAGATACCCCTCTGTTGTGGTTGCACCTGCGGTACGGCTATCTGTACCGCTGGGGCACGCAAGCCTCCCCACTAACGGTAAGGTCCATGGTTCATGGGGGGGGGGGGGGTGAACATTAGATAAATCGTTGAACTTCTGCATTACAACCACGGCGCCGTTTTGCGCCTCCCGCGACTCGCATTATATACCCTCCACTGACAGCGCAGTCACCTGGCGTCTGTGAGTGGTTACTGAACGTTTAGCACAGGTGGTGGTGGTATTAATGCAACTGACCCTGTACTATTGTGACTTAAATTGAAGCTAGACGATTGTTAATGAAGTTCTGGTCCCTGGGGCCAGCAAAGACGTGTTTTGAGGCGCCACGAACAGCGGCGGGGTACCCAGCCGCTGTCACCAACCATTCGGCCCGATAACCAGGAGTGATGGTTTGGGGTGCCATTTCATTTCATAACAGGACCTCTTTGGTTGACACCGCGCTAGATTCTGCAATGGTTAGCACACCGCACTCTCATAAAATCGCTTACATGTTCTAAATGTCTTGCCAATAAAGCGCAGGCTTTGGTTAGGCTTCCCCACAACATTTTCAATGTGTTCCTTCCAATTTAAGTTGTTCGTAATTGTAATTCCTAGGTATTTAGTTGAATTTACGGCCTTTAGATTTTAATGATTTATCCTGTAACCGAAGTTTAACGGATTCCTTTTAGCTCTCATGTGGATCATCTCACACTTTTCGTTATTCAGCGTTTATTGCCAATTTTCGCCCCCTTACACATATCTTTCCAATTTGTTTTGATCTTCTGATGACTTCATTAGTCGATAAACGACAGCGTCATGTGCAAACAAATTAAGACGGCTGCTCAGATTGTCTTCCAAATCGTTTATGTAGATAAAGAACAACAAGGGCCTTTTAACACTATCTTGGGGAACGCCAGAAATCTGTATTGTTTTACTCGATGGCTTTGCGTCAGTTACTACGAACTGTGACCTCTCTGACAGGAAATCAAGTATCCAGTCACATAACTGGGACGATATTCCGTAGGCAAGCAATTTCACTACAAGCCGCTTCTGTGGTACAGTGTCAAAAGCCTTCTGGAAGCACAAATACGGAAACAACCTGAAATCCCTTGTCAATAGCACTCAACAATTCGTGCGGTAAACCGCTAGTTGTGTTTCACAACAACGATGTTTTCTAAATCCATGTTGGCTGTGTGGCAATAGACCGTTTTATTCGAGGTAATTCATCATGTTCAAACACAATATATGTTCTAAAATCGTGCTGCATAATTACGTTAATGATATGGGCCTGTAATTTAATGGATTACTCTTACTATCTTACTTGAATGTTGGTGTGACTCCGCAGATTTCCAGTCTTTGGGTATGGATCTTTCGTCGGGACAACGGTTTATATGATTGTTAAGTATGTAGCTATTGCATCAGCTTATTCTGAAAGGAATGTAATTGGTATACAGTCTGGACCAGAATACATGCTTTTATTAAGTTATTTAAGTTTCTTCACTATTCCGAGGACATCTATTTCTTCGTAACTCATGTTGGCAGCTGTTCTTGATTCTAATTCTGCAGTATTTACTTCGCCTTGTTCTGTGGAGGCATTTCGGAAGGCTGTGTTTAGTAACTCTGCCTGGGCAGCGCTGTCTTCGATAGTATTTCCATTGCTATCGCGCAGAGAAGGCATTTATTATCTCTTGTCGCTACCATACTTCACATACGACTAGAATCTCTTTGGATTTTCTGCCAGGTTTCGGCACAAAATTTCTTTGCGGAAACTATTGGAAGCCTCTCGCATTGAAGGTCGCGCTAAATTTCGAGCTTCTGTGAAAGATCGACAATCTTGGCAATTTTGCGTCTGTTTAAATATGGTATGTTTCTTTAGTTGTTTCTGCAACAGTGTTCTCACTCGTTTTGTGTACCAAGGAAGATCACCTCCGTCGTTTGTTAAACTATTTGGTATAAATCTCTCAATTGCTGCCGATACTATTTCTCTTAATTGAAGCCAAATCTGGTCTACACTTACAGTATACTATTAAATTGGAAGTAGTGGAGATTGACTCTCAGGAAAGCTTCACGTGAATTTTTATCTGCTTTTTTGAATAGGTATATTTTTCGTTTATTTTTGGAGGATTTGGCGTTTCCGGTATTCAGTCTCGCTACGACATCTCTGTGTTCACTAATCCGTGTATTTGTTGCTAAGAGGCCAAGTGTGTTTCCACAACCGTTTACTATTCGCGTGGGCTCATAAACTAACTGCTCAAAATAATTATGAGAGAATGCGTTTAGCACAATTTTGGATGATATTTTACGCCTACCTCCGGAATTAAATATGTATTTCCAGCAACATATCGAGGATTAATTAAAGTCACCACCAACTATAATCGTATGAGTCGGGACCGTGTTTGAAACCAAACTCAATTTTTCTTTGAACCTTTCAGCAACTGTATCATCTGAATTGGCAGGTCGGTAAAAGGATCCAATTATTATTTTATTCCGGTTGCCAACAATCACCTCTGCTCATTCTAACTCACAGGAAGTGTCTACTTGAGTTTCGCGACAAGATAATCTACTTCTAACAGTAACAAACACAGCCTATCCTTTGGGAACACGGTTAGGTTCTTCGCGAAAATTTCGGCTGTTACCTCCAGTTATAGCCAACTTTGAGTGCCTATAACGATTTGAACATACTGCTTGCATCAGGGCCAGAGGTGAATCAGTGCGTTCTCGACTTGCTCAGTTTGTGAAGCCATTTCTCTCGAATAAATTATTTGAGTTTTTGAAACAGTGAAATATGTTTGTCTGTAGATGTACAGCACATCCACCGGTATCCGTCCCATTCGGGTAGTTCCTTCGTGGTGCCCCGTTTCTTTTGTCTTGCAGTGTATAATATTCATCTTCAAAACGAACGTTATGAGGAAATGACATATCGCAATGTCAATAAGGTATGTTATCCGACGAGGAATGGTGAAAATTTGAAGCAAAAAAGCTCCTATGGACATATGACCCATTCCGAACGGTTTCCGAGACAGATCACGTTTAATATAGATGGGCACCCATGTAAAAATGGGACAGATGGGAAGAAGTAAGTAAGCTGTTCATAATGCTGTCAGATAATACCGTAGACGGCTTTTGTCACGTATGATTCCTGATCGTGGAGTGTTTACGAGAATTTTCAGCACATTGCTTGAAACAGGTATTCTCCCAAGTTCCCATTTTTCTTCTGAACGTGTAGCTCAACGACGTGTACAGTAACAGCGACACACGGTTGAAATGGTGTCAGCGTAACCTTACCACCAGCATACGAAGACCTCACGAACCGACATCCCACGAACACGTGTATGGCGAACGCTACATTCGTGAAATGTGTACCCGTTTCACGTCCAGCTTCTCCACAATCTTCACACTGGCGACAAAGCCACTGGACTTGAATTTTGTCCCTGGTTAAATGACAATCGCCATTTGCCTCCATTAGTCGAAGCCACGTTTACGGGGAATGGAATCAACAAAACACGTAATAATCATCGATGGTCACAGGAGAGTCTATCCGTTGCAGTGGAAACTTATTTACAAGTTCGCTTTTCGATCAGTTGTTGGTGCGGCGTGGTCGGTAAGATGTTAATGGGCCTAGTCATCTTAGAAGAGCGAATTAAGGGACAGAATGACTTACATTTTATGGAGAACAGTCGAATGCTTTGAGGGCGCTGCTTTGGGCACGTCGACAGCAGCGGCACTTCCAGCGTGGTGGAACCAGTCCTCATTTTACCAGACGTATGAGGGAACGTATCAACCTCACTTCGATCCGATGGTCGTGGTAGTGCAATAAACGGGCCACCAAGATTGCCGGATCTTACGCCGTTAGATTTTAGTGTTTTGGGTTAGATGACGTCTGAGGTTTGAAAACGAAAGGTTATAACACTCCTGTCTGCTACTGCTATATCATAACCTTAAAGTTGGAGGCAGGTCGTGAAATAAAACTATCTTATTAAAGCAATTATGGTATAACGCAACAGAGTAGTGTTACCCTCTGAGAGGAATTTTGTTATGTTGACCGTGTTGTGAAGTGTTGTGAAGTGAAAGTCAGAATTACGTAATTACTCAAACAGTAACAAATAATGTTTTACGTAGCTACACTGTTTAAAGAATAAGGAAAATCGTCGCCAGCCTAATTAGGCAAGAGAAAGATTAACGTTCTCGTTTAAGAAAGTAGGTATGAGTAACTTTAACGGATAAACACAACCTATACTTTACCACACGCGAGTGCAACGAACTCTGACACCTGCATATGTTCTCGGTTAAGATTGGAAGCTAACAGAGCAGAACAAACTATTTGCGTAAATATAACAGATCACGAAACACACTATTACTTTGAGGGCTTATTCAAACTAAATGGTTTTTATAACATTACTATTAATATTCACTGCAGAATCATAAATTGCACATAGGTTAAGTATTATTTTTCAAACACTTCCCTAATTGACATAGAATTATAAATGTTGTTCACTGCAAAATTATGAGCTGGTAATAGGTTAAGTCTCTCTCAGTTAAATACTTTACTATTTAAAATGAAAGTTAATTGGAATTCACTAGCAGGTTACTTCTCACTGTCTTTCGAATAAAGACATTATTGTTTTCATTAATAGTGGTAAAGGATAACCTGTGGATTTTATTAAACTATTAATGTGCACTTTCAATACCCAAAAGAAACACGTGCTTAGCAAGCATGGGTATATAACTTTCCATAAATGCAGTTCACGACTTTTACTACAGTGAGACACAATGTTGACAAACTTACAAGAAACTGACTCACCTTTTAAAATTTACTACAGGCAGCACTATGATCATTAACTAAGCAACACCTTATAAGCCTCAGTTTTAAGAGCTTTTAATCTTTAAAAGAAACTGCAAATTGTCTTTATTACCACAATCTTCTACTTTCAAGTAAATGATTAAATATGTGGCTTTGAAACTCCACAATACTTTAAATTAGACTGCTTCCATCCCTGGGAGGCTTTCACAAGACTACATTTACTACCTCCCACAATTTCACTAAATCCACAGTAAATCTGTACACTCCCTTCTGTCCAAAGATCAAACAACATTATTTAATGTTCTGAGGCTTTCATTTTTTTCACAAACTATGACACTCGGTAATCATAGTTCAAATGGAGAGGAACCTGAGAGGTGTTGTGATAGGAAAAAAATCAAGGTAGGTACATGAATTCAGTTATAAGTTACCTTATATTTGAGCACACTAACACATCCAATGAGCTGATCCTTCACTGTACATTATTATAGTACTCCTCTTCAGAGATTGCGCAATGTGGTGGCAACTGCATGTTGGCAGGTGGATTTGCAGGGAGAATTGCTGGACTCTGTCCCTTCTTGGTGGCGATGATGGATACCAATTCCAGAAGCGTTCCCGCTATTTATCCATCCATCCGAGGCATTGGACAGTGGCAGAAAAAGCCTCTCTCGGAACTAGCACAATATACAACTTTTACATGGCAGTGCACAGTTTGGTAGCTCGTCCCCGACTGACTCTTGGTTCCACTTTTTCTACCTACCCAACCACAATATGCGCGCGCTACACTGTTCCGTTCCCGAGGGGAACCACTACACCTTTTATATACTAAAGAACTAAGAACCCTAACTGAGGATCAGCAGTTTACATAACAGCAACCAGACACATTAAATAAAACAGAACATTTGCACATATTGACATTTCTACAAAAAATTATTCACACAGAAATTACAATTATATACAGTACGTTTTGTTCCCTCCAAATGGGACAAAGAATTTAAATGACAGATATACTACATTGCATAGAATCAAACCACGACATCAAAGTTTTAACAAAGAAAGGAGTATACAATTTTATGTTATCGATTCAAACACATTTACAGATACTCAACGATGTAACATTAAATAAAACAAAAGCAAAATAAATCGGTAGAATATTAGAGATATGGTGTTACAAGGTAAAGACGCCAGATGAACCGCATCATGGACGTCGCTGCCCTCGTCATGGAACGTGCAGACACACTCACACAAGCAACGTAATGTGTTCTCCTAAGAGTGCACAAATGCACCGAAGTTGGAGGTAGGATATTCGAACGTTTATTGTGAACTGTACAAGAGCCGCTATGTAATGCTGAAAGGTGGATGAATTAAATGTATGTTTTCTTCAATTGATAATTTATAAAACGCATGTTCTAATGTTTAATAAGTGTTGTACGTGTGTCAACCTAACCGTGTACTGAAAATAATTAAGATCGTACGTTAAATGTTCTCTGTCTCGTACACCATTCGGAAATATCAATACAAACTTTCTTGCTCCAAATAATCGTCGCTGGTCACATAAGACGGCGCTTCCGCGAATAGGGGCGGGGCAGCGAAGGGAAGAGAACTGCGCATGCGCGGCAGCAGAGAGCGGGCGAACAAAGTGCGCGTTGCCGAACTGCGTTGCTGCGGACAACAGCCAGGCTCGTTTGCCATAGAGTAAATATCTCTGGAGTGAGCACTGCGTTCTGCGCATGTTGTCAACATTAAACCAGGACAGTCACGTGTTTTCGGGACTTCGCTGTGCGTGTGTGCTTTCCGCAGAGTTTGAAGTTTATAATATCAAGAGTTTTTGTTGTGTTTTCACTGTTTGTTGATAGTGTAATAGCGATGGTGAATTACTGTTGTTGCTACGGATGCAAAGAAAAATTTGTGAAAGGAGGGATAGTAACTTTTCACGGGTACTATGTTTAAAAACTTCGAGACGCATTATAGTTAAGGCTTGATTCTCTAGACCTATTTTTCTACGATTTTGTGACTATATAATAGATATTACTGCTCGTACAAAAGCTTACACACAATCACTTCCTCTCGTAAATTTGCTAGTGGAACAGGAAAGGGAATGTTTAGTTGTTTCAGCAAATACTATCCTCCATGCATTTATCAGTGACTTGTCGCTTATGTTTGTAGATTTGAAAGACGGGAGACATATAAATTCAATAGAGTGGGAGTCTGTAATTGTCTTCGTATAATATGTGTGTCCAAACCTTTTTGTCTACTATAAAGTTACAGTAGGAGACCATGTTAAGTGTGTCTAGGACATGGAGAATGATTATGTGTGATTTATATTTTAGTTTCCCGAAGGATGAACAACGAGAAAAGATGTGGCTCTAGAAAATAAGGAGGAGTAATTTTGTTCCCACAAAAAATTCCAAAGTATGTTCAAAACACTTTGAAGAGGAATGTTTAGACAGAGAAAAATTTGGACGTGTGGGCTGAAGGTAGATTCTATACCAACTATTTTTAATTTTCCACAGCACCTACTACCAATTTCTGCATTCAGCTTAAATACATTTTCTGCACAAATCAAATAAAAAACACAATAGTGTAGCTTATCAAAGTACACATTCATCTTCTTTGGTGTATTTGGCCTTCAATTTATTTTCTTCACCATCTGATTAAGAAGCGTAAAGTATTAGTAAACATGTCCCCAAACTCATTGATTCGTGTGAATTTCCACTTCCCTTAACGGTGATATGGGTTGACTGTCACATGACCAACTGTATTTGCTTTACAGTACATTTATTCTCCGATCGCCTTTTTTCCCCCTTCTTACTCAGTCTACTATTTATTTAATAAACTGGGAGCAAGTACGTAAAATGCGTACACTTCAAAGTTTCACCAGTAAGAAAAATTGTACTTTAGGTCGCGAAAACGAGAAAATAAATACGCAGAAATAGCAGAAAAAAGGACGAATTAGCAGGGATATAATCGCTAATGTGTGGCAAATTCGGTGTTTTTCGGACACTTTCAAAAGTACTAGCGTACTGCCAAGTCGTTTTGCAAGACTATCACTGCAAAAATGTACGTCAGGCACTGTAATACTATAAAGTGCCGTATCATACCGAAAACTACCAAAAATCGAGTGCATCTGACTGTGGCACCTATCACAAAGAAGCAGAATCCAATATCACTTGCCCTTAAAATTTACTTAGCTGGTTTATTCCCGGCATCAAATGGATACTTGTTAAAATATCTGCGCAACATATATAAATAATCTACGACACGTACGAAAAGAATCTGTCTGTACTAGGGATGTAGTGACATTCGAAATATACAGGGCGCTATACAGACAAATACACGACGTCCCGAGAACACGTGACCAGGCCGACAATATATGTTCACAACACAAAATCTGTTCTGCGCATGTGAATGCTCACTCCAGAGATATTTACTCTATGTCGTTTGCCTACGGAACAAAAATCTATGAGGTGAACAGTAAATATGAAAACCAATTTGAGACGGTCATCACGAGCGAAATATTAATTCACGTCTTGACGACGTTGCGTCCACTGCTCCACAGATTGCGTGACATCGGGAGGCGAGAACAGCTGACACACCTTTGTGAAGATGTGAAGTACAATTTTTCTCAAAATGACAATTGTCTAACGACAAGATCATTGAAACTGCTTGCAATAATTATCATTTATTGCAATTTGGACTTGTAATATTATTGGGATTTCCGTCGTATGAAAGCTGTGAGTACCCTTGGAAAGGCATTCACCTATCTGTATATTAAATGATCAATTTATGAGGTGAGACCTATTCTTTGAAAGACATTTGTTTTATACAATTTACGTACCTGTAAAGATGCGCACCTAGCGCGGACGCTAATACATCGATTGCGCAGTCAAAGAAACATTTTAACAGAAGCTGAACTGAACTTTCTGCTTCGATCTAAATAAAAGATGACAGTAAAAAGTTTTTAGATCTTCAGATTCTATCGTACTTCTGCTTGTAATGTGAAAGCATAAAGAAGGTCTTGCCAGCGTGCAGACAACAGTTATTAATTAATAAAATTCAAGTAATTTATGTTCGATACTGTGAATCGGCAAGTTATTGTTATGACGGTGTTGAACGGTGCAAGAATTGTCTCGAAGGAAGGAGAAAAGTAATGACTGTAATCTGTGACAAAAACGTGAACCAAGAAACTAGTACAGGACAGGCTGAAATCTGATCGCAACATACAGTTAGAAAATTACTTATGTAAGTTATACTGTTTATAAAGAAGCTCTAATTGCTTGTGAGAATTATTAAAATATATTTAGTGTTTACCAGATTTCTTATTCTATTCTTTTCTTTATTTTTTTTTACCTCCAGGTCATATTATTTTTGTAATTATCAAACAGCCTTTACTACAGCAGAGAATACTGCGACATCCTGGTCGTGTACAGAAGGCCGCCCCTTGTCTTCTATACGAGGTGCATTCAAGTTCTAAGGCCTCCGATTTTTTTTCTAATTAACTACTCACCCGAAATCGATGAAACTGGCGTTCATTCTCGACGTAATCGCCCTGCAGACGTACACATTTTTCACAACGCTGACGCCATGATTCCATGACAGCGGCGAAGGCTTCTTTAGGAGTCTGTTTTGACCACTGGAAAATCGCTGAGGCAATAGCAGCACGGCTGGTGAATGTGCGGCCACGGAGAGTGTCTTTCATTGTTGGAAAAAGCCAAAAGTCACTAGGAGCCAGGTCAGGTGAGTAGGGAGCATGAGGAATCACTTCAAAGTTGTTATCACGAAGAAACTGTTGCGTAACGTTAGCTCGATGTGCGGGTCCGTTGTCTTGATGAAACAGCACACGCGCAGCCCTTCCCGGACGTTTTTGTTGCAGTGGAGGAAGGAATTTGTTCTTCAAAACATTTTCGTAGGATGCACCTGTTACCGTAGTGTCCTTTGGAACGCAATGGGTAAGGATTACTCCCTCTCTGTCCCAGAACATGGACACCATCATTTTTTCAGCACTGGCGGTTACCCGAAATTTTTTTGGTGTGCTTCCATTGAGCTGACTGGCGCTTTGTTTCTGGATTGAAAAATGGCATCCACGTCTCATTCATTGTCACAACCGACGAAAAGAAAGTCCCATTCATGCTGTCGTTGCGCGTCAACATTGCTTGGCAACATGCCACACGGGCAGCCGTGTGGTCGTCCGTCAGCATTCGTGGCACCCACCTGGATGACACTTCTCGCATTTTCAGGGCGTCATGCAGTATTGTGTGCACAGAACCCACAGAAATGTCAACTCTGGAGGCGATCTGTTCAACAGTCATTCGGCGATCCCCCAAAACAATGCTCTCCACTTTCTCGATCATGTCGTCAGACCGGCTTGTGCGAGCCCGAGGTTGTTTCGGTTTGTTGTCACACGATGTTCTGCCTTCATTAAACTGTCGCACCCACGAAGGCACTTTCGACACATCCATAACTCCATCACCACGTCTCCTTCAACTGTCGATGAATTTCAATTGGTTTCACACCACGCAAATTCAGAAAACGAATGATTGCACGCTGTTCAAGTAAGGAAAATGTCGCCATTTTAAGTATTTAAAACAGTTCTCATTCTCGCCGCTGGCGGTAAAATTCCATCTGCCATACGACTGCCATCTCTGGGACGTATTGACAATGAACGCGGCCTCATTTTAAAACAATGCGCATGTTTCTATCTCTTTCCAGTCTGGAGAAAAAAAATCGGAGGCCTTAGAACTTGAATGCACCTCGTACAACTCATAGCTGCCCCATTTATTAATGATTTCATTTGCAAATGCAATTTTTTTAATGTTCATTGTTAAAGGTCCCTTAGGTGATTATAAATTTCATACTGATTACGTAAAGAAATACGGACGGTTCTTTTCCAAATAATAGAAGTCTTTGCGTAATCAAAAACTAGCCTCCTTCTGACAACGATAAGGAGCCGACCAGAAGACGGACGTCTTCGACCGCTTTCGTGTTAACTGTGGCAAAGCTGTGCCAAACTGGGAATACGACATTCTAGTATGAAACACAGTATATAATTATCAGATTAAAATTGAAAGAATTGATATATATTTAACCTATTTGTTTTTTTAATCATACACGTCAAAATTAACATCAAGCACAAACCGAAATCATTATATTTGCTTCACAACTACACTCCTGGAAATTGAAATAAGAACACCGTGAATTCATTGTCCCAGGAAGGGGAAACTTTATTGACACATTCCTGGGGTCAGATACATCACATGATCACAGTGACAGAACCACAGGCACATAGACACAGGCAACAGAGCATGCACAATGTCAGCACTAGTACAGTGTATATCCACCTTTCGCAGCAATGCAGGCTGCTATTCTCCCATGGAGACGATCGTAGAGATGCTGGATGTAGTCCTGTGGAACGGCTTGCCATGCCATTTCCACCTGGCGCCTCAGTTGGACCAGTGTTCGTGCTGGACGTGCAGACCGCGTGAGACGACGCTTCATCCAGTCCCAAACATGCTCAATGGGGGACTGATCCGGAGATCTTGCTGGCCAGGGTAGTTGACTTACACCTTCTAGAGCACGTTGGGTGGCACGGGATACATGCGGACGTGCATTGTCCTGTTGGAACAGCAAGTTCCCTTGCCGGTCTAGGAATGGTAGAACGATGGGTTCGATGACGGTTTGGATGTACCGTGCACTATTCAGTGTCCCCTCGACGATCACCAGTGTTGTACGGCCAGTGTAGGAGATCGCTCCCCACACCATGATGCCGGGTGTTGGCCCTGTGTGCCTCGGTCGTATGCAGTCCTGATTGTGGCGCTCACCTGCACGGCGCCAAACACGCATACGACCATCATTGGCACCAAGGCAGAAGCGACTCTCATCGCTGAAGACGACACGTCTCCATTCGTCCCTCCATTCACGCCTGTCGCGACACCACTGGAGGCGGGCTGCACGATGTTGGGGCGTGAGCGGAAGACGGCCTAACGGTGTGCGGGACCGTAGCCCAGCTTCATGGAGACGGTTGCGAATGGTCCTCGCCGATACCCCAGGAGCAACAGTGTCCCTAATTTGCTGGGAAGTGGCGGTGCGGTCCCCTACGGCACTGCGTAGGATCCTACGGTCTTGGCGTGCATCCGTGCGTCGCTGCGGTCCGGTCCCAGGTCGACGGGCACGTGCACCTTCCGCCGACCACTGGCGACAACATCGATGTACTGTGGAGACCTCACGCCCCACGTGTTGAGCAATTCGGCGGTACGTCAACCCGGCCTCCCGCATGCCCACTATACGCCCTCGCTCAAAGTCCGTCATCTGCACATACGGTTCACGTCCACGCTGTCGCGGCATGCTACCAGTGTTAAAGACTGCGATGGAGCTCCGTATGCCACGGCAAACTGGCTGACACTGACGGCGGCGGTGCACAAATGCTGCGCAGCTAGCGCCATTCGACGGCCAACACCGCGGTTCCTGGTGTGTCCGCTGTGCCGTGCGTGTGATCATTGCTTGTACAGCCCTCTCGCAGTGTCCGGAG
Organism: Schistocerca nitens; assembly: GCF_023898315.1. NCBI lineage: Eukaryota > Metazoa > Arthropoda > Insecta > Orthoptera > Acrididae > Schistocerca > Schistocerca nitens. The sequence continues at coordinate 228,198,793 of NC_064623.1, forward strand.
CAAGTATGGTGGGTCTGACACACCGGTGTCAATGTGTTCTTTTTTCCATTTCCAGGAGTGTACTTCTACTCAATAGAATTTTTAGAGATGTGTATAAGGTGTGTGTGCTGATATGCTTGACTGTAGTTAAGTGTAATCACTGAGCATAAAAAAGAATTAGTGGTAGAAAAGACTATCGTAAATATGGTCTGTAAGTTGTAATATTTTTCGCGGTTAGCGAGAATTTTGAGTGTAAACTAACTCGTTCGACATTACAGTGACAGACCGCATCTATAATCCAGTGAACAAGCCAACAATTAACCATTATCTGCGAATAACTCCATGGAATGGTGACCGATCGAAAACCACCTACATCTCGAGAAGTAACAGTTACTGTCAGTTTAGGGCCTTGAAAATGACATGTGGAAATGTCGGACTTTTGACAAATTTAGCCGGCTGCATTCTCGCGTGTTCTTAGAGCATGCAACACGGTGGGAGAAGCTTAAGTTCTCCCTGGGCAATATATTGTACATTATAGCCTGCATAATTCACAGGATTTGCCTCATTCACGATACACTGAATGTTATCCTGAATGCTTTTTTTTCCCCTACATAGCCTTATCCTTCTGCCAAATTCATTCCATAGGGCGACAATGACAGTGACATGTGGGTGAACTCAAAACTGTTTGACGCCATTCACGTAAAAGGAAGTCAAGTTTGTACGTTCTGTCACGTGACTTGTGCAGTATAAATTAACGAGCTGCAGGAGACCGGCACGAGTCTGGTTTACACGGTGCTTAATATTTTTTTATTTTTAAGCCGGGGAAAAATATCCGCTTTCTGGTGTTTTTACTCGATGTTTTCTCTGTAACAGTTGAATTATAACTGTCAATGACCGACTTCGCAGCAAGGTATGACAAGAACTGTGAATCGCGTAACGAAACTGACAGCGTTGATTTCCGAATGGCAATCACTGCTGTTTATCTTACACGTAAACACAAGTTTACTCTCAGAAACAAAGACGAAGAGTCAGTATGCAGAATAATTATCTGAGAACCTATTCCTATGAAAACTTTAAAACCGCCCGTGCCATCACTCATTTTCCAGCAGATCTTCCTGGAATCATTGTAATTGAGCCATGTTTCATCAAGCTAATACATTGTTCATCTACCTCCTTCTGTTGTATCGTGAATCTTTGTATTGGATGTAGTTCGTACTGCACCTATGTCACTTTTTTGAACTAAAATCTCTCTTCTTAACATATCAGGAATCAAAGTCTTCTAAAATTCTGTACATTGACGAAGCGCTTACCACTGAAGCTAATTTTCTCCTGCATAACTGTAACACGTTTTTGTGACTTCGGCCTTCATCATTCACATGGAGCACTTTAAAACATCGTTGTTAGAACCATCCATTTCTGTTACAGGTTCCTCGCAATTTCGGTGCTATCCAGGCGACACGAAACCAACTGTTTCTACGGTTCCTACAACTCTGACACTTCCATTGACAATTCTTTTTACAGTTCTCTTGCCGACACCACATGGTTCTGGAGTTCGTTCTTGTGTCTTCCAATGTTAACAGTAGGAGACCAGCTTTCAAATTCACGTATGAGAAAGTTATAAATGTGGTAAATAATCCCCCTCGCCTGCTTGTGAAGTAGTTCACATTCATTGCCGTCACCAGGCTTTTTTTTTAATCGCACTTAAACATTTAGACATGCACATTCACAGCTATACTGCTACAAGAAAAAAAGAATTCCCAAGAAACTGACTGTCGTCAAGTGCGGCAACAGTGCAGTACGTAGGAACGGGATTCTCGCTCTCTAGCTATAACTCCCTGCTAGTCACTGGCTGCCAGTGACTAGTGGAGGGGTATGCGCAGAAGGGCTGAAAACTGGGCCGCCTTCCTACATGACGGACAGTAATGCAACTTTTATGATTATTGTTATTATTATTATTATAGTTTCTAGTTACTGGCTCACTCATTTTTACATGGCATTGTTATAATGACTAAGCGTTAAACAACAAGTTGTCACGAAGTTAACAATGTTCTCCATTACTCTGACGAACCGTTCTGCACGCTTTCGATGCAGCTGCCTTCTGCATTTGCTAACTGACTGAAGGGTGCAGACTTAGACCGTTAGGCTGTTCACAGTCTGTTTGGGGCAAAGTTGTTGCCCGATATTAGGAAACGGTCGATGTGTTCAGACTCCTGCTAACACACGGCCTTCCCTCATCTGCCAGGTGTCTCTACACGTGCCCATTTTCCCACTGCAGGCGATCTGTAATATACGGGTGTTGGGTACAGCGATGTCCTTAGGGATGGTCACTTGTTCAGCATTACAGCGCACATTTACGTCAGACCTACACGGTGTTCCGTGGGCGAGAGTACACGTTCATTTCGTTGTTACGAGATTTAGCTTATATGTAGACATATACTTCCATTACTGAAAAGCCAAGCATACGTTTACCTCTTGGGAAGTACGTCACGCAAAAAGCTTTCGTCATTGGCGGTGCGTCGCTGAAGCCATTTACGTTGTCAGTCATTTCTTGAGGAACGGCTCTGTCGCTTCCCTGACTGCTGCTTTCACCTCATCCGTATCGTGTAGCCGCTGTAAAATAAACTTTTATACTATCCCACGTGAAAGAAACAGATGCTGAAAGATCAGGTTACCTCGGCGGCCGTGCTCTGTGCCCGAAAACGTCTGACGTTCGTCCACATCTACATCATACCCTGCAAGCCACCTAACGGTGTATGGCGGAGAGTACTTCTGGTACAATTAACTGAACTCCCCTAATCCGTTCCACTCGAGAATAGCGCGTGGAAAGTATGATTGTCGGTAAGCCTCTGTATTAGCTCTAATTTCTCGAAATTTATTTTCGTGGTGATTTCACGAGATGTATGTGTTGTTCGTACATCCACAGCTGAAATGGAGGACAGTGGGACGTCAGCTGGTATAAATTTATATTAAAAATGAAGAAATTCGTCCAGCTGTGTTTTGCCAAAATAAAATCGACGCCTTAAATACAACTGGATGAATTTCTTCATTTTTAATATAAATGAAGTAATATGTTGCCCGACTCTTCCTGGGAAGCACTCTCTCGAAATTTCGATAGTAAAGCTCTTAGTGATTGCGCGACGCCTTTCTAGTAAATTCTGTGACGGACTATGTTGAGCACCTCTGCAACGCTCTCGCGCCTGCTAAATCATCCCGTGGCGAAACGTGCAGGTCTTCGTAGGATCTTCTCTTTTATGTTAGCAGAAGAGGCAACACCGTGTTACGAGTGGGGGACGAAATGCACGCGTTTTAGCTCACGCAAGCTGGCGTGAGGAGGGAAGAACTATACTGACATGAGGTCTGGAATATGACAAGGAATGAGAATTCAGAAAGCGGACGTAATTAGTTTGATACTTAACTTTAATCATTAATGATGAACGTCGCTCTTGTCGGTACATGATTCACAATATTATCCGTTCAGAATACATTCTTGAAGTAATTATAGTAACTGAATATGGCGCCTTGCTAGGTCGTAGCAAATGACGTAGCTGAAGGCTATGCTAAACTGTCGTCTTTGTAAATGAGAGCGTATGTAGTCAGCGAACCATCGCTAGCAAAGTCGGCTGTACTACTGGGGCGAGTGCTAGGAAGTCTCTCTAGACCTGCCGTGTGTCGGCGCTCGGTCTGCAATCACTGATAGTGGCGACGCGCGGGTCCGACGTAAACTAACGGACCGCGGCCGGTTTAAAGGCTACCACCTAGCAAGTGTGGTGTCTGGCGGTGACACCACATTCTCTGTCTATTCTGTCACTCTTACCTGGTAAACATCCCATATTGATGAACAATACTCAGGAGTCGATCGAAGAAGCGCCTTACAAGCCACTGCCTTCGTGGACGAGTTACAGATTTTTAAATATTTTCCCTGTGAATTTCAGTGTGCGATCTGCTTTTCCTACTATCTGTTTCATGTGATCATTTCTCTTAAGGTCACACTGGATGTTAGTCCTAGGAGCAACTGCCAGACCCTGCACGGTAGGACATTCTGCTAATCGATACTAACATCGATTCTTTCCTATAGACAACCGCATCATCTGCGAACAGTCTCAAAGAGGATCCGACGCTTTCTGCTAGATCATTTATATACACTATAAACGATCCTATCACATGTCCTTGGGGTAATTCAGAAGTAACGTTTATATCTGTCAGTTTTTTCTGTTGAGAGCTACGTGTTGAGTTTTATCTCCAAGGTAGTCTTGAATCAAGTGATAAATTTTGTCCGATACTCGATAAGCTTGTATTTTCGCCACCAAACGGCAGTGCGGTACTGCGTCAAGTGCCTCGTTGAAGGCAAAGAACGCGGCATCAACCTGAGCGCCATTGCCTCAAGCGCTACGGATCTCGGGACGGAACAGAGCGAGCTGAGTTTAGCAAGATGTCTGTTTGCGGAATGTTGACCATTATAGAGGAGATTTTTGTTCTTGATAATTGTTGAGCATGAAATGCGTTCCATAATTCTACAACCCATTGACGTCAACGATATAGGCCTATAATTAGCATATTGACAAGCCCATCGAGATGACAGTTTATGTCTTCAGATGTCATCCTGGCAACGTTGCCCAGTAATTGCGCCTACGCACTTTATCTCCCGGCTCTAACCCTTGAGCCACTTGAAACTTCGAATCCTGTTTCACAGCCTTCTGCAAAAAAATGCGTGGGAATTTTATTGTTCTGTAAATGCTACTGAGAAATGGTAGTTGACTTTATTGCAGAGCTGCATGAAGTCGTCGAAGAGTTTCCGGCGTTCGAACTGCCATTTCACGTCCCCTACGCTGCAAATTTGCTACAGATTTCTACTTCACAACACTGTTTTGCCCGCCTGGTTACTGTCCTTGTGTCTGGCATACGGAATTGGCGGTCTCTTCAGAGGCGCTTTGTACACTGGACAGACAGCTCGGATGCTCTGCACACGACAGAACACGTCCAGTGCGTCAGTAGGCGCCTACGCTGGCCAATGTTCCGTACAGGACAGAATGGCGGCCTATAAGGATCCGATTAGATGTGGAAGGAGCGTCGTTCAATAAGAAATGCAACACATTTCCTTCTCGGCCAATTACTGTGGAAAAAAATGTGGGATTTCTTGTGGAACATCGTGGAATATTCCCGCTTCAGCCCCTATAGTGTCGTGAAGTTCCGCTAGGTGGCTGTAGACAGCTGTCACCCCTGCAGTGTTGGAACGTGCGGACACTCTCGTCCGAGGTGATCCACGGGTCGTACTCACCTGGACGTCCTTGTCGGTGGTGCTGACCCGCGCTCCCACCGGTTGGGGTACTCACAGATGTGTGTCCTTTGGGTTCCTCGATGCGTAACAGAAAATCATAAAGAGCAACGGAGGTCCATCTGTGTGGAGTTTCTCGCGCGTTACGAGGGTGACGGTAACAGTTTTTTGTCCCCCACAACCGACGGAGCATGGGTTTTTCACATCGATCCGGAAACAAAAAGACAATGTATTGAGTGGCGCCACGTCACACCTCCTCGGAAGAAAATGTTCAAAGCCGCACCCTAAGTCGGTAAAGTCAGGGCAACGGTGTTCTGGGACTCTGAAGGCTCATTCTGTCTCACGTCCTGCCACGTGTTACAACGATCAACTAACGAGTATTGGGCTACCGTCAGGAAATTGAAGCAACGACTCGGGCGTGTTCGTTGCCGCAACATGACTATGCAGGGCGTCACACAAGTGCGAGGGCCCGAGAGGAGTTTTCTAACCTCACTGGGCAGTTCTTCCTCATCGACCCTACAGCTCGTGACTTCCATCTCTTCGGTCCACTCTGCAGGAAGGAGTGAGTGATGACGGGGGGGCTGCTGGGATGTCGCCTCCGTCGTCGACCAGAAGACTGGTGCCGTGCAGTCATACTGGCGATGTAAGACCGTCGCATTGGAGAAGGGTTGTTGAAAAGTAGGCTTTTTCGTAGCCAAAAGAGTGGGGAACAATGTGGTGTATCGGAATCCTGAATAAAACCAACCTGCCTTCAGGAAAAAATGTGTTGCGTTTTTTACTGAACACCGCTCGTAGATGGTGTGGGAACTTCTACACGTTGACACGGTGGCCGACCGAAAACGTACAGTTTCCCGTAGGTCATTGTGTAATGCAGTGGAATAGTGTACTGGCTATTGTGCTGCGGTTCTAGTAAATACTCTACTTTTTATTTTCTAAAAGAGTGAGTATTTTGTCCATACTATGGAGCGAAGTCTTCCATTAGTTAGTAATGTTGTTTCAACTGTAAGATGTCGTGCTCTCGTGACCTTCATTGCTTATATATTCCGCCCTCACAATCATATTCCGCACATCAAGACGCTTCATTCGAACCCAAACTCGATAAGATAAAGTCAATGTTGTATGAATTCATGTAAACGCTATGCAAATAACAAATAAGTTCCAAGTGCACACCGAGGTTGAAATACTCGAGGCTGGCATACACACACACATTCAATACACGACAGTCACAAAAGCTTTTAGTTTGGGAGAGGCAAACTGCACACTAGGAGGCCGGTCCCTTCAGAGGACGAGTCGACGTATTTACGTCAGCCGGCGACCGCCCGTAGAGCAGACAATGTGTGCCCGAGTGAAAGGGAGAACGACCCTGTGTTCGGCTTAAAAGCAAATTCTGCTACATTGTGTGGGAGCGCCAGCCTATGCATTCTTTACAAACATAGCATGCAGTTTAACAGGTTTTCACAGGGAGACAGCAAACGCCAAACGCCGATGCTACAATTTCCAGATTGGTCGGCTTAAACGAAACGTCATTCTCCCATTTTAGAAGAGCAATGCTGATTGGTAAACGATATTTCTGATGCCTTGAGCTGAAGGAATAATGGAAGAGACCGAAAGATATACCCCTTCACATCTGGCATGGAGAGGCACCGTTCCGTTGTCGCTCTTGGAGCGAGGAACAAGTCTCTCCTCAGTACTTCACTGGGAGAGCACCTCTGTTGAGCGCGAATCGAAGTGCGATTCTATATTGAGTCATTGCGATTAAGCGTTGTTCACTGTGTTGGCCACCACACTTATTGTGCGGTGTGAAAAGACAGAGTAATAGCTAAACGCCTGCGAGTGAATTTTGAGTGGCATCGTGGTGGACTGGTTACCTGACGGTGTACCACACCAATAGTTAGACTAGGGGCGAATAGGGGTCCTTGACTTCATCAAGGCATAGGGAGAGTTTGATTGGCGAAGGTCAATCCAGATAGAACGAGAATTATCTTATTTGTCAGCAGTGAGCTACGCAGATAGCAGTCATCACAGCTTACGGTATTGTGTGCTACAACTATTGCGAGCCCCATATTTCCTCCACAACAGAACACTTCACTGCATTTCACATGTGACAGCCTCGACAGTAGCTAGCAACATTCTACTGGATAATTATTGAAGTTGAGTAGGTGCAGCTCTCAGCCATTCGGCCAAGTCAATAACAGTCTTAAACTCTGTATAGAAATTTCATTATCGAATCCTATCCTTAAGAGGTAACTTCACATTCTGAAAAGAACCCGGAAATAACTTGTTCAGTTGATAACTAAAAGTGTCATTGTGATTTCCTTGAATTTTTGCAAAAAAGATAATAATTTTCGTTAGTTTCATGTTTTTCTTACACTAACTAGCACTACTCCAGTACCCAAGTATCCCACTAGTTACTTAAGTAATTTTGTGAATTTTTGTGTCATTTCCTTACAGCGGATGACTCCAGAACATATGTATTGGTGAAAGTTTTTCAGGCATTTCTGTTTAGCACGGTAGGAGCGTCTGTCTGACTTCTGTAGTAGTGTGTGGGTGAAAATTGCATCTTGCAGCAGCCACAGGGTAAAGGGTACATCTCAGATTAATCGGTTGTGCAGAATGACAGAATAGCACCCACACGTCACCAATGTGATGATTTTTGTGGACCTTACAATGCCTTTTCAAACGTTACTTGGGTTCCAGAGTTTTGCACCCAGATGTAATGTTTCCATTCCGTCTACTTCTCATCCCCAACCTTCTTAGAATCGCCATCTATTGTAAGAATCTAGTTACGTACGTTTTCTTTACTCCCTGATAAAATATTAATTGGATATATAAATTAGGAACATATTAATTTGAATATGGAAGGAGTGGGGAAAAATTATTTTTACTAATGACATGTCGAAAAATTTGTTACATATCGTCGTCAGAGATATTTGGAGCCGCCAGCCGGTTTCGAGTCCTGGCCAACGTGGCATTTAAGAGTCCTGGTATGTGTGAGATGCAGCCGCGAGGTATCAGGTGAGGGGCAGCATTCACAACCCACCACTGTCAACAAAGAACAACTAACTGAACTGTATAATACAGTAGCGTGTCGATGTTTCGAGTCTGGGAATTACGAGTTTCCCATAAGCGAGCCTCGTAAAATTTTTTAAAAAGGCTATGTACATTGTATGGATCCTAGATGCGTTTCCTCCGTACCCTCACAGCACTCCTGGTACTCGTGTCGGTGCCAACGGTCTCACGCGTACAGTTCTGCTGGTTTTTAATAGTTTTCACAAGAAAACCTCTTGTTGAAAGGTGTTTTCATTGCCCGTACAGCACAGGCTTGTTTCGTTTCCTTTGTTGAGTGTTTTTGTTTGTACACCTACAAAATAGGTGCTGTAACAGAGGAAAGGAAAGTTTTGAATTTGAGTGTTGTGTTACAAGCACTGCAACGATCTGAGAAAGGAAAATCAATTTAACATCTTCAACTTTTGTTGTCCTGTCGTCCTGAATTTTGTGTAAACTACGGTATGTTGGCAACTTTTACTTTTGGACCGTCTAACTGCAACTGAATGAAACACGATTTTGGCGCCATACGCGTTCCGCCGTTATTCTTTAAAATTATCAATATCCTCTAAAAAGAAAATCAATTTTTTTCAAAGAAAGGCCTTGCTGTCGCATGCGGTGTCGGCGAAGTTATTAACGGTGACTGGCGACAAAAACGACTTAAACTGGAATACTTTTCTTGAAAGAAATGCTATGAAGTGTCTCTCAACCGAAGAACTATAAAGAAGTCGGGGTTTGAAAAAACAAGTGAGGCGTTGTGGACGTGGTTATCTTTTGAGTATCGTTCTGTTTCTTTACCCCTCATAAATTTCGGTAGTCCGAGTTTGAATAGATCGAGATGGTCCTATCGAGGCCGCACTGTGCTCAGTCTTAGCATTCTGTGCATTTTGGACTGCCGTCTCAGATACTTTGTGTAGTGTTCTCAGTACGCTGCGAGTGTCAGCCGTGGTCAGAACGCCGTTCCGTGCGGTTATGACTGCATTATGTCGCGGCTACGTGTATCGGAATGTGGGCAGGTTGTTTGTGGTCGTAAGGTGAGTGTGTCCGTAACCGAGGGAGCCGAAGTGTCGCTGCTTCAAGAAGCACCGCAACGCAGGTTTGTACCGCACAGGCGGAAGTGCGTGTAGCGTGATGGTGGCGGACGGTCGTCGAAGAGGAGGAGTGTGAAGGAACATGAGACGACGACAGACGCAAAACTGAATGTCGCACTCGCGATCCCCGTCAGCACAGAAACAACACAAACGGAGCTCTATAAGAAGGGAATTGTGGGAAGGGCAAATGTCCGTATCAGGAAAACGTGGTGCCGGTGCCATAAAATCTGGGAGCATTTAAAGGAAGTCATTTGGTCGGATGAGTTTTGTTTTACACTGATTCGACTTCTGTCCCAGAAGTGAGACACGGCGGGGTTTCGGTCACGACTTGAGCAGCCACGTCGTGGTACTGCACGTGTCCCACGGTTACTCTGCAAGATGGCGCAATGTGAAGGCTGGTCATGCCTGTCCATGGGCACACTGTGTGTTCTCCAGTGGCGGCAGCGCCCCCGTCCTCACAGCTCGCCTCGTCCAAGATCGATTCTGTGAGCACCAGGATGAAATTTTGTATCTCCGCTAGACTCCGCAGTCACCAGATCTCAATATTATTACCGGCCGAAGTGGCCGTGCGGTTCTAGGCGCTGCAGTCTGGAACCGCGGGACCGCTACGGTCGCAGGTTCGAATCCTGCCTCGGGCATGGGTGTGTGTGATGTCCTTGGGTTAGTTAGGTTTAACTACTTCTAAGTTCTAGGGGACTAATGACGTGAGAAGTTGAGTCCCATAGTGCTCAGAGCCATTTGAACCATCTTCTCAATATTATTGAGCCACAACTGGAAACTGTTTTGAATAAAAGTGGTGTTCCTACACCATATTAAGAGTCGTAATATGTTGTGCTTTTGCTGTTTCTATATTCTTATCCAACCCACGTATGCTCTAATTGAAGTATATTGGCTATGTAGCTCCCTCCGTATCCCCTTCCCTCCTCCCACGCCCCCCCCCCCCCCCCCACTCACTCTCTCTCGCTCACGCACACACACACACACCAGAAAACACACAGCGCACGTTTCTTCGCTGACCTCACCGACCCCAGCAATAGCTGCCGTGTACGACGGAATTTCGTCACCTCATTATTCCGCAGAATATTTCCGAACCCGTTGGGAATTTATCATAAAGACCACGGTGAAGTCACGCGCGTGATTAATGGCGATTTCCCTACTTTTCGTTTTACGTAAATGTTATTGCTCTTAGCGTGTTGTAGCAGGAAAAAATCCGCAGTCCGTTTCAAGAAGTAAACACGTAGCTAGGAGCTAGGGAGAATCTTGATTACGGAGTCGACTGGAACACAGGCGATGCAATTCACCGGCGTTGCGGACAAGAGCCGAGGTAGCTCGCCGGCACACGCGATTGCTCAAACAACTACTTTAATGTAAATGGCCTATTCTCGTCGATTTCAGTGTGATAAATCCTAATACGACAAGTAAAAGAATTTTATCAACCACCATTCTCTTACAATTAATACGAGGTATTTAAAATACGTATTTTTAGAGAACACGATAATATATTTAATATACTATTGAAGTTAATATGGAGATGAAATTTCGGTGGCAGTTTCCACATTGGTTAGCTTATAACGTAACATCTGTGATAAACTCTGTGCTTCTCCTCCATTTTAATCAGGCGATCCTGCGGGCAGCCTCCTTATTCCTTACATCATCAACATCGCTGTATAGCACATCTCCTTCTCCGATTTTCCCACATTTCATGATTCACTACCATACAATACCATGCTGTAATCGCACATTCTCAGAAATTCCTTGCTCAGATTAAGGCCGGCTTATGTTACTAGTAGACATCTCTTGGCCAGGAATTCCGCGTGTATAATTTACTTTTTCTGTCCCATTCGCTTCGTCTGTCATGTGTTGTGTTGCTTCCTGGGTAGCACAACTCCTTAGATTCGTCTGTCTCATCCTCCCTAATTTTGAGGTTGAGTTTATCGCTAATGTCGTTACTGCTACTTCTCATTATTTACATCTTTCTTCGATTTACTCTCTATCCATATTCTGTGCTCATCAGACTGTTCAATCCATTCATCAGTTCCTGTAATTCTCCTTCACTTACACTGAGGATATCAATTTCATCAGTGAATCTTATTGATAACCCCTCGCCTTGAGTTTTAATTCCATTCTCTAACCTTTTTTTATATTTGCGTCACTGTTTCTTCGATGTATAGACTGAACAGTAGGAGCGAAAGAAAATGTCCCTCTCTTACAGCCTTTTTAAGCCTAACACTTTCTTCTTGGTCTTTCAGTCTTATTGTTGCCTCCTTGTTCATGTACGTATTGTATATTACCGTATAGCTTACCCCTATTTTTCTCAGAATTTCCAACACCTTGGACCATTTTAAGTTGTCGAACGCTTTCTGAAGGTCAACAAATCGTACGAACATGTCTTCGTACTTTTTCTCAAATCGTGTTTCAGTTACCAGTCGCAACGTGAGAAGCGCCCCTCTGGTGCCTTTACCTCACCTTAAGTCAAACTCATAGTAATATAAGACATTCTCAGTTTTCTTTTCCATTGTTTTGCATATTATCCTTCTCAGCAACTTGGATGCGTGAATTATTAATCTCAGAGGACGGAGCATGAAATCTACAGAATCATTTACAGTTGTAGAGAAGCAATTGAAGAGTGCCCTACGGAGATTTGTTGGGGTCCTTGCTTTTCGTTTTGTATATCCACGACTCGGTACACAATATTTACAGCAACCTCGTTACTTTTACAAATGACGGAATTACTTACTGTGAAGCATTGCCTGAAAAAATCTGCGCAAATTTTAAGTCAGAGCTTGAAAAGATTTCAGAGTGGTGCAAATATTGGGAAATGTTAAGTCGTGCAGTTTACTAAAAGTAATAACGCAAATGCTGGGACTACAGCGAAGACATATCAAAGCAGTGGAGTAACAATGCGTGAGGATACGAAATGGTATAATTAAATGTGCCCAGCGGGAGGCAGACATCGCTTCATTGGTGGGATACTGGGAAAATGCAATCAGCCTTTGAAATGTGACTGCTTGCCAAGTACATATGCAACTCATCGCAGAATAATATTCAAGTCTGTGGCACTCATACAGTAGAGAACTAACGGGGGTGCTGAATGTCTTTGAAGAAGGACACCAGCAGCCGGTTGAGACACAGGCACCGGCAGGGAAGTAAACAATTTATGACGTTTTACGATTTCCTAATCAGGATCGAATTACATAGTTTCATCTGTAGTTTAGTTCCTGGATTTCTGCGTGTTAACTTAATATGTACTAGACACAGCTCTCGCGTTTTCGTTTGTGTCGGAAAGCGCTCCGATTTTGCGGAATTTTAGAGTTCATAACCAGTAGTGAGTTATTTAGTTTCAGTTGTGTGCTTCAGTATTTAAGTTTTTGAATCTCAGCGTGTTAATCAAATTTACTTGAGACAATTATTGCATTTTCCTCAGTGTCTACATTAGAGTTTCGTACCGCTGTCGATAGTCGTCTGTGTGTCTGTGTGTGTTTTCCACTATTTTCATTATAGACAGGGACTGTGATTGCTGAGTGTGGATGCGAGCCTACTTGATGACACTTCGCTCTCAGCTTCATGCTATATTGGCTTCACTTACACAGGTGGAGGTTGCAATGGATTGGCGTCACTGTTTCGGACCGGCGGTCGGCACCCAACGGACGTCCAGTATGGCCCACGAGTCCTCCGATCGGTCCCCACCGGTGGCCAGCCCAGTCACTGCTCGCACTGACGCTGACCCCTCATCCGCGATCAAGTGGGAGGCGGCGGAAGGCTTCCCAGGCGGCCGCGCTCGAGGCCTCCTCGGTTAGACTGACGGGTCCCAGGCGCTGCCTGTGGCCGGCACCGTCGCTCAGCCAGCCACTGTCGCCTGTCCTGTTTCAGAGGAAACCCCCCAGCCCGCAAGATCCGTGCGATCTCAGGCGGTGGGGTTCTTGGTAGATGGAAGCTCCAATATCAGGCGCGTTATGGCGCCCCTTACGGACTTAACTGCGAACAAGGGGAAGAAAGCCAATGTGCACTCTGTGTGCGTACCGGGTGGAGACATTCCAGACGCGGAACAGGTCCTTCCAGATGCCATGAAGAGCACAGGGTGCAGCCAACTGTAGACTGTGGCTCAAGTCGGTACCAATGACGTGTGTCGCTTTGGATCAGGACCTGTTAATCCACCTATTGTGAATACAAAAGTAAATCCTAGAGCTCATAACACTGGTGGGTAGAACTTAAATTTAGTTCCATGTAAGAGATTCTCTGGTTTCGGGCGGCTATCAGAAGTGGTAATGGCTGCAACGAAAGCAGAGCTGAGAATTTGCTGCACAGTCGACAGGACCGATTGCGGATCTCTGGTACAGAGCCGAGTGGGGGGTCTGAATCAGAGGCTCAGATGGTTCTGCGACCGTGTAGGCTGCAGCTGCCTCGACTGATCATTATGGACACTGAAATCTGGCTAGCCCTGTACATGAGATTAGCCGAGATTTGTGTGAACGATCTAACTGTGTTAGGCTAAATACAGTTGGCAGTGGCGTGTTCGTTGCTGTTATAAGTAGTTTATCTACTCGCTAAATTGAACTAGATAATTCCTGTTAGAATGGATAGGGGTCATTCTTGGCACCCGAAATAAATTAAAAAGTAGATCCTTTTATCGACCTCCTGACTCAGATGATACAATTGCTGAAAGGTTCAAAGAAAACTTAATTTCCAACATTTACCCGATTCATACAGTTATAGTTGGTGGTGACTTCCATTTAGCCTCGATATGTCGGTTAAAATTCTAACATTCTGCATGGTGTCTGTTTGTTCTATATCGTGTCTCCCTACCACTTTCGCGCAACGACGCTCTGAGCGTCATTTTAGGGAATTGACTAGTTTGAACCTGGGACCTGTTGCTGGTAAGGAGACGCCAGACCACACATGACATGTAGAATTCAGAAGAGTTCAGTGAGACTAGCGATGATATAACCAAATACTTAATGATTTCAGCGTCAGCTCCACTGCACTCCCTGTAAAAGAATCTTAATACTAACTAAATTTAGTGGAAGGGGTTCAAGGCTTTCCTATTTTTAGTTAGCTGGGAAAATAACGTCGAAAAAGCAGTTAAGTTTACCATTGGAAATTTTATTATACTCACAAAACATTGTTTTTAAATTGCACTATTGATAAAAGGAAATGTTTTAATACACGGTGGTAAAAACCAACTGCGTTCAACAAAAATGTGAACGAATATTTCCTGAATGGGTTTCCAAGTTCTACAATGGATCGAAGGATGACCTATGCCACATCACATCTATAATCTAGGTTCGAATTAAGTTTCACAAAAGAGAAAACTATGAAAATGGTCTACAGTGACCCTCAATTATCTTAAATACTCATCTAACTTGTCGTAAATTACAGTGGCTGATGTTGCTTCTCAATAACTATATAACAGAAAAATCATCGCGTGTCAAATTTTTATTTCAAGTGGCAAATCTGAACACCACGAGCTTTAATTGACGATCGACACTAGTATTACGCAAAAAGGGGGTGTAACAGATGAAACTTTTCCAGTTCTGAGTGAAGCTTTATGCGCTGTTATGCGGCATCGCGTGCGTTCATTACCTTGTCGGTGTTTGTCAGGGGGCGGCGGGCAGCACAGCTCCGCTCACCTCGCCATCTCGTAAGCAACTCTCTCCTAACTTCTCCTTACTATAATTTACCGAAGTTGGTTTAAAAAAACTATCTGGCTGTGTTTTCATCTGACCAATCAAGGTCTCCATGTTAACCTTAAGCTCCGCCTACAAAATTTCTGTCTATCCAATGAGAAACGTTACACTTTTCGTGGTGGGGCAATGTTTTTAAAGTTTGCAACGTGACAGAGACGCGAAAAAGTCTCACGCTAAAACTTGCAGCTGGTGTGGTCCTTTTAGCGTTATCGTAAGATCTGTACTGTTCTTCTGGAGGGCTCTAGTTTTTAACATGGGCTGGGGGTGGTCCTGGCGGTTAGCTGGCGATGTGGGTGTCCATCCCTTATCGCCGGGCCTTCTAGCTTAACACGGTTCTGCTCTCGGCTTCTGTTCTCGTATCTCCCCTCGGAACTGCATCTGTCTCATGGTGGGAAGGTATGACATGCATTTAGGCATTCTTGTGTTAGTCTGTGGTTTTCCATTTGCTCACTCGTTACTCGTATTACTTTGGTTAATTTAATGTCACGATTTATTCGGAGCTATGTGACATACTACTGGATTTGCTTATCATGTCAGGGTTTTCATGGAAGGTGTTGGATTTGCCTGACACCTTACATATCACGACCCTTCGAACTTAATTTTTGCACTGAAGTTAGGCAATGATTGAATCGTTGTCTAATCCAGTCAAAAATTATTCCGTTATCTAAATTTTGTTGCCTACTGTTTAGCCACATTATTCTGTTCTATGCTAGTTTGTATTACTAATTTATATTTTTATATTCTTCCACATTATTATCAAAAATATGTTTATATTGACAAGGGAAGAATATTTTTATTCTATTATAATTATTATTTTTTTCAATTATTTTGTTTCTTTTTTAATTGTGAAGTTTGTTTTTTAAGAAGTTTTTTATCGAAAGTGAAGAGTCTTTCACATCGATTTTCTTAGTAATATTGTTTTTATAAATGTAGTAATTAAGTAAAATCTATTCCTAACACATTTTCTAAACATCATGTACATGTAAAATGTTTTTGTTTGTAGACACTCATTTCAGCATTGTTACACTAACAAATAAGAATTATTTGCAAGAATTGTTTAGACAAACAAATATACATACACAAGTATTGAGATATTATCCTAACAAATGGTACAAATGTTAAAAAAAAGGGAAAACATCCAACAAGAAAATTTTTTATTCTTTATTTTTATAAGGAGAAAATAAGTAAAATATAGTTATTCTTTTATTTTAAGAGGAGAAAATGACATATAGTTTTAGTGTTTATTATGCCTTACTTTTGTTCTTTATTTACTGTCCATTTCAGAACTAATGACTTATTTTTATCGATAGTCTATTTTTTACTTAAGTCCATAGTCAATGACCGTTATTTTGTAGTTTATTAGCTGTCTGGTGTGCTTAACTTGTTTAGTTTTTCACACGTTTCTTTTGCACAATTCCTACATCACATAGTTTGATTTCACACATTCACACAATCCTATGAATGTTTAAGCATGAGGTTGGCGAATGTTTTTTTGCACGAAGGTGATGGACTTGAGCGAGATGGATGTGGGCAAGTATTTGATGTACAGCTTTGTTCGTAATTCCTTGTTGGCTTTGCAAGTGTGTGTTGCTGTTGTGGAGGTCCCATAATGGAATGGAGGTGTGAGTGCAGAATCTCAAGGTTTACTGGCTTTGTATGTGTAAAAGTCATTGTTATGTGTCGCTGAAAGCGGTCGTTTTTCGTTGTAATACTTCGCAGATGACTAGTTTACAATAGGAAAGGGATTTTGGAAGGTATGTCGTCTATTCTTCTCCCATCTTCTTTCTTGGTCTCAATCTTGTGAATCTTCAACTTCTGTTCTTCCTGCTTTTTCTCTGCTTCTTACTTGCTTCTTGGTTCTTCTCTGGGCAGGATATGGAAATATTTATTGATAACTAGTCACTTTGAAGTTCTCCTCTTAGTAACAGTTTAATAAATTGTTTGGGCGTGTCATTTGTGGAAGTTTTCTTCAGTTTCATGCATCAGCGTCCTGTTTAATAGCGGTAGTGTGACATTTTTTTTTTCCAGTGGTGGGTTACCCAAGCGGTCTTCTCGTTGGGCAGTTTTTTGCTCACTCCGCTGAGTTGGGGCATTCGAAGACCCTTCTGGCATTCGGTGTCCTGTCGTGTCTCTGCAGGGTTCCACCATTGTGTGGTTCCGTGTTCTGTCCCAGCAGAGTTCCGCCACGCTGTGGTTCAGCTTGGCGGCAGATTTATTTACTGCCCACTTTGGCTACAAGGGCCTTCTGTTGGTCTCGCTGTCCTTCCCTTCTCTAGATGCTTCTGCCTTGTAGGAATCATGTCTTGCTAATTATGTCCTTTCCTTTCTTCTCGCATTGCAACTTGTGGGTCGTTGCATCTCATCCTTGCTGGAGTTTTTACAATGGTTCTTACAAAAAGTTTTACTTATAAGCATCTAACATATGTCTAGTACCTACATTGTTTTATGTCTTCTTAAAACCTTTACAAATTTCGGCGCCCTTTCCATGTTACAATTCTAAGATATTTTGAGTCTTAATGTCTACAAGAATCCTCAAATTCGTTTTTTATTTTTGTGTAGTGTCGTGGTGTATAGCATTTTAGTATTTCATGCTGTTAGACTATCTACGCTTTATCCCTTCACCTTAAACTATGGTACTATTGGTGTTATTTTTGTTTTTGTTTTTATTGAAACTACTTTCTTTTTTCCACCTTCCTCTGTCTTCATTCTTCTTTCTCCTGACGATCTTATCTGCAACATAATGTTGAAATATTGTGCTGATTATTTACCAGTAATAAAATTAATCTTCAAACTTTTTGATATGGCTCACATGGTGAAGTCCTAAGGTTTTGCCTGTTTTTGGGTTCATTAGTGCCACAGCATTATCATGAGCAATTCGGCTAATTCTGACAGGTCCTTTGTATGCAGCGTAAAACTTATGTATTTTGTGTTTCTGTTTGCTGGAGAGATGGTGTGTTTTTTTACAAATACTTTCTGGCCTACTGAGAATGTTCTTTTAATTGCTGTTCTATCTCCTCTTTCTTTTCTTTTAATGGCTGCCTTTCTGATGTTGGAGAGTGCTATTGCTATGACTTGTTTGTGCTGTCTACATGGTACAATAGGAAATCTAACATTTTCTCTGGTTATGTTTGGGGGTTCAGTATTGTTAAGTACAGTAACTGGAGGTAGTAGTGTAGTGCTATGTGGTATTTGATTTATTACTTCTTGAAAATCTTTAAGGTATATATCCCAAGTGTTGTGTCTTTTGCCTGCATATAATCAGCATAAAGTGCCTATGTACTTCATAGATCGTTCTGCTGGATTTACGCTAGGTTTATACTTAGATATGTAGATGGGTTTTATTTTGTGTTGTTTTAACGTGTTCTGCCATTGCACTGATTTGTATTGTGGGCCATTATCCGAAATTATTCGTTCCACTGGACCTACTTGTCTGGGAAAATCTTGTCTAAATGCTTTACTTATAGTAAGACCTGTTGCCCATTTTAATGGTGTCAAGGTAACATATTTAGAAGTAAGTTCCAAAACGACAAATATGAAAATATATCCATTTTTTGTGGGTGGGAGGGGCCCCATCAAATCTGTTGCAGCTATTTGTTTTAATCTTTTAGGGATTATTGGAAACATAGGTGGTTTGGTTTGGAAAATGACGTGTTTAGCCCTCATACATTTTTTGCATTTGACTAATACTGTTCTAATTCGTGTTTCCATATTAGGAAAATGGCTTGTTTGTTTTACTTTTAAAAAGCACTTCTTTGGTCCAAAGTGGCATTACTTAAATGTGTATACCATATGTACTTATTAATTAGTTCATCTGGGATATAAATTAACCATTCATTCGTTGCAACATTTCGTCTAAAAATTAAAACATTGTTTTCTACGAGATAGTGCTGTCGAATGTCTGGAAAATCCTTACTTCTCCACTTGTGTTTGATTCCTAGTGTTTCGGGATCCTTGTCCTGTTCTCTGCCTATGTTTTTCGATGCTGTCGTAATGTAGTTTTCGAAAGGTACTTGTTTCATATAGTACATTGGAAACTGGTCTTCTGCTGCTTCCAAACCTATGTTATTGGATGCACCCTGTGGACATCGTGATAAAGCATCTGTTAATACATTCGCTGGTCCTGGTATGTGTGTAATAGTGAAGTCGAATTCTTGTAGTATTAACATCCATCTGGCTAACCTCCCATGAGTTAGTTTGGCGGATAAGAGAAATTCTAATGCTTTGTGGTCAGTGTATACTTTTGTTTTTCTTCCGAATAGGAAGTATCGAAAACATTGGAAGCCCCATACAATGGCCAGTGCTTCCAGCTCCGTGATTGAATAGTTTTTCTCGTTTTTTGTGAGTACACGACTGGCAAATGCAGTTGTTCTATACGATCTTAGCCCTGCCTGTTCGTATTCTTGGAATAAAACAACTCCTAAACCTGTTTTCGCGCTATCAGTGGCCATACAAAAATTTTGTGTTAGATCAGGATGTGCTAAAATCGGTGCTGTTAGTGCGTTTTTCACTTTTAAAAATTCTTCATTGGCTTGTTGTCCCATACCCATGGCGTGTTTTTTCCAGTCAATGCACATAGGCGTGGTGTTGCGAGAGAGTCGATCCAAATAAATTTTTTATAGAATCCGGTGAGACCTAGAAATCCTCTGAGAGTTTTCTTATTATATGGAGTACAGAATTCTTTGATTGCTGTTAGTTTTTCTGGGTCGGGCATTACCCCTTTCTCGGAAATTATGTGTCCTAGAAATTTGACCTCTCGCCTTCCAAATTTGGATTTTGTTATATTTACTGTGACCCCATACTCTTTCATGATCTGTAAAAACTGATTTAATGTGTCGTTGTGATGTTCCCAAGAGGGTTCTGCTATAATCACATCATCAACATAACAAGTAATTTTTTGTAAAATTTCAGGACTGAGTATAGTATTAAATCCCCTAATAAACGCTGCTGATGATATGTTTAAACCAAATGGCAATCGGTTAAACTGGTAACATCTACCGAATACGATAAATGCTGTAAATTTTCTACATTCTGGGGCCAATTCTATTTGCCAGAAACTACTCCGTAAATCAATTGATGAAAATATCTTAGCACCGTGGAAGTTTTGTATCAATTCCTCTAATTTTTCTGGGCGATCTGTCTCAGTGATTATGATTGTGTTGATCTGTCTGGAATCAAGCACTGACCTGATGCTCCCATCTCGTTTTTGTACAATATGGAGCGGGCTGTTATATGTGGAGGTAGCTGGTTCAATAATATCGTCATCTAACATTTTAGATATCTCCTGGAATACTTTATACCTGTAGCTTAATGGGATTGTATAGGGTGGCACTCTAAATGGTTTGTGATGTTTTACTTCAAATTTGTACTGAAAGTGTTTAATACAGCCAGTCTTAGGTAAAAATACCTCTGCTTTATCTCGTAAAATACCCTCTAATTCTCTTTTACTGTGTTCCGAAATACCTTGATCTTCTTGCAATTTTTCTTCGATTTCTTTATGGACTTCTAACATGAGTTGAGGTATTCCCCCTTTTGTGCATACCATTCTAATTCTTCATCCTCTTTATCTCGCGTCATTCTTAACTGTTTGTTTATAACTGGTATTTCTTCTAATTTTAGCTTTTGCTCAAAGAGAAGTGTGACATTCCCGAATGTTACGCTACCTTTCCCCATATCTATTATCGCTCGTCTCTCATTTAAAAAATCTGCACCTATAATCAAATCTACAGTTAGTTTAGGTATAATCACGAAGTTGGCTTCGATCTTTTGACCTTGAAACTAAAGAGTTAACCTTGTTTGTCTCGTAACTTCCGTAGCATTGTTTCTAATAGGACCTCTTACTTTAATCTTACGTGTTTTCAGAACTGGCAATTCCTCATTGGCATTACACTGCATGAATAAATTTTCTGTGATCGCAGTCAGTTCACTTCCTCTATCAATTGCAATATTGACTGGGATATGTTTTACCATGGCCTTCACAATTGGTTGAATTTGAAAGGGTTTGTTCTGTTCTTCTTCTTCTTGCATCAACAAATCCTCCACTGAATCATACATGAGTCTTTTTAGGAATTTCCCTTGTGAATTCGAACTTTCTGTAGGATAAGCTTCGACTGCTACTCCTCACTCTTTTATTTCCTCTTCTCTATTTCTTCCTTCGTTTACGCTTTCTTCAACATCCTCTACTTTTTCCTCAGCCTCGTCTATCTTCTCCTTCTTCGTCGCTACTTCCACATAATTGCATCTAAATGCTCTAATTCTCGCTTCATAACTTCCTTCATTATATACGTTGGGTTGTGTGCCCACTTGTAACTTATTTTCAACTTCTGTCGACTGCGCATTATTCTCATTGAATTCGCTTTCCCTGGTTTCCATCTCAAATAGCTCTGCAATACTCATTACTTCGTCCTTTCCTCCTACATTCGTTGTGCATGTCTCTGGTAATTCATCCTACTCGTCAGTATTCTCCCAATTAATTTCGTCCCAACACGATATTGTTATTTTCTTGTCTTCTTTTTCATCTGGTCCCTGCGTATTTGTTTCTTCCTTCTTCTCTTCTCGTGATAAGATTTTTACTTCTCTGTTCAAGGTGCTGCAATTGTCCTTGGTCGGTGCGTCATTCTCTTTGGCATGGGCGCTTAGCTGTCAATTCGAACGTTTATCGGGGTTTGGTGGTTTTACTTCCACCTCTTCTATCTTTATTCTCTTTTCTTGTTCACCTTGTTGATAGTGGTTTCTTTGTTGATAATTTGTCGGTCTACTGGTTCTCTAGTACCCGTTCCGGTTGTCGTTATTCCCTCTGTAATAGTTGTTGCCGTTCCTGGGTGAATTATAGTTATTGCCATATTTTCTTCTAAATCCATAACTGGTTCTTTGTTGAAATCTATTATCGTTTCTTGGTGCGAAGTTATCACATGGTTCGTAATTATTGTTCCTTCGTACTGTGTCTTGTGGATTCCACTGCTTTTTGCTTTCGTTTTCACGTGCGCTTCGTCTTTTTCTTGCGTCATCTTCCGAAAATATGAACTCTAATTCCCTTAGAATACCTTTAAATGCTTCGACGTCATTGCCTCCGCGACCTACTAATGATTGCTGGTATTTCAATGGTAGCTTCAACGCGCATAATTTAATCAACTCTCCGTCACTGTATGGCACATCTAAGCATTGATTTTTCTTTGCCATTAATTCGAAAAATTTCGCGGGACTCTTCTCTCCTGAATTTTCAAAATATGGGTTCTGTAATAATTCGTACTTCACTCTGTTCTGTGCTTCGCTGGACCAATACCGTGAGAGAAACTTCTCTCTGAAATCTTCGTACGATCGGCATGTCGCTGCAACATTCTGCATGGTTTCTGCGACTGTTCCTGACATGTGTGCACATATAAAATCTAATTTGTGTGCTAGCGTCCAGTGATCTGGTAATCCTACTCGGAATTGATCAATAAAAGTTCGTGGATGTAATGAGTTTCTTTCTCGACAGTGGTGAAATTTTCTGACTGTGAGGAAATGATCGTTGTCGTACTTCGTCATAGTTCGCCACTTTTGTTTCTGATCATTTCTCCCGTCGTTCTTTCCGGTTGTGGTAGATCCATTGGATATTGTCCACTGTTACTTTCGCCTACCCTTGCGTAGTATCGTTGGAGTGGTACGCAATAGTTTTCTTGTGAACGTGTAGCTGAATGCATTGCACTGTACTCTTCACGACCTGGCTTTCCATTGACAGGTATTGGTTGGGTATCTTGTCTGGCTAACCTTGCTGCTTCATTGCACGTTCCAAACTGTCTTGAAACATACATTTGTGGTTCCGCATGTGTTTGTGATGACGTTTGTTCATCAAGAATTTCGAAACGTGTTTGTTGCCGTGCAGGCTGTCTGATTTCACGTATGTTACTTTCCGCCTGTGATTGGAATCGCAAATGTGTATTATCTTCGTTAATTGCTTGTTTTTCCGGTGGTGTTACAGATACGGATGTGGTTGCAGACTCTGTGCTTGTTCGATCCTGTTCACTACGCTCTTCAATGGTTTGCAACAACTCTGTTCGCAATTTCTGAAACTGTTGCTTCGTTTGCGCTTCTATGTTGACTATGCGGTTATCATATCTTTTCAGCGCTGCTTTCGTGATACGTTTGTGTAACACACTGTTTTCAACAATTTCACGCGCTGTACCTGATGCTTGTCTAGTAATTTCGTTTATCTGTTTCTCTAGTTTCTTGACTTCTCCCTGAGTGTTGTTACGTAATGTTTTGATCTCGTCCTGAGTGTCATTACGCAATGTTTGTACGTCCGCTTGTACTTTGTCAATGTCTGTTCTCAATTAATTGTGACCTGTTATTAAGATTCCTATCACTTCTCGAGATTCTTTTGCCTCGTCTTCAATATGACTTAGGTGTAACTGAATTTTTTTGTTTTGTTCTTTAATCGCACGCATTTGTCTCGTGGTTTCTGCATTCTGAATTTGAATTTGGTTCTTTAATTGTCTTTATTTTGCCTTGTTATGGTTTCCGCAATTTGTTGTAATAATTGTGTCAGATTGGTGGCTCCTATTGCGTTTTCTTCCGACGTCCTACGCTCTGTGTTTTCGCCCAAGTGTTGGTTCGCAACCGATTGCATTGAACTGTGCTGTGACACGTTTCTGCTCGGATTCCTTGTACTCTGTGGTGAGGGAGCTCTGATTACTTGTACTATGGGTTCTACGTATTCAAGACGTAAGTTAGAATCCTCATCGACTGTCTCTCTACTTTCCTGCTCCTCTGTCGTATGCTGACTTACGTTTTCTATGCCTTGACGTACATTATCCTCGTTATGGTGCGTTATATGTCCTATTTCTCGCGATACTGCATCGTCTGTTGTACTGTCCTCTATTCTCTGTCCATTTTCATGCTGGGTCTCTCCCTCAGTTCGGTCAAGGTCTCGATTTGCCATTGCTAATCTTTCCGAATCCCTTATTTTCTGTTTTAAAAGCAGTTCACGAGCCCTACTTCAAGTCAACATGCGCTCATACGATCTCGCGCGTTTCATAAACTTTTTGTTCACACGAATTGACACTACCAAGACTGACAATCCATTCACTTACTTGTTGGGTCAGAACCAACTTGACAACGATGTATCCGCCACCTGTGCGCTTGCATTGAGGAGGAAACTAAATTCTAACAATTTTTAAAATTCATAACTTAATTATGCTGTTGTCTCTGCTAGAATGCCTCACTATCAATCGCTGCAGCTACTGTTTTCAACTATCTATGCCTTTCAAAATTTTTTTTTATTACGAAAAATTTTTAACAGAATATTTTTTCTGATCTAGTGAGGGATGTGGCCGACCTTCAATCATGGTATTTTACCATCCTGGCAGGGTCGCCATTTTCTAACATTCTGCGTGGTGTCTGTTTGTTCTATATCGTGTCTCCCTACCACTTTCACACAACGACGCTCTGAGCGTGTTTTTAGGGAATTGACTAGTTTGAACCTGGGACCTGTTACTGGTAAGGAGACGCCAGACCACACATGACATGTAGAGTTCAGAAGAGTTCAGTGAGACTAGCGATGATATAACCAAATACTTAATGATTTCAGCGTCAGCTCCACTGCACTCCCTGTAAAAGTATCTTAATACTAACTAAATTTAGTGGAAGGGGTTCAAGGCTTTCCTATTTTTAGTTAGCTGGTAAAATAACGTCGAAAAAGCAGTTAAGTTTACCATTGGAAATTTTATTCTACTCACAAAACATTGTTTATAAATTGCACTATTGATAAAAGGAAATGTTTTAATACAGGATGGTAAAGACCAACTGCGTTCAACAAAAATGTGAACGAATATTCCCCGAATGGGTTTCCAAGTTCTACAATGGATCGAAGGATGACCTATGCCATATCACATCTATAATCTGGGTTTAAATTAAGTTTCACAAAAGAGAAAACTACGAAAATGGTCTACAGTGACCCTCAATTATCTTTAATTACTTATCTAACTTGTCATAATTACAGTGGCTGATGTTGCTTCTCAATAACTATATAACAGAAAAATCATCGCGTGTCAGATTTTTACCTCAAGTGGCAAATGTGAACACCATGAGCTTTAATTGACTATCGACACTAGTATTACGCAAAAAGGGGGTGTAACAGATGACACTTCTGCAGTTCTGAGTGAAGCTTTATGCACTGTTATGCGGCATCGCGTGCGCTCATTACCTTGTCGGTGTTCGTCAGGGGGTGGCAGGCAGCACAGCTTCGCTCACCTCGCCGTCTCGGAAGCAACTCCCTCCTAACTTCTCCTTACTACAATTTACCGAAGTTGGTTTAAAAAAAAACTATCTGGCTGTGTTTTCATCTGACCAATCAAGGTCTCAATGTTAACCTTAAGCTCCGCCTACAAAAATTCTGTCTATCCAATGAGAAACGTTACACTTTTCGTGCTGGGGCAATGTTTTTAAAGTTTGCAACGTGACAGAGACGCGAAAAAGTCTCACGCTAAAACTTGCAGCTGGTGTGGTCCTTTTAGCGTTATAGTAAGATCTATACTGATCTTCTGGAGGGCTTTATCTTTTAACATGGGCTGGGGGGTGGTCCTGATGTAACAGAGACGCGAAAAAGTCTCACGCTAAAACTTGCGGCTTGGGTGGCCCTTTTAGTGTTATCGTAAGATCTATACTGTTCTGGAGGGCTCTAGCTTTTAACGTGGGCTGGGGGGTGGTCCTAGCGGTTAGCTGGCGACGTAGGTGTCCGTCCCTTATGATAGGGCCTTCTCGCTTAACACGGTTCTGCTCTCGGCTTCTGTTCTCGTTTCTCCCCGGGAACTGCGCCTGTCTTACGGTGGGAAGGTATGACATGCATTTAGGCATTCTTGTGTTAGTCTGTGGTATTCCATTTGCTCACTCGTTACTTGTATTACTTTGGTTAATTTAATGTCGCGATTTATTCGGAGCTATGTGACATACTGCTGGATTTGCTTATCATGTCAGGGTTTTCATGGAAGGTGTTGGAATTGCCTGACACCTTACAAAATACATGTTTAAATCCAAAGGTACACATAAAAGAGCAACCGAAATTATGAGCAACGAACAACCCTGAGCTAATAACGAGCATCAAAATGGATAAAGGGATCAGCGAACACAGGGTTGTCGTAGGGAGACTGAATATGGAAACCCGCAAATCGTCCTAAAAGAAACGAAAAATATAGCTGTTCCAAAAAGCACATAAAAATTAGCTTGTCGTCTTCCTCAGAGACAATTTCCACCCCTTCCAAATTAATAACAAGTGTAGACCAGATGTGGCTTGAATTCATAGTATCGAAAGCAAGAGACCAGATGTGGCCTGAATTCATACA
Organism: Schistocerca nitens; assembly: GCF_023898315.1. Classification (NCBI taxonomy): domain Eukaryota; kingdom Metazoa; phylum Arthropoda; class Insecta; order Orthoptera; family Acrididae; genus Schistocerca; species Schistocerca nitens. The sequence continues at coordinate 228,225,179 of NC_064623.1, forward strand.
TAGTATCGAAAGCAAGAGAGAGATTTATATCAAATAAGTTAATAAACGACGGCGCTGATCAATCATGGTACACAAAAAAATTCAGAACACTGGTGCAGAAACAACGAAACAAACGTGCCAAATTTAGACGAACGCACAATCCCCAAGATCGGCGATCGTTTACAGAAGCTCGAATCTTAGCGCGGACTTTAATGCGAGATGCTTATAACAGTCCCACGACGAAACCTTCTCTCGAAACCTGGCAGAAAATCCAAGGAGATTCTGCTAGTGTGTCAAGTATGCTAACGGCAATACGCGATCAATTTCTTTGTCTGCGCTATAGAAGTGGAAATACTATCGACGTTAGCGCTGCTAAAGCGAAGTTACTAAACATAGCCTTTTCGAAATTCCTAGCAAAGAAGAACTGAATAGTCCAGAATTCGAATCAAGAATAGCTGCCAACATGAGTAGCTTAGTCCTAGATATCCTGTGAGTAATAAAGTAACTTAAATTACTTAAGGAAAGCAAGTCATCCGGTCCAGACTGTGTAGCAGTTAGGTTTCTTCCAGAGTATGCTGATGCAAGAGCTCTTTCTAGAAAGAGCTCATATACGACCGCTCGCTCGACGAAAGAGTGGAAAGTTGCGCAGGTGACACAACTTTTCAAGAAAGGCAATAGGAACAATCCATTAAATTTCAGGCCCATAAATTAACGCCGATATGCAGCAGGATTCCGGAACATATGAATTATCTCGAAGAGAACGGTCTATTGACAGTTAACAGGTATTTGTCTGCCCACGGTAGCTAAATGGTCAGCGTGACGGATTGTCAATCCTCTGGACCCGGGTTCGATTGCCGGCTGGGCTGGGGAATTTTCTCCGCCCAGGGACTGGGTACTGTGCTGTCCTCATCATCGTCCTATCATCCTCATCGACTGCAGGTCGCCGAAGTGGCGTCAGATTGAAAGACCGGCACCCGGCGAACGGCCTGCCCGACGGGGGGCCCTAGCCATAGGATTAAATTAAATAAACAGGTATTTAGAAAACATCGTTCTTGTGAAACACAACCAGCTCTTTACTCACATGTGTTATGTGCTATCGACGAGAGATATCAATTACGTATTTCTAGATTTCTAGAAGGCATTAGACACCATACGTCAAAAGCAGCTTGTAATCAATTTGCGAGGTTATGGAATATAGTCTCCGTTATGCGAGTGGATTCGTGCATTTGTGTCAGAGAGATCACAGTTCGTAGTAATTTACGGAAAGCCATCGAGTAAAGCAGAAGTGACTTCTGGCGTCCCCCGAGGTATTGTTATAGGCCCACTGCTGTTTCTTATCTATACACACGATTTAGAAGACAATCTCAGCAGCAGTTTTAGATTGTTTGCAGATGAATCTGTCGTTTACCTCCTGGTAGCGAGTGGAAACCGTTGCTATTTTGCCTTACGGAATGTATTTAATTCCAGGAATATTAGTAGGAGCACAAAAAACAAAATATGCACGACCATATTAAGACCTATAGTAATATATGGATCAGAATGACATTAAAGGAGGAGAACTGGTTATTGAAATGGGAAAAAAAGATACTGAGAAGGAGTTTTGGAGCAGTGAGAGAGGAAGATGGCTGGAGAGTAATGACAAATGGAGAACTACAAACACTTTTGGGACAGATGGATATTGTCGTTAAAATTAAGCAGGGAAGAATAAGATGTGCAGGACATGTACAGAGAATGCCAGAAACTCGGAGTGTCAAAAAAGTTTTCTAGTTAAAACCTGACGGGAGAAGGAGAAGAGGTGGACCCAGGAAAATGTGGCTGGACGATATGGAAGAAGATGTAGAGGAGATGGGAATAAGAAATAGGAGAAGGAAGGAGATGGACAGAGAAGAATGGAGGTAGGTGATACGGGAGGCCAAGGTTCTTCAAGGACTGTAGAGCCAACCAAGAAGAAGAAGAAGAAGGTGGTGAGAAGATCAAAACCAATTGCAAAACGATGTAGAAAAGATACCTGCATGATACGAAAATTGACTCTTGACCCTAAATAATGAAAAGTGTGAGATTATCCACATGATTGCTAACAGGAATCCGTTAAACTTCGGTTACACAGTAAATCATACAACTCTACAGGCCGTAAATTCAACAAGTACCTAGGAATCACAATTACGAACAACTTAAATTGGAAAGAACTCATAGAAAATGTTGTGGGGAAGGCAAAATAAAGACTATGTTTTTTTGGAAGAATACTTTGAAGATGCAACAGATCTACTAAAGAGACTGCCTATACTATCCTTGTCCGTCCTGTTTTGGAGTACAGCTGCGCGGTGTGAGATCCTTACCAGATAGGGTTAACTGAGTACATCGAGAAAGTTCTAAGAAGGGCAGCACGTTTTGTATTATCGAGAAATAGGGGAGTGAGTGTCAGATACTTGATAAGGATTTGGGATGGACATCATTAAAAAAAGGCGTTTTTCGTAGCGGCGGAATCTTCTCACGAAATTTCCATCACCAACTTTCTCCTCCGAATGCGAAAATATTTTGTTTACGCCGGCCTACATAGGAGACAACGATCATCACAGTAAAATAAGGAAAATCAGAGCTCGCACGGGAAGGTATAGGTGTTCGTTTTCTCCGCGCACTGTTCGAGGGTGGAAAAATAGAGAGTTATTGTGACGGTAGCTCGATCAGCATTCTGCTAGGAAATTAAATGTGATTTGCAGAGGATCGACGTAGGTGTGGGTAAAAGAATCATGAATGGTGACATAACTTTTTTAAAATCATGGGAGGGCATGAAAGTTATTCTGTAAACCTTTACTGCCTGACATTTGAGGATATACGGTAACTATGCCGCGAAAGCTTACTTATACTAAACCATGAACCATTATTATTAAGTGAGGGATGCAGGAGTACATTGCAGTCCGTGAATATCTCACGACAGAGACACAATAAAATAATTACAGTACGCACAGAGCCAATTAAAGGGTTATTTCTACCGCGTTCCACGCGCGAATCGAATGGGAAGAAACCTAATTTGTGGTACAATGGAAGTACGGTCTGAAAAGCTCTTCACAGTGGGAGATGATGTACAAGGGAGTGCTGAAAAGCTATGCCTTCGAATTTCTCATGAGAAAATTCTTAAAACGGTGTAAATAAAACAAACATTGCAGTGAAATGAATACCCCTAGCTGCATACGGGCGTTGATATAAGTCAACGGGGACAAGAAAAAGGTTCAAATGGCTCTGAGCACTATGGGACTTAACTCCTGAGGTCATCAGTCCCCTAGAACTACTTAAACCTAACTAAGTTAAGGACATCACACACATCCAAGCCCGAGGCAGGATTCGAACCTGCTACCGTAGCGGTCGCGCGGTTCCAGACTGTAGCGCCTAGAACCGCTCGGCCACCCTGGCCGGCCCAACGAGGACAGTTGAAGATGTGTGCCCTGACTGGGGCTCGAACCCGAGATTTCCTGCTTACACGGCAGACGGTCTATCCATCTTTTTTCTTTTTTTTTTTTTAAATCTCATTTTGTTCGATATTGTCCGTTGCATTTGTTCCTGGCAGATGTACCGTGGCACCCGCTCAAGTTCACTGTTGATCCTTTCACTCAGTTTTTTTTATTACAAAGGGCAGCTAACCGTATGACCGAACACGCTGAGCTACCGTGTCGGCTCCAGCAGAGCCACCGAGGACTCTGAGTATAGTGCGACTGCACGCCTCCCGTGAGACCGACATTCCCAACTTATTGGCCCGCACTGTATTCATAGTGGCCCTGCCCATTATACTCATTACTCGCGGCTTTTTGCCGATTCCCGTAAGAGTTTAGTTCGGACACTGTGCATCTGCAGAGAATAAGATGGTCTCACGGGCCAGTCGACCATCTTTTTCTGTGTGGATGCACAAACGGTGCCCGAACTCTTACGGGAAACGGCAAAAAGCCGCAAGTAATGAGTATAATGGGCAGGGCCACTATGAATGTAGGCGTGAAGCGTGCCAGAGATAAGTCCCTGCAGTCGCACTACCCTCTGTGTCCTCGGTGGCTCAGATGGATTGAGCGTTTACTATGTAAGCAAGAGATCCTGGCTTCGAGTCCAGGTCGGGGCACACATTTTCAGCTGTCCCCGTTGAGTTACATCAACGTCTGTATGCAGCTAGGGGTATTCATTTCATTGTCATTTCATTCTACCGAGCTTCATGGTCACTGATAGTATCTGTTCTTTCGGACATGTGCTATCTTACCAATCTACATCTCTATTCTTCATGTCCACGTGTCTGTCGCTACGTGCAACCAAATTGTAGTGCTCAACCTGGTGGTGTGTAATGTAACTATGTCAGTGTGTGAGAAACAGTGCGTTGTAATGCAGAGAACGTTCGGCACGTACTGAGCACCATCTCCTCCAGCAGGACAATGCCGGACCACATACGACCTGTGCAACAATCCGACGCCGTGGCTCCACTGTCTGTCATCGATCATCCTCCATACAGTCCCGACTTCGCCCCATCCTAACTTCGTATGTTTCCAGAATTTAAAAAAAAAAAGCCTTCGAGGACTTCACTTTGTTAGTGATGAAGCGCTGCAAGCAGAGGTGAGGTTGTAGCTCCCTCAAAACAGACCAACTTTCTACAATGACCGTATCAGCAAACTGGTTTCTCGGGAGAAATGTGCTCGTTGCTAAGTTGACTATGTTAAGAAGTAATGTAGACGTGAAGAATGAAGATTTACATTGATAATAATGTTTGTTTTACTTAAAAAGTCGTAAGAGTTTTCACTTTACATTGGTAATAAAGTTTATTTTACTTAGAAAGTCGTATGAGTTTTCACGTGGAAAATTCTGAGGCATTACTTTTTAGCACGCCCCTGTAGATGAAGATGCAGACTTTACTTCGTGTGATACATTTAAGTGACCCAGACCATTCTCTCCGTTTGCAGCATTGAGCCCAAACACTCCCACTGACTTAGGGTCTGCCTTCTTATTACGTGCCGCTCTGCCTTCCCACCCCCACCAGTGACTGTTACCTCCACACACTTGTAATAAATCGGCAGTTGTGAAGTACGGCTGAAGATGGTGAAGAACTCAAAACCACAGGTGTGAAGCTGTTCATTTCACACCTGTTTTGTTTCGTTAGAGTGGTGTACCCCAGCATTTTGTTGTAACAGATTAGTTGTACATGTGAACTTGTCATTGGGTATGTGTCCCTCTTGTTACAGAAGATGGTGCTCAGTTGTGGATTCTTGATGATGTGATGCTGCAACTGCGAGAATCATAGGAAATCTGCCACTACCGTTCAGTAAAAAGCACTCACACATTGTTTCAGAAGGGGTCCCATTTATTTCGTGCTGTACTTCTTAAAATGGCACAGTTAAATTTCCACGAGGTATAACACATGACTAATTAATAATGATGAATGTAGAATCATAGAACAGGAAGTGATCCACACCATTCAAAAGCTGAGAAACAAGACATCAGGCGAGGGCCAAATATCGGCAGGGATGTTGAAAGAGGGCGGAAGCAAACTACACAAAGAAATTTATAACCTTATCACAATGGTCTGTAAAACTGAAACACTGCCTGAAGATTTGAAAACTGTAATAATTTGCCCCATGCACAAGAAAGGAAACAGAATGGAATGTGAAAGTTACAGAGGAATCTGTTTGCTCAACATAACCTACAAAATCCCGTTAATGGCTCTCAGCAATATGGGACTTAACATCTGAGGTCATCAGTCCCCTAGAACTTAGAACTACTTAAACCTAACTAACCTAAGGACATCACACACATCCATGCCCGAGGCAGGATTCGAACCTGCGACCGTAGCAGTCGCGCGGTTCCACACTGTAGCGCCTAGATCCAGTGCCGTCTTCTCAACAACTCTATGTCGTCTGAATACCGCGTGACCAGTCCTTCACCAGTTCCTTTGCTTTCTTTACTTTACATTAGTTACTGGTTTGCTACTCTCCACGTATCGTCAGTTTCTACTGCATCTAGGCACCTCACGTATATAATTTGCCGAAGACACTAGTTAAAAACTTGCGCCAGGTTTACGATCGTGCTTATTAGCTTCCATGTTTCGCAACTATACAGAAGAACATAAAAGGAAACTGAAAACCTGTTTGTTTGTCTTTAGAAAAGTTTAGCTTTAAGTAAGGTGAGAACACTAGAGGCAGCCTTCATATAGCGCTTGATAATGGAAGCAAAACTGGAGAAAAATGAAGACCCGTTCACAGGATTTGTTAACGTGAAAAAACGTTCGACAAATTAAAACGGTGCAAGATATTCGAAATTCTGAGAAGCGGAAAGGTATGGGAGACGATAGGTAATATACAGTACGTACAAGAATAAGAACCAAGAGTGAACGATAGAATTGGAAGATCAAGAACGAAGTGCTCGGATTAAACAAGATGTTAGAAGGGGATGCACGCTTTCGCTGCTATGTTTAATCTCATATACATCGAAAAAGCTATGACGAAAATAAAAAAAGCTTCAGTTGTGGCATTAAAATTCAAGGGGAAAGGATACCAAAAATAAGATTCGTTAATGAGAATGCGAATTTCTAAGGTGAAGAACAGTTACAGGATCTATTGATTGGAATGAACAGTCTAATGAATATAGAACACTGATTGAGAGTGAACCGAAGAAAGACGAAAATCATGAGAAGTAGCAGAAATGTGGACAGTGAGAAACTCAGCACCAGATCACGAAGTTGAAGAATTCTGCTGATGTTGGAAGGAGGCAGGAAGACATAAAAACTACTGGCAAAAACTGCATTTCTGGCCAAGAGAAGTCTACTAGTAGCAAAAATAGTCCTTAATTTGAAGAAGAAATTTCTGAGAATGTACGGTTGGAGCATAGCATTGTATGGTAGAGAACCATAGACTGTTTGAAAATTGGAACAGAAGAGAATCGAAGCGTTTGAGATTTGGTGCCACAGAAGACCGTTAAGATTAGACGCACCGATAAGATAGGAGGAGGCCCTCCGCAGAATCGGGGATGAAACGAACATATGGAAAACACTGACAAGAAGAAGGGACAGGACGATAGGAGATGAATTAAGACAGAAGGGAATAGCCTCCATGGTGCTAGAGGGAGCTGTAGGATGTAAAAAGTGTAGAGGGAGACAGAGACTGGATACATACCGCAAGCAATTGAGGACGTAGGTTGGAAATGCTGCTTTGAGATGAAGAAGTTGGCACAGAAGGCGAATTCATTGCCGGATGCGTCAAACTAATCTGAGAACTCATGACTTAATAAAAGCCGGCCGCGGTGGTCTCGCGGTTGTAGGCGCGCAGTCCGGAACCGTGCGACTGCTACGGTCGCAGGTTCGAATCCTGCCTCGGGCACGGATGTGTGTGATGTCCTTAGGTTAGTTAGGTTTAAGTAGTTCTAAGTTCTAGGGGACTGATAACCACAGCAGTTGAGTCCCATAGTGCTCAGAGCCATTTGAACCATTTTCCCGAGGGGGAACCTGTTCCCCTACCGGGCGCGTCCCCAGGTGGCGGATAGGGGAAAGCTCTACAGATATGTAGGGTAGGTGGGAAATAAAATACCACCCGTGGACCAACACAGGACCAGAAATCCAAAGGCGACTGTCTCACATTGGGCGGTCTTTGGTCAGCGTCTGTTCCCCAGGTCAGGGGCGGCTGGGAAAAACCTCCAGGGCTAACAACCGTGGTTGTAAATTTGTGGCTCGAAGAGTCACCCCTTACATAATACTATCAATCATGGAAGAGTGTAATGTGAAACAAATTACCCCAGGTGGACAATCCACCGCACCAAGGTGCGCAAGCAGACTATCGGATTCTGGGGAGTCTGCAGCATTGCACAGAGATGAATCGGGACATGATAAGACATCAAGCAAATTGAAATGTAAAAAAACAAGTTACATAGCTACTTTCAATGTAAACTCTCTTTTAAAAACAGGAAAATTAAAACATCTTACAGATACCCTCAAACATCATAGAATACTCATAACATCACTACAAGAAACTCGATACATAGATGAAAACAATTTTGATTCCGGAGGTTTCAGAATATACAAAGGAAAGGTAGGCAAAAGAATAATGAAAAACACACCCCACCTCGGAACGGGCTTTATAATAGATAAAAGTATTTTAGACTCCATTATCAGCTTTCAATCACAATCGGAAAGACTCTCCACACTCACTTTTAAATCTGCTAATAGAGTATACACAATTGTGAATGCACATGCCCCCATAAATGAAGACAATAGGAAAAATAAGGAAAAGGTGGAACGTTTTTGGGAACAACTAGATGACGCGGTGCAAAAGATCCCAGACAAACACAACATCATACTTACGGGGGACTTCAATGCTCAAGTAGGAAAAGAGAAGAAATACAAAAATATTGTTGGAAACTACCCAGCGCACAATAGAACTAACCAAAATGGAGTCAGATTAGTAGAACTCTGCCAAACGCATGGCTTGATCCTGAAATCCACAGCCTTTAAGAGACTACCCAGAAAACAGAAGACATGGACCTCACCAAACCCACACTTGGGTGAATTTCAACTTGATCATGTGGCGATAAAATGGAAACACCATACAGAAATACAAAATGTCAAAGTACTCAGAGGAGCAAACTTGGATTCTGATCACTATCTTTCTAAAATAAAACTCAAAATTATCCCCAAAAGGAAAGATAGAAACAGTAAACCCAAAAGCAGAAGATACGATCCAGAAAAGATAATGAATTCGAAGGAGTTTCCCCTCGCGACTCAAGATATAAGGAACCAAAATTGGGATCAAATGAAGGAAAGCCTACTAACCAAAGCTGAACAAATAGCACCTATAACCAAAATCAAAAAACACGCATGGTGGACAGAGGAATGTGACAAACTTATTGAGCAAAGAAAGAAAGCATGGCAACAGATGCAATCTCAGAAAAATGAATATAATAGGCAAAATTTCCTGAGTGTAAGAAAATTAGTGAGTAAAAACCTCAAAAGAATTAAAAAAGCACAAGAAGATCAACTCCTTTTGCAGATCAACGAAGACTTCAACAAAAACAAGACTAGGAGCTTTTACAGAACTTTTAAACAAAAAATAACCAAGTACAGCCCACCGACACTCCAATTACAAGATAAAAATGGTAATATTGCACACAACAACAGGGATAACTGCAAAATTTTGAGGGAATATTTCAGAAACCTTCTCAACTGTAAAGAACCAATTGAAAAAATGGATTTCAGCAACTCAACTTCAACAAGTCCTAACTCAGAACCACCCACCGTCGAGGAACTACAATCAATCATTTTGAATCTCAAAAACTATAAGGCTTCGGGAGAGAACCAAATTACAGCTGAACTGTGGAAAAATGTCAATAGAAATGCCATAGAATCTCTCCAAAACATATTTGAAGAAATATGGAAAACAGAAAGAATTCCGGATGAATGGAAGATGGCCCTCATTCACCCAATTCATAAGAGGGGATCCAGAACAGACCCCAACAATTACAGAGGGATTTCGCTCCTTGACGTAACATACAAAATACTGTCTAAAGTCCTTTTGAACAGAGCAGAACCCCAGCTAGATTGTCAACTTGGAGAATACCAGGCAGGCTTCTAAACCTCAAAAATCTTATGGCCTACCAAAAATCGAGAGCAAAAGCGTATGTCATCACATTCATTGACTTTCAAAAGGCGTACGACTCCATAGACAGGGAATCTCTAATCTCCATATTAAAAGAATTGAACCTAGACAATAAAACTACAAACCTAATTAGAGAAACCATCACCAACACATACTCCAAAATTAAATTTATGGGAGAACTCTCAGACCTATTTGAGATAAAAACTGGAGTACGACAAGGTGATGGACTCTCTCCATTGTTATTTAACTGTGCCCTAGAAAAAATAGTAAAAGAATGGAACAAGAAAATCAATAGTGGAATCCGACTAGGAACAAAAAACAAAGGCATCAAGGTTAATTGCCTAGCATTTGCAGATGATATGGCCCTACTAGCTGAAACATGGGAAGAAGCCAAAGAACAGATCCTCGAATTACAGAAACAAGCAGAGAAAATAGGCCTTAAAATTTCTTTTGAAAAAACCAAAATAATCACAAATATAAAAAAGCCAATGAAATATCTTAAAGTAAGAGACTAAAAGATCGAAATTGTTAAAGAATTCAAATATCTTGGTGAATGGATTAGCTGGAACGCCCTTGAGAAAAAAGCAATAGAATTAAGAAGAAACAAAGTTGAACTAGCCTTTCAGCTTACTAAAAATACTTATAATAAAAAGTCCCTCTCATGGAATTCAAAAATAAAACATTACAACACTGTCATTAAACCAGAAGCACTATATGCAGCTGAGACATTATCTATCACTAACCATGGCCCAATTGAAAGGCTAGAGATCAAAGAAAGAAAAATATTGAGAAAAATTTTAGGCCCCAAATTTCATAACGACAAACTAATTCATACCAAAAATGAAACACTCTACAAAACCACAGAAAAACTTTCGGATACAATGAGGAAAAGAAGAATTGAGTTTTAGGGGCACATTCTCAGAATGAACCCAAATAGACTTACAAAAAGAATGTTTGACTACTTCAGGAATAAAAAATCCAAACCAAATTGGTTTATCCAAACAGAGAAAGACTTAAGAGAACTACACATCACAGAAAAAATGCTCACAGACAGGACCGCAAAAATGATAAGCAAAGACAGAAAAGAGGGATTCCAGCTCCAAAATAGGAAGAAAAGAACGATTGTCATCTCTGATGAGGAAAGAAAAGCAAGATCAGAAAGAATGAAGCAGTACTGGGCGAAAAGAAAGGCACAGAACACACAGAAGTGATTGATTCAACGTACCCCAAAGTTGGGTGAAACGAAGAAGAAGAAGAAGAAAAATAGGAAAGCTGAACCATCACAACTGGGTTCATACTTAGACGTTTTTATTACTCCGTACAGGATATAGTTAGACAAAGGCTCCATTTCCATTCCGTATCTCATGTACCATCGTCTTCTGTGCCTCCACCATTACAGATCGCTCTTCCTAGGTATACAATGCAGTCTACTTGTTCCAATTCCTGGGAAAACAGTGTTAGATTTGGCTGTTTTTCAGATCGAATTTTCATCGTGCTGTTATGCATTTTCCTGAAGGAGATTGATTTCTTAGGTAACCATATGGTACCATTTGTTTTCGATTGACCTTCGGAGATTCGTAAGGGCCTCACAATGAATATGTGCTGCCACAGTATTCTCGCGCATTACTGTCGGGAAATTTTACATCAAAATTAATTTGCGATCCCTGAACAGTGTACCCATCATTTTGCAGTTTGACAGCGTCTGCTTGAAATTTCTGCACTTTTTCTTTTGAGTCGTCAGTCTCTTGACTGGTTTGATGCGGCCCACTACGAATTCCTCTTCTGTGCCAACCTCTTCATGTCAGAGCAGTATTTGCAACATACGTCATCAATTATTTGCTGGCTGTATTCCAGTCTCTTTCTACCACTACACTTCTACAGATGCCTCTAGTACCACAGAAGTTATTCTGTGATATCTTACCGGCTGTCCTACCTTCCTATCCATTCTTCTTCTATGTGTTTGCCATATATTCCCTTGCTTGCCGATTCCGTGGAGAACGTCCTAACTTTCAACATTCTTCTGTAGGACCACATCTCGAATGCTTCGATTCTCTTCTGTTCCGGTTTTCACACAGTTCATGTTTCACTACCATACAACGCTGTGCAGGCGTACATTCTCCAACTTAAGGCGTTTGTTTGTACTAGCAGACTTTTCTTGGCCAGGAATGCCGTCTTTGCCAGATTTAGTCTACTTTTGTGTCCTCCGTGCTCCATCCGTCATGAGTTTTTTGTTGCCTCGGTAGCATTATTTCTTAACTTCATTTACTTCTTGATCACCGATCCCGCTACTTCTCATTGCTTTCATCTTTCTTCGATTTGCTTTCAGTCTACATTCTCTCTCATTGGACTGTTCATTCCATTCAGCACATCATGTAATTATTCTTCACTTTCACTCACGATCGCGTCATCAGGGAGCCTTATCATTGCTATCCTTTCACCCAGAATGTTAATCCCACTCTTGGACCTTTCTCTTTTATTTTCGACATTCCGTCTTCGATATATGTACTGACTGAGCAATAGGGGCGAAAGACTGCATTCCTGTCTTACACAGTTTTTAATCCTAGCACTTCGTTCTTGGTCTTCCACTCTTAATATTCACTCTTGGTTCTTGTACATATTACATATTATCCGTCTTTCCCCATAGCTTACCCCGATTTTTCTCGGTAGTCCGAACATCTTGTACTGTTTGGCATTGTTGAACGCATTTTCAGGTCGACAAATCCTATGAACGTGTCTCGATTTTTCTTTAGTCTTGCTTCTATTATGAACCGCAACTTCAGAATTGCCTCTGGTGCCTTTTCGTTTCCTAAAGCCGAAATAGTCATAATCTAAAACAACCTCAGTTTTGTTTCCCATTCTTCTTTATATTATCCTAATCAGCAACCTGGACCCACGAGCTGTTAAGCTGATTGTGACACTGCAGTCTTCGGAATTATGTGGATGATGTTTTCAGAAAATCAGATGGTATATCTTTACTTTACAGGTCCGTCTTGATCTCACACACACACACACACACACACACACACACACACACACACACACATATATATATATATATATATATATATATATATATATATATATATATTTTCAGCGTCAAACTAAACATGTAGGGTACATAGTAAGTGCTGAGCACGACCTGTAAAATAAAGTGCAAAAAATATTATCACAGACTTATTTTCAGACTTTATGTCTTCAACTGATAACATGGCATATCGCCAGACTCATACATTCTACAAACCAACGGGAGTAGACGATTTGTTGCCACTTCCCCCAATGATTCTAGAAATTCTATGGGGATGTTATTTATCCCTTCTGCCTTATTTGATCTTAAGTCTTCCAAATTACTTTAAAATTCTCATTCTAATACTGGATCCCCTCTCTTTTAAGCATCGTCTCCTGTTTCTTCTTCTGGCAGAGAAATCTTCTCCCCATAGAGGCCTTCTGTGTACTCTTTCCACATATCCGTTCTCCCCTGCATTTAACAGCGGAATTCTCATTGCACTGTTAATGTTACCACCCGTGCTTTTAATTTCACCAGAGGTTGTTTTTCCTTTCCTGTATACTGAGTCAGCGCTTCCGACAATCTTTTGATTTTCGATTTCTTCACAGTATTGAGGCAGCCATTTCGTCTTATCTTCCCTGAACTTCCTATCTATTCCATTCCTAAGTGACTTCTGTATGTGTATTCTTAAATTTCCCAGAACATTTCTGTACTTCATTCTTTCGTCTATCAGCTAAAGTATTTCTTCCGTTACCCATGATTCTTCTCTGATTTCCCTTTATAGACACATCCATTCCTCTTCAATCGAACTGCCTACAGAGCTATCTCTTATTACAGTATCTGTAGACCAGAGAACTTCAAACGTATATGTCCATTCCTTAGTAGTTCCGTTTTGCACATTTTTGAGCATTGATTCTTCCTAACTAGCCTCTTGAACTCAAACCTACTCTTCATCGGTATTAAATTGTGGTCCGAGTCCATATTTGCGCCTGGGTACTTACAATCCAGTAGCTGATTTCGGAATCTTTGCCTGACCATGTTGTAGTCTAACTGGTATCTTCCCGAACCTCGCGGCGTTTCCTAGGCATACGTCCTCCTCTTTTCATTCTTGAACAGAGTATTCTCTATTACTAGCTGAAATTTATTGCAAATCTCAACTTACGTTTCTCCTCTACTATCCCTAGTACCAAGTTCATATTCTCTCGAACGCTTTTCTCTACCCTTCCCTTACAACGCCATGACTATTAGATTTTCATCTCCATTTACATACTGAATTCTCCGTCCAAAATCCTCATATTTATTTTTCTCTTCATCTTCGGCTTGCGACGTCGGAATATATGCCTGAACTGTCGTTGCCGGTGTTGGTTTGCTATCGATTCTGATGAGAACAACCTACCTTCTTATTCATAACGAATCCTACCCCCGTCATATCATTTTCTGCTGCTATTGTTATTACCCTGTACTCGTCTGACCAGAAATCCTTGTCTTCTTTCCATTTCACTTCAACTACCGCCTCTACATCTGGAGTGAGCTTTTGCATATCGCTTTTCAAATTTTCTGGCTTCCCTACCACTATCAAACTTCTTACATTCCACGCCTCGACTCGTAGAACGTTATCCTTCCGTTGATTATTCCATCTTTTCCTCATGGTCATCTCCCCCTTGGCAGTCCCCTCATGGTCCGCAGCTACGTTCTCGCTTCCCGCGCCCGGGTTCCCGGGTTCGATTCCCGCCGGGGTCAGGAATTTTCTCTGCCTGGTGATGACTGGGTGTTGTGTGATGTCCTTAGGTTAGTTAGGTTTAAGTAGTTCTAAGTTCTAGGGGACTGATGACCACAGATGTTAAGTCCCATAGTGCTCAGAGCCATTTGAACCATTTTAGTCCCCTCATGGAGATCCGAATGGGGACTAGTCCGGAATCTTTTGCCAATGGAGAGATCATCATGACACTTCTTCAATTACAGGCCACATGTCCTGTGGATATACATTAGGTGTTTTTCATGCAGTGGTTTCCATTGCCTTCTGTATTCTCATGTCGTTGACCATTGTTGATTCTTCCACCTTGAGGGACAGTTTCCCACCACAAGGGCAAGATAGTGTGCCCTGAACCTCTGTCCGCTCCCCTGACCTCTTTGACAAGGCCGTTGGCGGAACGAGGGTGGCTTCTTATGCCGGAAGTCTTCTGCTGCCAATGCCGACGATTTTGATTGAAAACTTAAGTGGTAGCGTGATTCGACCTGGGGACCGAGGACGTTTTGATTACTAATCAAAGACACTCCCCGTAGGCCATGGGTGCAATTGGAGAATCACTTTGCCTTCACTACTTGCACTATGCCATAGGTTCGGGGTTCATTCGATGCACCTATGTCTCATCCCCAGCCACGATCAGCATTCCTCCTTCGTGGTAGCGATGAAGGAATGTCAAGGCCGAACCAATTCTTTCAGTCTATTAAACACTGGTTAGATATTTTAGACACCCCCATGCACAGGATTTGAGACGACAAATGTTGTAGAGGATTGTCCTTGAAATCTGAGGCACATCTGCAGAATATTCGGAAATTGTGAACTGGCAGGTCGCACACATAATTACATCAAGACGTTGCACAACCTGTCGTCACGTCTGAACGCCTTCCTCAACCACTGTGCGACCAGCCTTGATTTCTCTGCAGCGCCCCGTCACAACACCACCACTCGTAGCCCCATCCGATACAAGCGACACCACCGACAGTGACTGAGCGGCACTGATCGCTGCTTCTTGGATGGAACAAATGACAGAATGTAGGGCAGGTGGGCTATAAGTGCTCCTGGGGAAAGAGAGCACATTAAGTTTTCTGCTCCGTAAAGCAGAATTTCAGCATTCTTCCACCATTCAGAGCAGATGTCATCATCTGTTCTGGAACCTCGTGGCAGTCGCACGCTTACATCTGGAGAAAATGATGTAAGTCACTTTTGTACCTCATCAGAGTACAATTGTTATAGTTTTGACGAGGATTTGGTGAACCTAGGTCTATTTAAAATGGGACACTCGAGCTGGCGTCTATAAGCTTTCAATCTTCTCCTTGATCTCCACCACTTCAGTTCTGTGTGTTATTAAGTAGATAGCCAAAAAATAAAATAGCGGAATGGAGTAATAGTATGGAGGCATAAGGGCATAGAAGTTCACAGGGCGTGTTTTACCCCATCAAGAAGTTATCAGCGAGCGTTTACCCTATAACACGTGTTTTAATTTGTGTAATCCCTTCTAGCGTATTAAGCATTTTCTGTTGTTTATTTACCCGCGATGTCTCATTATTCACCTTAGACAACTTGAATTAATTGTTCTTTTCTGCAGTTTTCTCTCATTGTGTATGGTTTCTTCAAACCTACCTACTTTTCAAACACAATTCGAACATAATCACGTCTCTGATTTTTTTTTTAAACCGACCTAGAACAACAATTCGACAACCATTAACAGAGCCACACTACCCTGAAGCTCTTGGCCTTGTTGAAAATTGGAACTCAATATGGCAATCAAGCAAAGCTACAGGCTTTTCAGAGGCTGCTTTTAGGAAAGATCTTAAAACCGACGAATGTAGAGAGCGTCTCGACCGATTCACCAGAACTTTTTCAGTGGAGGGTGAACAAGCAATAGTGCAGTACTGTACTTCCCTCGATAAACATTTTTCCGGCATTACGACGTACCTTTTTCCTTCGCCGAAAAATAAAGGCCGCCCGCTGGTGGCCGAGCGGTTCTAGGCGCTTCAGTCAGGAACCGCGCAACCGCTACGGTCGCAGGTTCGAATCCTGCCTCGGGTACGGATGTGTGTGACGTCCTTAGGTTAGTTAGGTTTAAGTAGTTCTAAGTTCTAGGTGACTGATGACCTGAAATGTTAAGTCCCATAATGCTCAGAGCCATTTGAACCATTTTATTGAAAAATAAAAAAATTGTTTTTCCTTCAGTTGGGAGTAACAGCACGCACTGGGTACTCTTATCCAGCAGTATTGCTTAAGAGTAGGCAAAATTATTTTTTAGGAAAGCTTTCATAATTCTCCAGTAGTAATTGGATGGCAGTGAAACTTTATGTAAAAGTTACCAAGATGTCAGAATAGGTGTTGCATGAGTAACTGGTATAATATTGCTGCAACAACACTTTTTTCTTAAACTTGTCCTACCTAGAGCTTGATGGCAGACGCAGTAGCGCGGACCATTCAAATCGATTGCTACTTAGCCGGCCGTTGTGGCCGAGCGGTTCTAGGCGCTACAGTACAGAACCGCGCGACAGCTGCAGTCGCAGGTTCGAATCCTGCCTCGAGCGTGGATGTTTGTGATGTCCTTAGGTTAGTTAGGTTTAAGTAGTTCTAGGGAACTGATGACCTCAGAAGTTAAGTCCCACAGTGCTCAGAGCCATTTGAACCATTTCATTTGAGCTTGCTACTTACAAAATGACGACCGGAACAGCCAGCTGACTGATTTAACGTGTCTTTGAAAAATCTCCACACAAGAAGCATGAAGCTAAAAGGACTTGTTTTATTTTTTAGTAGCTTATGAACAGTGTTCGTTGTTATTTTATGTTTCAGTTTGCCCCGTTACCCCAACACGCCACGGCAGCTAAGCTTTCATTCGGCAAGTGAATGTCAGGCAAAAGCCGCATATCACTAGAATTGCAAATATTCGACACGTCACAGAAAGAAGTCATTGGACCTAATGCCTGATGCATCCGTAATCGTCGACGTCATTTTACTCCTGTCACATACGCCGGTGATATTACCCTATTGCGTCAAGCGGTATCAATAATCCAGTCTCTGTGCTGTTGTTATTAAAACATCACACAACCGGTCCTCGTCTGACCTTACTTTCGTGTATGCAACAATTTTTTTACGCTAAATTCATTCACCGTGGAAAAGGCGCATCTGACTCGTTTTTTGTACAGTTGCTATTGAAATTTAAATGAAGTGAGTTCGTTGTTAGAAGTTCCTTTATTCGAAATTAATCTTTCGTGAACCGGTTTTTCAGTTTCGTTAATAAACAATTCATGAATGTAGAATGGCGTTCTTGGATATTCATCCTTTTTCTTTCACAATTTTTTCTTTTAAATTAAACCACTTTATAGCGGAAGAATTTAACTGTTGTCTTTAATATTTAATGCTACGCAGGCTCGTAATGAAAATACTTTATGTTTTACATCAGTATATCAGATAGCCAAAACGATAGCAACCAGCCAATGTTGCTGAAGAAATGAGGAATGATAAACGTTAATATTGGCCACCCACTTCTTAAAAGTTCAGGTTTGCTGCTTAAAATACACACAGTTATTGTTTGTTTCAGCTACAACCTTGGTATAGCACTCAGAGCGTTAGAAAAATTGTATTCTCACTTCTGTCTACTGCTTGACGTCATAGGTGCTTACAATATAATGTAAAAATAATTTAACAAAAATTTCTCTACTCTGAGCTGCCAGTTTTCCTCTACGAAATAAATTTCAGTTTTGCACTTAAGACGCAATGTGTCTACTCTCACCTCATCCCAAAAATACACTGCTGAAATTAAGCAGCTCAGATGCCACCCACTCAAACTTGGGATGGGCGAAGCGTTGTGGTTGGATATGTGTTACCGCAAAATGCTATGCACGTATGACTTATCGATGAGCACATGCCTGATCTAGATAATAGACTATTCCTTCTACTTTTAATTAGGCCAAATTAAACAAATTTCCGACCCCCTTCCAACAATACATTCCATTATTACATCATATGAATAATGCGGCAATTGTTGGAAAGTTAATTTTGTGATTTATATAGAATGATTTGGAACAACAACGTTAGTCAACAGACTAAACAGTATGTTGCATAGTGTTATTCAGAATATACTTACTTATGGTGCAGAAATAGGGCCACTTACGAATAAGAGAAGGAACAAAATTGGGCGGGTTGAATTAAATTTTATGAGAAGGTGGCTGCAGATTACCTGTGCAGCGAAAGTCAAAATAAACACATCAAAAAAAGTTTTGCATCCCATCGGTTCCGACCGAGAGTGCCGGAAACTGTACAGAAAATTGGAATAGAGATCAACATAAACATGAAAACCGCACACTGCATGTTCTACCACCATACGGCGAGACCTTAGAGGTGGTGGCCCAGACTGCTGTACACACCGGTACCTCTAATACCCAGTAGAACGTCATCTTGCATTGATTCACGCCTGTATTCGTCGTGGCATACTATTCGCAAGTTCATCAAGGCACTGTCGGTCCAGATTGTCCCATTCCATAACGGCGATTCGGCGTAGACCCCTCAGAGTGGTTGGTGGGTCACGCCGTCCATAAACAGCCCTTTTCAAACTATCCCAGGCATGCTCGATAGGGTTCAGATCTGGAGAACATGCTGACCACTCTAGTCGAGCGATGTTATTATCCTGAAGGAAGTCATTCACAAGATGTGCACGATGGGGGCCCGAATTGTCGTCCATGAAGACGAATGTTTCGCCAATACGATGTCGATATTGTTGCACTGTCGGTCGAAGGATGGCATTGACGTATCCTACAGCCGTCACGGCGCCTTCCATGACCACAGCGGCGTACGTCGGCTCCACATAATGCCACGCCAAAACAGCAGGGAACCTCCACCTTGCTGCACTCTCTGGACAGTGTGTATAAGGCGTTCAGCCTGACTGGGTTGCCTCCAAACACGTCTCCTACAATTGTCTGGTTGAAGGCATATGCGACAGTCATCGATCAACAGAACGTGATGCCAGTCCTGAGCGGTCCATTCGGAATGTTGTTGGTCCCATCTGTACTGCTCTGCATGGTGTCGTGGTTGCAAAGATGGACCTCGCCATGGACATTGGGAATAAAGTTGCGCATCGTGCAGCCTATTGCGCACAGTTTGCGTCGTAACACGACATCCTGTGGCTGCACGTAAAGCATTATTCAACATGGTGGCGTTACTGTAAGGGTTCCTCCGAGCCATAATCCGTAGGTAGCAGTCATCCACTGCAGTAGTAGCCCTAGGGCGGCCTGAGCGAGGCATGTCGTCGACAGTTCGTGTCTCTCTGTATCTCCCCCATGTCCAAACAACATCACTTTGGTTCACTCCGAGACGGCTGTACACCTCCTTTGTTGAGAGCCCTTCCTGGCACAAGGTAACAATGCGGACACGATCGAACCGCGGTATTGACAGTCTAGGCATGGTTTAACTACCTCCTTCCTAGTGGAAGTCGGACCTCCTCCGTGTAATAAGCGCTGCTCATGCATGGTTGTTTACACCTTTGGGCGGGTTTAGTGACATCTCTGAACAGTCAAAGGGACTGTGTCTGTGATGCAATATCCACATCAATGTCTATCTTCGTCCTGGGAACCGGGGTGATGCAAAACTTTTTTTTGATGTATGTTTAATAAATATGGGAAAGAATGGAAGAGATACAGCGTATGATGAGTAGATTGGCTTGGCCATGTTGAAAACGTGGGCAGTGACATGTGGTTCAACAAGGTGTCGTTGTGGATCCTGTGAAGGTAAGATAAAAAAAAAATATTTAGGAAAAAACGAATAGAGGTAGTCTAAATGAGCAGTCTTATTTGGGCAAATTGAAAGAATGAGCAATGACAGGTGGTTAGAGGTGCTGTTAATGAGGACCACGTGAAGGTAAGATCAAAACATAAAAACTATGGGAAAAAATACAAGAGACGTACTCTATAAAGAGCAGACTGGTCTGGGCATGTTGAAAGAATGAGCAATGACAGACGGTTCAAGTAGGTGTTGATGTGAGCCTAGAGGAGAACTAAAAGAGGATGAGTGTAAATGCAGATATTTTTATTGGTGACTGAGGACTTGTACTGAACAACATTATATCAGTGTTCATTTGATTTGCAGACCACGAATTATAGCTATTAGGAGTCATACGTTTTTAGGTTAATTAGTACCTCCAAGTACATGTGGCAATTGCAAGCCGCTGATGTTTATTTTCCCCTTGACAACAGACCAGGTGCTGAAGTGTGAATGCGTGACTGTAACAGGGTTAGCCTATACTGACAGGTGTAGTCCGCATACTGCTCCAGTTAAAACTGTGCAGAAAGCATCAGGCAGTAAATTACATGATGTGTTTGGGGGAAGTCTGCTCGGTGGAGAGGAAAAAAACCAACCAAGTCAATGATGTGTGTACCACACCTGAAAATATCTGCACTTATACCTGTTAAACATTGCATATTAATCGCGCAATGGATGAGTAGGGATTGACAGCTTTCGCTTCGAGTGAGTGAGATCACTGGAAGGAGAGAACAGCTAACCTCTAGTGGGAAAAGTCAGAGAAGAAGACGAAAAGAAGAATATAAATAGTCTCTAAAAACTTCGTTGCTCTCTATAGTTTATAATGAGTCATCCTCCTTTAACATAAACTTTTTCTTATGGAGATAAACGGTATCATGTATACCATCGATTCTTGCATAGTTTAAAATTATCTCAGCTGTTTCACTAAAGGAATTCATATGATTTTGTATGTTATTGTTGTTGTGGTCTTCAGCCCAGAGACTGGTTTGATGCAGCTCTCCATGCTACTCTATCCTGTGCAAGCTTCTTCATCTCTCAGTGCCCACTGCAGCCTAAATCCTTCTGAATCTGCTTAGTGTATTCATCTCTTGGTCTCCCTCTACGATTTTTACCCTCCACACTGCCCTCCAATACTAAATTGGTGATCCCTTGATGCCTCAGAAAATGTCCTACCAATCGATCCCTTCTTCTAATCAAGTTATGCCACAAATTTCTCTTCTCCCCAATTCTACTCAATACCTCCTCATTAGTTACGTGATCTACCCATCTAATCTTCAGCATTCTTTTGTAGCACCACATTTGGAAGGCTGCTGTTCTCTTCTTGTCCAAACTATTTATCGTCCACGTTTCACTTCCATACATGGCTACACACCGGTAAGGTGTCAGGCAAATCCAACACCTTCCATGAAAACCCTGACATGATAAGCAAATCCAGTAGTATGTCACATAGCTCCGAATAAATCGTGACATTAAATTAACCAAAGTAACACGAGTAACGAGTGAGCAAGTGGAATACCACAGACTAACACAAGAGTGCCTAAATGCATGTCATACCTTCCCACCGTGGGACAGACGCAGTTCCGAGGGGAGAAACGAGAACAGAAGCCGAGAGCAGAACCGTGTTAAGCGAGAAGGCCCTACGATAAGGGGCGGACGGACACCCACGTCGCCAGCTAACCGCTAGGACCACACCACCCGCAAGTTTTAGCGTGAGACTTTTTCGCGTCCCTGTTACGTCAAGACCACCCCCCAGTCAATGTTAAAAGATAGAGCCCTCCAGAAGAACAGTATAGATCTTACGATAACACAAAAAGAGCTACACCACCCGCTAGTTTTAGCGTGAGACTTTTTCGCGTCTCTGTTACGTTGCAAACTTTAAAAAACATTGCCCCACCACGAAAAGTATAACGTTTCTCATTGGATAGACAGAATTTTTGTAGGCGGAGCTTAAGGTTAACATGGAGACCTTGATTGGTCAGATGAAAACACAGCCAGATAGTTTTTTTAAACCAACTTCGGTAAATTGTAGTAAGGAGAAGTTAGGAGAGAGTTGCTTACGAGATGGCGAGGTGAGTGGAGCTGTGCTGCCCGCCGCCCCCTGACGAACACCGACAAGGTAATGAACGCACGCGATGCCGCATAACAGCGCATAAAGCTTCACTCAGAACTGGAAAAGTTTCATCTGTTACACCCCCTTTTTGCGTAATACTAGTGTCGATCGTCAATTAAAGCTCATGGTGTTCACATTTGCCACTTGAAATAAAAATCTGACACGCGATGATTTTTCTGTTATATAGTTATTGAGAAGCAACATCAGCCACTGTAATTTACGACAAGTTAGATAAGTAATTAAAGATAATTGAGGGTCACTGTAGACCATTTTCATAGTTTTCTCTTTTGTGAAACTTAATTCGAACCTAGATTATAGATGTGATGTGGCATAGGTCATCCTTCGATCCATTGTAGAACTTGGAAACCCATTCAGGAAATATTCGTTCACATTTTTGTTGAACGCAGTTGGTTTTTACCACCCTGTATTAAAACATTTCCTTTTATCAATAGTGCAATTTAAAAACAATGTTTTGTGAGTATAATAAAATTTCCAATGGTAAACTTAACTGCTTTTTCGACGTTATTTTCCCAGCTAACTAGAAATTTAGTTAGTTAGTATTAAGATTCTTTTACAGGGAGTGCAGTGGAGTTGACGCTGAAATCATTAAGTATTTGGTTATATCATCGCTAGTCTCACTGAACTCTTCTGAATTCTACATGTCATGTGTGGTCTGGCGTCTCCTTACCAGCAACAGGTCCCAGATTCAAACTAGTCAATTCCCTAAAAAAAACACGCTCAGAGCGTCGTTGCGCGAAAGTGGTAGGGAGACACGATATAGAACAACCAATGCTAAATTTTTGATCCCTGATGCCTCAGGACATGTCCTACCAACCGATCTCTTCTTCTAGTCAAGTTGTCCCACAAACGTCTCTTCTCCTCAATCCTATTCAATACCTCCTCATTAGTTATGTGATCTACTCATCTAATCTTCAGCATTCTTCTGTAGGACCACATTTCGAAAGCTTCTATTCTCTTTTTATCCAAACTATTTATCATCCATGTTTCACTTCCATACATGGCTACATTCCATACAAATATTTTCAGAAACGACTTAAATCTATACTCGATGTTAACAAATTTCTCTTCTTCAGAAACGCTTTCCTCGCCAAATCCAGTCTACATTTTATATCATCTCTACTTCGACGATTATGAGTTATTTTGCTCCCCAAATAGCAAACCTCCTTTACTGATTTAAGTGTCTCATTTCCTAATCTAATTCCCTCAGCATCATCCGACTTTATTCGACTAATTCCATTATCCTTGTTTTGCTTTTGTTGATGTTCATCTTATGTCCGCCTTTCAAGACACTGTCCATTCCATTCAACTGCTCTTCCAAGTCCTTTACTGTTTCTGACAGAATTACCATGTCATCGGCGAACCTCGAAGTTTTTATTTCTTCTCCCTGTATTTTAATACCTACTCCAAATTTTTCTTTTGTTTCCTTTACTGCTTGCTCAATATACAGATTGAATGACATCGGGGAGAGGTTACAACCCTTTCTCGCTCCCTTCCCAGCCACTGCTTCCCTTTCATGCCCCTCGACTCTTATAACTGCCATCTGGTTTCTGTACAAATTGTAAATAGCCTTTCGCTCCCCGTATTTTACCCCTGCCACCTTCAGAATTTGAAGGAGAGTATTCCAGTCAACATTATCAAAAGCTTTCTCTATGTCTAGTAATGCTAGAAACGTAGTTTTGCCTTTCCTTAATCTTTCTTCTAAGATAAGTCAGTATTGACTCACGTGTTGCAACATTTCTACGGAATCCAAACTGATCTTCCCCGAGGTCAGCTTCTACCAGTTTTTCCATTCGTCTGTAAATAATTCGCGTTAGTATTTTGCAGCTGTGACTTATTAAACTGATTGTTCGGTAATTTTCACATCTGCCAATACCTGTTTTCTTTGGGATTGTAATTATTATATTCTTCTTGAAGTCTGAGGGTATTTCGCCTGTCTCATGCATCTTGCTCACCAGATGGTAGAGTTTTGTCGGGCCCCCCCCCCCCCGCCACCCCACCCCGACCCAAGGCCGTCAGTAGTTCTAATGCAATGTTGTCTACCCCCGGGGCCTTGTTTCGATTTGGGTCTTTCACTGCTCTGTCAAACTCTTCACGCAGTATCGTATCTCCCATTTCAACTACATCTACATGCTCTTCCATTTCCATAATATTGTCCTCAAGTACATTGGCCTTTAATAGACCTTCTATAAACTCCTTCCGTCTTTCTGCTTACCCTTCTTTGCTTAGAACTGGGTTTCCATCTGGGCTCTTGATATTCATACCAGTGGTTCCCTTTTCTTCAAATATCTCTTTAATTTTCCTATTATCTATTTTACCCCTGGTGAGATATGCCTTTACATCCTTACATTTGTCCTCTAGCCATCCATGCTTAGCCATTTTGCACTTCCTATCGATCACATTTTTGAGACGTTTGTATTCCTTTTTGCCTGTTTCATTGACTGAGTTTTTCTATTTTCTCCTTTCATCAATTAAATTCAATATTTCTTCTGTTACCCAGGGATTTTACTAGCCCTCGTCTTTTTATCTACTTGATCCTTTGCTGCCTTCACTACTTCATCCCTCAAAGCTACCCATTCATCTTCTACTGTATTTCTTTCCCCCATTCTTGCCAATCTTTCCCTAATGCTCTCCCTGGAGCTCGGTACAAGCTCTGGCTTTGTCAGTTTATCCAGGTCCCATCTCCTTAAATTCCCACCTTTTTGCAGTTTCTTCAGTTTTAATCTACAGGTCATAACAAATATACTGTGGTCCGAGTCTACATCTGCCCCTGGAAATGTCTTATAGTTTAAAACCTGGTTCCTAAATCTCTGTCTTACCACTATATAATCTATCTGAAACCTTCCAGTGTCTCCAGGCTTCTTCCATGTATACAACCTTCTTTGATGATTCGTGAACCAATTGTTGGCTATGATTAAGTTATGCTCTGTGTATAATTCTACCAGGCGGCTTCGTCTTTCATTTCTTATCCCCAATCGATATTCACCTACTAAGTTTCCTTCTCTTCCTTTTCCTACTATCTCATCATAAATTTCATCAATCTCTTCGCCATCTGCAGAGATTTTGTATATGATGTATTATATTTCAGGCTAATATGTATAAAAGAGAAATTAATGTCGTACAATCGATATGTACTAACAGTTAAAATTACTCTTCTTTTAAAAATAATTAAAATTACAAAATTTGTGTCATACTTAAAATTGATATTATTAATTGCACAGTCTAACGCTAATTACAGGGTGGCGCACGAAATGTGTTACCTATTGTTTCTTTCACACTTTACGACCCACATTAGATATCCCGCTGGGATTTCTACAGCAGTACCAGCAGAGCTTGGAAAAACAAGTGAGTTGCTAAATGACGTGTAATTCACGATACTGCCGCTAGGAGACTAGTAAGCAGCAATGGCTGACAATGGAAGACTGACGACACAGCAACGATCGGCAATTGTGTTACTTTTTCATGAAACGAAAGGCCTTGTTGTGACTCAGAGGCGTTTTCGAGTACAGTTTAACACACTATGTGTCCCTTGCAAGAAGACCATCCACAATTGTACGACACATTTGTACAGGAAGGAACAGTATTGTAAGCGAAGCGACCTCGTCCTAAGCCGGTTTGTTCGCCGGAGAATTTTGAAGCGGTACGAGTTGCTGTACAGAGAAGTCCCGGGAAATCGTGTAGAAAGGCAGGAGTGCAACTGGGAATATCCAGACGCTCCGTTCAACGCATTCTTAAAAGTGACCTCCATATGTACCCATACAAGGTCACCTGTGCACAGATGCTCACTGAAGAACACAAGCCGCAGAGACTACTGTATGCTCAGTGGGCGGAGGATAGGGAAGAAACTCTCAACAACGTTTGGTTTTTAGACGAGGCGCTTTTTCATTTAGACGGTGTGGTTAACAAACAAGATGTACAGTTTTGGGCCACTGAAAACCCACAAGTGCTCCATGAACGACAAAATTATGCTCCGAGGATTACAGCGTGGGTAGCAATTTCCAGTCACGGACTTATTGGACCCTTTTTCTTTGAAGAAACTGTGATCAGCGAGCGTTATTTGAGCATGCTTCGCAATAGCTTCATTCCACAGCTTGTTGCTACTGTCTTGCTCTTCAACACGCAGTGTTTCGTGCAAGATGGAGTAAGGCCACATACTGCAAACACTGTGTTGGAGTTTTTACACGAGCATTTCGACATGCGGATCATTTCACTCAGGTTTCCAGGTCGCTTCAATGATGGACAAAATTGGCCCCCCAATAGTCCAGGCCTCAATTCATGAGACTTTTATCTTTGGGGGTACCTAAAGGAAAAAAAATTTTCCCGAAACGTCCACGTGAGTTAATGGAGCTCAGAAGACTTATTCTTCAAGCTTGCAGTGAAATTATGGAAGACATGTGCCGTAGCGTAACCACTAACTTCAGTGTTTGTTTGAAGGAAGTTAGGAAACGAAATGGTGGACATATTGAGCATGTGCTGAGTTAGAACAAATCTCCACGGACGGCTCTTCATTGAAGTATATGTTCCTTTCAGATTGTATTGACAATAAAGTTTATATTAAAAAAGAAAATGGTAACACATTTCGTGCGGCACCCTGCATTAAATTTATTTCTAGATTGATTTACAAAATGATGATATATTTTAGCGAAGATTCTTCTTTGGTGTAGAAAGTTTGTAAACTCTTTGGAATAGTGTGAGTACCGCAGAATGTAGGAGTATTGGGCATCCCTCTGATGGTTGTAGACGTTTATAAGCTTGTCACCAAAATTATTGCTTTTTTTGAATGTGGAAAATGTAAAAATGGTTTGATGTTGAACGATGTGACAAAGAATAAATTTCAGCTGGAAGAATGTACCCATCGACAACAACAACGACATAATGAAGATAAGTAAAAAGTTATTCTTTTACAAGTTGCAGTACCTGTTTAATTATTTTCACACCAGACATCGCATCCTCTGCGGCTGACATGCTCATACTGCCATCATTGCCACGAGATGTCACTCTAGACGTCAAGTAAATGTGGAGCAGACGACGTTACACGTGTTGTGCACTCATCAGTACTGGAGACAGTATTCACTTTTTTACGAACACGCAGCTCGATGTCTACTACTTCCGGCGGGAATTGCTTACTGTAGAGATTTTCTTCGTTGGAAATGCTACGTTGAAGAAATAGGGCTTTCCAAAGCGCAGAATTCATGAATACCACATGTAATGTAACGTGGGCAGCCCATTGTAGGACGTATGCAGATTGGATTCGCGAGATCTACGTTTAATTTACGGGCCCCTCGCTGGGTATGCAGCCTTACAGTACGAAGAACGCCTCAGCTGGAAGACTGGGAAGACTGGGTACTTGTGCTCCCGGCTAGCGCGACCACCTGTTCCGCACACTCAGGCACACACACACAGAGTTAGGAGGAACCAGTCCTGGACGCGGACTGCCAGATTGCGCACTGCGATCGGCTGCCAGAGGCGCGTGTAATGCCCAGCTTTCGCCTGCTCGGCGGCGCAGATAGCGGCCGACGCGAAGTGGGCTCCGAGAACTTTTAAAGACCGACAGACAAAAAAAATACAAAGTAAAAAAGGCCGAAACGGCGGACGTGCCCGGCGGCTAGGACGGCCCGCGGCATACAAACTAGCTGTGCTCGGGACGAGTAGGCCCCAGTCAGTGCGGGCCCGGGCCCGGAGCCACACGGTAATTGCTCCCTCTGTGGCGGCTGCGGCTGCGGCTGCGGCTGGTGCTCGGAGCGCCGGGTGCCGACTGGAATGCTGTTCGTAGCAGGTGGCGAGCAAAGACCCACAAGTGGCTGCCTCGCTGGTCAGTTAACTAAGGTGGACAAAAGAACGCCACAGTTCCATCAACGCTGAAAAAATCACCCTGCGTGAATGAATTCCGGGAAGTGAAGAATGTTGCAGAGACTGGAGTAAAATTAGGTTTGAGAGCCCACGAGTTTCAGTTTTGGATCCTTTATAATTCCCCACGTGCAGGGTTAATTATATAACTGGAACAACGCTGAAATAATGATACTTCGTGAATGAATTGTCGGAAGGGAACGATATTTTATAAATTGGAATAAAGCGCGTATGGGTCCCCACAGGGTTCGGTTTTAGATCCATTATAATTCCTTACAGTGTTAACTATATAACTGGATTGCCCCTAATAATTCTTAAACGCTTCTAGAATTCGAAACAGAGTTTACAGCAATTGGTATGTCGCAAAGGGGGAAGCAATAAATTACAGATACATGTTCTTTGATTCCACTACGAGATGAGAGGTACTCAGAAACTGCTCTCTCTGAGTCGGCTTTGGCTGGTGCTTCCAGCGCAAATGCGGACTGGGATGCTGCCCGCATCAGAGAACAGCTGATAAACTATTATCTAGTTACTAAACTACTGGTGCTGACCAAGATAGTACCCTAGGTGAAATGAACAAACACCCAACCTCACTGAAGTGACGATCCTCTATGACTTAAGATCTACTGGGGAATATATTTTGGCGACTGGAGAGAAATCGCTAGTCGGACCCCACAGAGTTCAATTTTGGGGCGGTAGTAATTCCATATGGACAGGGTTAACCACGAAACTTGGACACCCAGTGTATTTATTAAATCGTTCCAAATGTCAAAACGAAGGTCGCAGCAGACTATT
Organism: Schistocerca nitens; assembly: GCF_023898315.1. NCBI lineage: Eukaryota > Metazoa > Arthropoda > Insecta > Orthoptera > Acrididae > Schistocerca > Schistocerca nitens. The sequence continues at coordinate 228,254,053 of NC_064623.1, forward strand.
GAAAGCAAAGGGCAAATTAGTGGTTATTTAGTAAGCTGTACGTTAAGCGTTCAGGAGTCCACTGCAAGTCGATAACTGCTCAGTAATTACGCCACCATGCTGTCCACAGTTAGTGCTTTGGCCGCTTTTTCAGGCTTGAATACTGCCCACCAGGTACCAAGCGGTGCACAACTACTGAAACAGTCGTGCAGAGCAAAATTTCACCCTAGTTGAATATGAGGAAGACCCAACCCAGGGTCAGCGAAGTAATCAGGACATTCTGAATATTTCTTATGTATATAATAATTAATGTCTACACTACGAGACGACCCCAGTGTCAACAGTTTGTGCTTGGAGCGCTATCTGCACTGGCAGTCTGTTACTGGAGTTCGTCAAAATAATAGTATCGTTGAAAATGAATAAAGGATCTATAACACTGCAGAAATAACACTGTGTTCTAGATGGGGAGAACAGTTTAAGGACTAGAGTTAAATCACGAACTGAATTCGGCAGAGTTCATTCATAAATTCTCATTTGTAACGTTCAAGGTTAACACGCAGTAGGGACTCGGGGTATCTAAAGAGCAGGTATTTTCTTTTTATGTAATACATTATGGCTTCGTGTTCGATGACCACTGGTAAGCTATTCAGAGATTGTTCCCTCTTGGCGCCTACTGCGTAGGCGTACTGGAATACTAGCAGCATCAGCATGACAGATAGATCCGGTGGGAATCCTCTTGCTACTCAACTACTGGGATTGGGCAGACCAGAACTCCAGTTTAAAATTGAGAAAGAACCAATCACAATGACAAAATGACCTTTATAGGCAGAGTTAACCACAAAATATTGAAACCGTGGGTATTAATGAAATGGTTCTAAGTATCAAAACAAAGTTTCCAGCAAATGATACTACACAAAATGACAAGTAATTTGTTTATATTTAAAAAGTGGTAGATAAAAGTTCCGTGACATCACTGCAAGACGATACCTACTCAAAAGGGAGTTGGTGCAAGTTATGGTCGCTACTGCTACAAAGTTTTGTTCTGTAAGTAAGAGTTTTACATGTTGTTGTTGTTGTTGTGGTCTTCAGTCCTGAGACTGGTTTGATGCAGCTCTCCAAGCTACTCTATCCTGTGCAAGCTTCATCTCCCTGTACCTACTGCAGCCTACATCCTTCTGAATCTGCTTAGTTTATTCATCTCTTGGTCTCCCTCTACGATTTTTACCCTCTACGCTGCCCTCCAATACTACATTGGTGATCCCCTGATGCCTCAGAACATGTCCTACCAACCGGTCCCTTCTTCTTGTCAAGTTGTGCGACAAACCCCTCTTCTCCCCAATTCTATTCAATACCTCCTCATTAGTTATGTGATCTACCCATCTAATCTTCAGCATTCTTCTGTAGCACCACATTGCGAAAGCTTCTATTCTCTTCTTGTCCAAATAATTTATCGTCCACGTTTCACTTCCATACGTGGCTACACACCATACAAATACTTTCAGAAACGACTTCCTAACACTTAAATCTATTCTCGATGTTAACAAATTTCTTTTCTTCAGAAACGCTTTCCTTGCCATTCCCAGTCTACATTTGATATCCTCTCTACTTCGAACATCATCAGTTATTTTGCTGCCCAAATAGCAAAACTCCTTTACTACTTTAAGTGTCTCATTTCCTAATCTAATTCCCTCAGCATCACCCGACTTAATTAGACTACATTCCATTATCCTCGTTTTGCTTTTGTTGATGTTCATCTTATATCCTCCTTTCAAGACATTGTCCATTCCGTTCAACTGCTCTTCCAAGTCCTTTGCTGTCTCTGACAGAATTACAATGTCATCGGCGAACCTCAAAGTTTTTATTTCTTCTCCATGGATTTTAATACCTACTCCGAACTTTTTACTTGTACATCACTAATATGTAGACATTATTTGCCATGGACAGTTACACTGCACTTGACAATCATGCTAACGTGCGGTTACAGAGTTCAAAAAGGGGTTGTTGTAACCTCTTGGCATAAGATTACTAGGGTTTTCGTGAGCACAAGGTATAAAGTGCCCGAAACAGAATTGCTAATCACGGTAGGAGGACACCACGAATGCCTGCATGAAGTAGTCTTCCGAATCACACTACATTTGAAGATCAAAACTACGTCCTTAGTCACAAGTCATCATATCCAGCTAGTCCAGCAGTACCGAACGAGGTCTGCGTAGAGTGGAGGACAGAACTGGTTGCGTAGAACACACATTAGCAAGAAATTGAATCCATCGACGATGGTTCTTTAGGACACTGTGGTCATCAATTCTCTTCAGCGCTACCTTGAACTGTCGGAAGGCAGCCACATCAAGTGGCTGAATGTAAGGTGCGCACCTACGAGGGTTGCTCTCGAGTGTGTGCGCCACGTTTTGCGGTCGGACAGCGCCGGCGTCAGACCTGCCACGACACGTTCCGAGCGAATCAACCAGAAGAAGAGACTCATTCGCTGCATACGAGAAGCAGACATCTTGAAAGAGTTGCGTCAGGATTTGTTTCGTGATGAGGCCCGACTTGGAGGCAACTTGTTTCACCATGTGTTGCAGTACTCGCTCTCCAAACTGACCGCTAGGTTTCTGGTAAATGACCAGCACTTTGGAAACACGTTGCTACTTACCGACGTAACGGGTCGGATGGTGTAGGCGCGAGTTGTAGCATGACCACTCACCTCTGAGCTTTTTACCGGTTTCTCTCCCTTGAAGTGCAGAGCTCGCGATGAGTCAAGTTCTTTCCGTACACCACTTTATCGGTATTACAAATCTGTATACGTTCGATGGTTTGTGTTATGGCCATTAACTCCTTGCGAAACTCGTCACATCTAACATTCGTCCAGGCCTTAGTGGTTACAACCCGTGAAGCTAAATGGGGGCTTCATTTGGACCTTGCAAACCCATGCATGGATAGATCCAGAGAACCGAATCAGTCCTACTTCTCGGACCTCTTCCAAAACCAAAGCGCGAGTATCCCTGTGATGAGCATTAGCGCCTAGTACAGTTCCGCCAACCTTAATTTTTCAATTACATAATCGTCAAGTTTTGATCGTTGGGCTTCCTTCCCATTCTCTACCACGCGACGTAAATTTTGTGGTAAGGTTCTATGGGACGAAACTGCTGAGGTCATCGGTCCTTAGGCTTACACACTAATTAATGTAACTTAAACTAACTTACGCCAAGGACAAAACATACAGTCATGCCGGAGGGAGGACTCGAGCCTCCGCCCGGGGGAGCTGCGCGATCCGTGATAAGGTGTCTCATACCCCGCGGCTACCCAGTCTACATCATGTATGTCCTGCACTAGATGATATCGCTTCTGTACTTTACTGAAGCTTAATCGTTTAGTTTTCCCAAAATCCTGGAATGCAGTTATGTCCTTTGCCTTTTCAAAAGATATACTGAGAGGCACCCACATGCCTTGCTCATACTGTGGCATCAAGCAGTCAGGCCTGCAAGATGAGTGGTCTGCCAAGCGAGTGGATTCATTCTTATTTATCGAGTAACATGAACTCTCGTACTCACAATTAAGTTACAAATTATCCTCCTATATGAATAATACGCAACGGAAACACGCATCTGACTATCAGTAATTTACAGAACTCTGACTGTACACTACGCACTGGCAATACCACATTTTCTTTCTTTTTTTTATTTAACGGCTTTTGTCAACACGTGGCCACCGCACTGAATGTGAATGGCGCACACATTATAAATTCGGGACATTATGACAACTTACAATTCGAAGGAAAAGTCCACCAATCTTTTTCTTTTCACTATCTTATTTATTCCGATAAATTCTCTAACCTAAACACACAAATTCTATAACCTACAACAATAACACATGAGAAATTCTGCCCAGTGGGCATGGCTTTACATTGGTGAATCTCTATATTATGGTCTCGTAATTATTTAACGCTACAGTGCACTTTCTGGATAGGATGGTGGATCTTTTATTATTTCTCACACTTCGACTCTCACAATCATCATCACGAAACTTTCCTCCAGACCGAGCAGTACAGAAGGAACAAGCATAACCCACTAATCTTTTGCAACTACCTTGCTACTCCTCCATGCAAACCACACATACCCAAATTAAATGACATACACCACACTACTATATGAAATACTACACAGAGAATAGTCACAACATTATCACTTTCAGCTTTCCCACTTCAATTAATATTTATCCCAGTTTCACACGACACTGCCCCACTTCGTAATTCTACTTTCTTACTATGAACTCTGGAGATATATGCACGTCTTCCTGTGCAATGCAAGCCAAGTGGCGTTGCTGGATAGACGGCCGACTCACCTTGCTTCTCTCTCAGAGTTTGAATCTAGCGTCACACGGAATCATAACACGCAAAGTAATATTAAGAACGTATTCATCACACACGCGAGTCCTCAACTGATACCATGGACGAGTACTTCTCTTTATCCTTTGTCTCATACACAGATTGAGACTCACACAGCACTCACCACGTGGAAGTACTCGTCTCTAATTTCAAGTCCTGCACACGCCATTCCTTAAATATTTCAACTTATGGTACACACGCCATTCCTTAAATATTTCAACTTATTGTACACACGCTAGTAATTCAGCTTAACTTAAGCACACGGAAGTATTTCAACTTATTGCTACACGTGGTTTCATTGTGACCGTTGGTCACTTCTGAAGATTACTACGATCCCATTAATATTACCTGCCTGACATTTAATTCTCCCCACAAAAGTTCCTGAAATAGAGAAATTATTATTTCAAACTACTCTTAAATATTCCACATGCATACCATGTCTCCACTCTTTTGTCTTTACGGAGCACAACTAAGACAGGTCTTAACAACACAAGATCCAGCGGCAGAGTGCTGAAACATGGCCGTTCTCCAGGTCATCTCGCTCCTCTGTCGAGGTGGGGGAAGACCATGCTACCGTATTGGTCAGCCACATTTCAGGCGCTCAAAGCTCCGGTAAGTTTCATCTCTTTGGTTCCACCAAAGGTGGCCAAAGGATCGACTCAAAGATGATCATATACTCACATTCACTATCTGCGGTTAGCAGACGACCACACATTCGTTCATTTCACAGATCTCACCAAACTGGATGTAGGGATTTATTTTGTGGGAGTGCACATGTGATCAATTAAATAAATAAATTGTCATTCTTTCCCATACTGGTATCCTGCTTCACTGTATTAATTGAAATTGAGTTATTTTACAAAAAAAATGTGTTGTTCTGACAAAAATATTGAAGTATGTTGTACCTATTTTCAATGGCGGGCGGTACTGTACCCTTTCAATACCACCCCGCCTCATCGTCTTCGGTGGGACTGGCAGATAAGCACAAGACTGGCTTCCATCACTTTGTAACAACTCTCCGTCGCAGCCACTAGGGTGCATAAATCTCTTCGTGTCTGCTGTTGTTACCAGGTCTGTTGGGGTGTGTAGGGGGCGTGAATAACGCCTGATGCTGTCTGTGAAGGACATGGTGTAATCTTGTGAGGGAGCGTTATCAACGTGCGATACAGTTTGAAAGCCACATTGTTGGTCTCCAGTTGGCTGGCTGGTCGAATAGCGCTCTCTATATTCAGCTTTGTGGGGCATTCGAACGTGACAGTGCCCCGATGTGGGGGGGGGGGGGGGAGGGGCTGCACACCCGGCGTCACCACGAGGTAAAGTGGGGCGGCGGTGCTGCACGTCGGCCGGTCACTGGCAGCAGCCAGACCGGGGCGCTGCCGCTGGCGTCAACGCCGCCACTCAGACTGCTGCGTTTGGGGCGGTGCCGGAGCCGGGGAACACGGTCTGCTGATGGGCGGCATCGCATTGTGTTCACCGGGGAATCGCGGGACTGCACTGGCCCGGATGACCGTCATCTGTGAGCATTGCGACGACCTGGGAGAGGTGCACTTCCGGTGTTTTGTATAGGCACAGTGTAGTTGTTCCTTTCGTCATGGTGTGTCGACCGATTGGGTATAACTTCATGTCACGGTTCGCAGGCCGGCCGCTGTGACCGAGCGGTTCTAGGCGCTTCAGTCCGGATCCGCGCTGCTGCTAAGGTCGCAGGTTCGAATTCTGCCTCGGCCATGGATGTGTGTGATGTCCTTAGGTTAGTTAGGTTTACGTAGTTCTAAGTCTAGGGGCTGATGACCTCGGGTGTTAAGTCCCATAGTGCTCAGAGCCATTTGAACGGCTCGCAGTGATTGACGGAACTTTAGCGGCACATCGTACCTCATGTGCCACCTTTTGCCTGACATTATCGGAGCACCAGCTTCCAACAGGAGAATGCTCGTCCTCACATCTATGAACTGCCAGCGTGATGTGGAGGTGCTGAAATGGCCAGTAAGATCCTAACGTCTGTCCCGCACTGAACGTGGATCGGACCAACTCGGATGCCAGTTCCGTACCTGTGACAGTATGCAGGATTCCGAGGTCCAGATTCCCCGAGAGTACAATAGAACGGATTTATGTCAACCTTCCCTATCGAATCATTGCATCCATGCAGGCCAGAGGAGGTGTAACGCGCTACTGATAAGTGGGGCCATGTTGTCAAGCTTCTCCTAAATCTCACTCGATTTTGTAATCACTGAAGTAACCTCACGTATTGTTTCAACTCCTGCAGTTTCATTTCCTTTTGGAGCCGTGGAGAGAGGGCGCTGCATCGTGGCGGAATGAGCAGAGTGGGTAGTGGTTGTGCCACACGGAGATTTCTACTGGTCGTGCGGTAGCGTTCTCGCTTCCCACGCCCGGGTTCCCGGGTTCGATTCCCAGCGGGGTCAGGGATTTTCTCTGCCTCGTGATGGCTGGGTGTTGTGTGCTGTCCTTAGGTTAGTTAGGTTTAAGTAGTTCTAAGTTCTAGGGGACTTATGACCACAGCAGTTGAGTCCCATAGTGCTCAGAGCCATTTGAACCATTTTAGATTTCTACTCGAAATGTTCCATGACAAAGTGAGCACGAACAATGATTTTTAAGACGATTGTATAAATAAACAGTTGCCAGGAAGAAGAAAAAAATATCCTCTAATCTGTTGTTTTTCTTTCAAGAAAATGATGTAAAAGCTGATATTACGCAGGTTTTTTACCTACGAGTCTTTTTGCTTTCCCCTCCAATGCCTTCCTTTCGTTCGCCCTTGCCCCCCCCCCCCCCCCGCCATTCTTCTGTGTCCTCCCCCCCATCGGCTTCCCCCCCCCCCTTTGCTTTTCCTCTCCTCCCCCCTTTTTTCTATTGTTGTATCTCCTCATTATGTTCCTTAACTATATCTGTAGGCTGCAGAGCGGCGTGTTACGCTGCTGCCAGCCAATTAAAAACAGGTTTTTCAGAATCGGGACTGGAACTCCTTCATGGCTACTTACAAGTCGGCATCGGCCAGCACAATATTAAAAGTACTAGATGCCCCGAGGTCAGTCTGGAACCGCGTGACCGCTACGGTCGCAGGTCCGAATCCTGCCTCGGGCATGGATGTGTGTGATGTTCTTAGGTTAGTTCGGTTTATGTAGTTCTAAGTTCTAGGGTAGTGATGACCTCAGATGTTAAGTCCCATAGTGCCCAGAGCCATTTGAACCATTTTTTTCTTTCCCACGTTCACTTAGTATACCAATGTCATCAGAGGATCGCATCATTCATATCCTTTCACCTTGAATTTTAATTCCACTCTTGAACCCTTCTTTTATTTCCGTCATTGCTTCTTCGGTATATAGTTTGAATAATACGGGCAAAAGATTACATCCATGTCTTACACCCTTTTCAATCCGAGCAGTTCGTTCTTGGTCTCCCACTCTTATTATTTCCTCTCGGCTCTTGTACGTGTTGTATATTACCTGTCTTTCTCTGTAGCTTACATTTCTGTTCCTCACAATTTTTAACACCTTACCCCGTTTCATATCGTCGAACACTTTTTCCAGGTCGACAAATCCTATGAACTTCGCTTGATTTTTCTTTAATATTGCTTCGCTTATCAATCGCAACGTCAGAACTACCTCTTGGTGGCTTTACCTTTTCTAATACCAAACTGACGAGAAAGAAGAGGAAGTGGGAGAATACAAGGTCTACCTGTCAGGAGTCAAAGCAGGAATAGCACAATGGGGTGTAGGACTTTACATCAGGAAAGAAATGGAACCCAGCGTAGTTGCAATAAGGTATGTAAACGAACGACTGATGTGGATAGATTTGACAGTGTCTAGCAAGAAAATTAGGATTGTGTCAGTATATTCGCATTGCGAAGGGACAGATCAAGATAAGATGGATAGTTTTTATGATGCACTCAGTGATGTAGTTGTTAGAGTAAAGGACAAGGACAGTGTTTTGCTCATGGGTGATTTTAATGCCAGGATTGGAAATCGAACAGAAGGGTATGAAAAGGTTATGGGTAAATTTGGAGAGGATATGGAGGCCAACAGGAACGGGAAACAGCTCTTGGATTTCTGTGCCAGTATGGGCTTAGTAATCACAAACTCCTTTTTTAAACATAAGAACATTCACCAGTAGGTATACTTGGGAAGGCAGGGGAGCCAGATCTGTCATTGACTATATAATAACAGATCAGGAATTCAGGAAGGCTGTGAGGGACACACGTGTATTCAGGGGATTCTTTGATGACACTGATCACTATTTAAGCTGCAGTGAAATTGGTATTGTGAGGCCGAAAGTGCAGGAGGCCAGGTCCATATGTAGGAGGATAAGAGTGGAGAAACTTCAGGATAAGGAAATCAGGCACAAGTACATAACAGTGATCTCAGAAAGGTACCAGTTACTTGAATGTAGTCAATTACTGTCATTGGAAAAGGAATGGACAAGGTACAGGGCCACAGTACTAGAAGTGGCTAAAGAATGTCTTGGAACAGTAGTGTGTAAAAGTAGGATGAAGCAAACAGCTTGGTGGAATGACACAGTCAAGGCAGCCTGTAAAAGGAAAAAGAAGGCGTATCAAAAATGGCTACATACTAGAACTCAGACAGAGAAAATTATGTTGAAGAAAGATACAAAGCCAAACAGATAATTGCAGCATCCAAGAAGAAATCTTGGGAAGACTTTGGAAACAGGTTGGAGACCTTCGGTCAAGCTGCTGGAAAACCATTCTGGAGTGTAATTAGCAGTCTTCGAAAGGGAGGTAAGAAGGAAATGACAAGTATTTTGAACAGGTCAGGAAAACTGCTGGTGAATCCTGTGGGTTCCTTGGGCAGATGGAGGGAATATTTTGAAGAGTTGCTCAATGTAGGTGAAAATACGAGCAGTAATGTTTCAGATTTCGATGTACAATGGGATAAGAATGATGATGGAAATAGGATCACATTTGAGGAAGTGGAGAAAATGGTCAATAGATTGCAGTGCAATAAAGCAGCTGGGGTGGATGAAATTAAGTCGGAACTCATCAAATACAGTGGAATGTCAGGTCTTAAATGGCTACACAGGATAATTGAAATGGCCTGGGAGTCGGGACAGGTTCCATCAGACTGGACAAAAGCAGTAATCACACCAATCTTTAAACATGGAAACAGAAAAGATTGTAACAACTACAGAGGTATCTCTTTAATCAGCGTTGTGGGTAAAATCTTCTCAGGTATTGTTGAAAGGAAAGTGCGAGTATTAGTTGAGGACCAATTGGATGACAATCAGTGTGGGTTTAGGCCTCTTAGAGGTTGTCAGGACCAGATCTTTAGCTTACGGCAAATAATGGAGAAGTGTTATGAGTGGAACAGGGAATTGTATCTATGTTTTATAGATCTAGAAAAGGCATATGACCGGGTTCCTAAGAGGAAGTTACTGTCTGTTCTACGAGATTATGGAATAGGAGGCAAACTTTTGCAACCAATTAAAGGTCTTTACATGGATACTCAGGCAGCAGTTAGAGTTGATGGTAAATTGAGTTCATGGTTCAGAGTAGTTTCAGGGGTAAGACAAGGCTGCAACCTGTCTCCACTGTTGTTCATATTATTTATGGATCTTATGTTGAAAACAATAGACTGGCTTGGTGGGATTAAGATATGTGAACACAAAATAAGCAGTCTTGCATATGCGGATGACTTAGTTGTGATGGCAGATTCTATTGAAAGTTTGCAAAGTAATATTTCAGAGGTAGATCAGAAATGTAAGGACTATGGTATGAAGATTAGCATCTCCAAAACGAAAGTAATGTCAGTGGGAAAGAGATATAAACGGATTGAGTGCCAAATAGGAGGAACAAAGTTAGAACAAGTGGACAGTTTCAAGTACTTAGGATGCATATTCTCACAGGATGGCAACATAGTGAAGCGAGGTGTAGCAAAGCTAATGCAGTGAGTGCTCAGCTACGATCTACTCTCTTCTGCAAGAAGGAAGTCAGTACCAAGACTAATTTATCTGTGCACCGTTCAATCTTTCGACCAACTTTGTTGTATGGGAGCGAAAGCTGTGTGGATTCAGGTTACCTTATCAATAAGGTTGAGGTTACGGATATGAAAGTAGCTAGGATGATTGCAGGTACTAGTAGATGGGAACAATGGCAGGAGGGTGTCCACAATGAGGATATCAAAGAAAAACTGGGAATGAACTCTACAGATGTAGCAGTCAGGGCGAACAGGCTTAGATGGTGGGGTCATGTTACACGCATGGGAGAAGCAAGGCTACCCAAGAGACTCATGGGTTCAGCAGTAGAGGGTAGGAGGAGTCGGGGCAGACCAAGGAGAAGGTACCTGGATTCGGTTAAGAATGATTTTGAAGTAATAGGCTTAACATCAAAAGAGGCACCAATGTTAGCACTGAATAGGGGATCATGGAGGAATTTTATAAGGGGGACTATGCTCCAGACTGAACGCTGAAAGGCATAATCAGTCTTAAATGATGATGATGATGATCTTATGTGTATTATTCTTGTCAGCCACTTTCATGCATGGCTTTTAAGGTGATTGTGCGATAATTCTCTCACTTGTCAGCTAATGCAGTCTTCGGAATTATGTGAATGCTGTTTTTCCGAAAGTCGAATGATATATCGCCAGACTCATACATTCTACACACCAACGTGAACAGTCGGTTTATTGCCACTTCCCCCAATGATTTTAGAAATGATGATGGAATGTTGTCTATCACTTGTGCCTCATTTGATCTTTAATCTGCCAAGGCTCTTTTAAAATCGGAATCTATGACTAGATCTCCTATCTCTTCTGTATCGACTACTGCTTCGTCTTCACCCTCATAGAGGCCTTCGGCGAACTTATAACACTCGCTTGCTGTGACACAAACTAGTGTTACCCTCCGGGAGGAGCGTGCGCGCGTTTAATGGATGACGGTGTCGGACAGTAATTTTGAATATATTCTAATCAATAGAAAAACTAAACAGGGATTATGAAAGTAGTAAAGTTCATATACAAATGAAAAATCGAACGGTCGCCAGCCTCATTAAGCACATAAATTTGAAACATTCTGTTCAAGAAAAATGAATATTTGTTGTTGCCGCGCGGGATTAGCCGAGCGGTCTGAGGCGCTGCAGTCATGGACTGTGCGGCTGGTGCCGACGGAGGTTCTAGTCCTCCCTCGGTCATGGGTGTTTGTGTTTGTCCTTAGGATAATTTAGTTTAAGTAGTGTGTAAGCTTAGGGGCTGATGACCTTAGCAGTTAAGTCCCATAAGATTTCACACACATATAAATTCGTTGTTGTGGTTACGTTCGTTAATGTTTCCCTGTGAATAGTACAGTTTATACACACGAATATAGGGCAATCTAAGTTGTGGGTAGCAGCAGTTATCATTAATGCACAAACCAGTAATCATGGAAAGCAAAATTGTACGTCACTCATAATCGTAACAGTAACAAACACGATCATTACGTGACTTAGTAGTGAGATGTTGCTGCAGGAAGCACCGGACTAAAGTTGGACATGGAAAGGTTTCTGACTAAATTGACATAAAATTACAATAAATAAAATTAAATAATACCAAAATTACACTGTTTATACTACCCGTTATAGAACTGTATGAGAGTTCTTTAGTAGCAATAATATTCTAATTATCTTTCTAATATGAGAAAATTGTGGTGGGCAGTCAAACTCTACGATTATTTCAGTAGTAAGATTCAATTCAACTAAATTTAGTTTTTAGCCCCACTTGGAATAGTTTGTTTTCATCCTTTAAAGCAAATTGCTCAACACCGATCTCGATTAACCTAAAAAAATCGTTCATGTTAGCGATCAAGGCTAAATCATGTTTCAAATAAGTTTAACTTGTGTGCCTTTTTCATCACGTGTGAAGCAGGTATTTTAGGCAGTAACATTTACACAGTCTGGCACTGAATTTTAGCACATTTAATACGCAGAAATAAATCACTAATTCGTTAGATCAGGATACTCGATTTTCTGAACACTTAGGAAGGGATCCTGCATAGGTTCATGATTAGGATAAAGATACGGTTCTAAACACAGGTTTGTAGCACTGGAATTATTATTAAATCACTCACACAAATTAACTGGTCCATGCTCTGATACACAAGTTGGTGGAGCAGTGGCGGTTAACTGTACTCACAGCTCTTCATGTTTGAATGCTCTTTACAATTTCTTCTTGGCGACGGATTTTTAACGTGTCAAAGTCATTACTTATTGCCGGGAGTACCAAACTACAGCCAAATCCACATCCGAGTCCTTGCAAAGCGACTTCCAACTGCCTCCCTCGGCACCGTCGCTGCGTACCGTGCAACGGCCAGCCACTGACTGCGTACCGTTCCCACCAAGGAGCCGCCCAGTTCGAGCGCCAAAACCACCTTTTACATCGGGCCTAGCTACTTCCGTTGCGGAGGGACTTCCCTACATCTCTTATGTTATACAAGTGTCCTAAGCATGAACCAGCTTGAAATATACAATGTTTTCTTTATAAACATACATATATTACAAAGTTTCATTATTTTAAACATTATTTAGTTTTTTCCATACATACATTACAAACCCAAAATTTCCTGACACAAGTCAATGACCTTAAATAGCACAGAACAAAGAACGTACCGGCTGTTCGGCAGGTGGTCGTCATGTTCTGGCTGCTCAGTCTGGTCCGTGAGTGCAGCGACCGGATCCCGCGCCGTCTCTGTCCCTCGCTTCTTTTGATGACGGTTTGGTTAGACAGCGCGCCTTTCGTTATTGTTTGAGTAAGACAGTTCCCAATCGCGACGCCGATGCGCCGCGTCTGTCCTGTGCTTAAAAAAGTCAAAGCGTAGGAGAGTAGTGCTCCTGCTTGGACATAAAAAGATACGAAGGAATGACTCAACTGTGACACTAATGATCAAGGTTTTCATATCATGTCGGATGACGGAATTGTTGTCAACATATTGCAGAAACGCGGACATCACAAGATGAAAGAAGCTGAAAGAGAAGAAAACGTAGGTGCAGAAAATGAAGCTTTTCAAGCCCTTGAAACAGCTTTCAGGCGGTTCAAGAAATAACTGAGTGCGAATTTACTATAATCAGAATTAATTCCTGATGTAGCAGCAACGAAAAGGAAAAAGTTATTTACGTCTAATGACAGTTACCAAATATTTTGAACAAAATGAAACTTCAGTCACTGTCCTGTGTGCATCTTCTGAGTGAGGTTGCAGTACTGAAGTAATTCTAACAAAATGTGTACGTATATACAAAACTGTGGCTGTATTATCGTAATAAACATTGAATTTTGTTGATCTTAATAAGTTTAATTAGCTTCACGTATTAATCGTACAAAGACAACCATATGATAACGTACTTTAAAAGATGATCGTACGCGAGCGACGTGCGTCATCTTTTTCGGTTAATAATAAAAAATAGTATTTCTGTAGACACTCAGTTATCCAGGTTTTCGATTACTGGAATGACTTACGACAACAATTAGTCAGGTAGATGGAGTCGGCAGCCACGGTGCTCGCGTATGCTGCAGTGCCGATCCCGCGCCCTGGGACCGGTCGCTGTCAACAGGAGATCTCGAATTGATTCCGCATTTCTGGATCTCCAGAAGGCTTCTGACACCTCTCCTTCCACACGGCTTGCAGCCAATGTACCTAGCTACAGAGCAGCGTCTCAGTTGTGCCACTGGATCAATGACTTCATGTCAAGAACGTCAAGGAAGTCACCGACTGAAACACAAGTGATATCTGGCGTTCCCCAGAGAAGTGTTTACGTCTACTGCTATTCGTGTAGCAAATTTTCTGTTACAAACGAAAACAAAAAATTAACTGTGTAAGTACTGAAGTATCGAAATAAATTCATTTCCGTGTATTGCTGCAAACACCTTTGAAATTATAAAACTATCCTACGAAGAAATAAGCGCAATGTAAGTAGTATGTCTATGTTCGTTCTCGAACGTATATACGCAACGATTACGCGTACGCTACGGCACCGTACCCATCTCAGTCATCGCCCTCTCGCCGTTGCGCAAGGTCGGGGCAGCCGTCCAGGTGGGTCGGTTACGTACACACACACACACACATATATATATATATATATATATATATATATATATATATATATATATATATATATAATGTTTACGATTACAGTTTTTTTTGTGATCAAATATACTTTAAAGACCTTTCAAGGACACAGACACACACACACACACACACACACACACACACACACACACACACACACACACACACACACAGTCAACCACCAACAAAGTTCGGTTTAAGTATCACGGAGATAGTTCGTTCTGTGTACCACGTCCTGTGTACCACGATTGATCAAGTCTGTCGATATCCTTCGACTTTACCAGAGCATCTGAGAAACTAGCCGTAATAACGCACACACACACACACACAGACACACAAACACATATGAATCAGCATATTCTACGTGTTGTAACTGAGCAATGGCTGTGATTATTTTTTTTCTCCTTCAAATTAATCCAGCTGTTGTGTGAACTGCTGAATCCGAGCCATTTTACCAAAACTTTGTTTCCTTTTTAGCGTATGATTTTTCAACAAGATATGTTGATGGATATTTAGTTTTCTGTAGCTCTGCAGCGTAGAAAGCTCCAGCTATGGGCTGAGACTTGTAATCTTCGAGGAGATACGTTCTTGGATTGGTTTCTTGTACTTTACGTATTCTGAAAATTTCCGTGGACCAATTTGCAGTGTATCCTTTGTCAAAGGCCGCCTTCTGTTTACTAATTCTGACATAATCACCAATTTTGAATCTCGACCGGTGTGGATCAATCATTTTGATCTTATTGTACACGGTAGATAGAAGACTATTATCTTTTACGTCCACTGGCTGTGTTTTAATTCTCCTGTGTTTTGTGTGATTATATTGCTTTGCTAATCCGTGTACAGTATCAAACCATTTGTAAGAACCCTGAGAAGTAAATTTTCTGAACATAAGGTTTTGAGAGTTCTGTTAAAGCATTCGACTACTGAGTATTTCATACTTGAAAAGTTGGAGTAATGATTAATTCTGAGATGGTGGATTAGTTTCTTAAAACTAGTATTTTAGATTTCTTTTCCTAGATTGGTTTGTAACTGTACTGGAACCCGCTTGCTTTTTGTGTATATATTTTTCAGTGAATTTGCAACTGCATCATCAGTTTTAGTCTTCAGAGCAGCAACCCATGCATATTTGGAATAAACATCAATCACTGTTAATCTGTTAATAAATATTTATATCCAGAATTCCATTTTGAATATGCAATCATGTCAACCAAATCTGCTTGATGAAGGTCATCAAGACCTTTTGTGAAAACTGCTCGTGTAGGACACGTTCGACGAGCAGGACGATGAAGTTCATTAGCAATGGCAGCTTGCATCTCTCTCTCTCTCTCTCTCTCTCTCATTCCTTAACTTGTTGTTTATTGAACATAAAATGCTTTTGGACTGAGAGAACTGTGATAAAATGTTTACATATATGAGCTATGGAGTTAAAGATAGGAAAAAAAGGAGAGCGGTGAGAGGAGAATAAAATTAAGAAACAGATAACTGTATTCTAGAGGAAATTTTTTTTATTTTCCAAATACCATTTCATAATAAGTCTTACATTAGTTTTTGTTAAACACTGTTGGGTAGAAATATTATATTCTTTTTTCGGAAGTTTAAGTGATGGACAGTCTATCGTTTGCATATTTAGTACTCTCCCATGCTCTACATCAAGTAAATTCGCTGTCCATTCAACTTTTTCTTGCCCCATTACCATTACGCAATTCCACGATTTACAAAGTTCCCACAACGTGTTTTCGCCGTATGGAGCGGCACTCCATCCATCCCCCCATCCCCCACTGTTGATGGTGGTGACTGTGTGTTAACCACAGGTCCTTTTTTTTTTTATATAAACTGTTAAATGACATAAGCTGTGCAGTTGTCAGATTCGCTTCTGCAATGACCTGTATACCGTCGAGGAGCATGGCAGCAGCTTGTTTCGCGATGAAACTGTTGGAGTCATCCTTGAAGCCTAGCAGATCTAAGAAACCCACTTTCATTCTCCAAAACAAAAAATCTTTTAGTGTTGATTGTAACACAATGACACATATGATATTGAGACTGTAGAGAAAATAGGAAAAAGTCCTACCTGCAAATCCTTTGCTGACTGGGTTGTAAGCAGGAAAAAAATAAGAAATGTATATATAACTGAACCGACAAAGAACGGTCTGCACGACAGACTTGTGTGCACTGATACGAGTTCTGTGAAAACATGTCGTTTTATAGGTACGGTAAGTAACAGCTGAAGGTAGCGTCATATTGTTACTGTTACAGGTCGTCCACATCGTTGTTTGTGTACATCTCTAACACAGCCTTCGGCTTCGAATTTGTCTCGAATGCGACGAATCGTTAAACGTGTCGGTGGCTCTGTTTGATACTCATTTCGCCATTGCCGTTGAACCTCATTAATGTTTTCGTACTTAAAATACCACTCCAAAACTGACTTCCTTTCATCGAATGTAAGCCTTGCGCCAGCCATGTTTACTCGAGTAACTAGGTGCAGCAACTAAGAAGAAAACACTATCTTGCGACTGTCGTCTGACAAAACAAAACAACGCAATACAACGCTTGTGTGGTGATTGCTGGAACTACAAACTATTACAATACCGAAGATGTGACAACTCCGTCAATTGGTTTGCCAGTTATGGACTTTTAAACAGTGGATACATTTTTTGACCCCTCTGTATTTAAGATCACCCTAAGATTAGTCCAATAACTGTGAAAGAATTGCTGCACCATGGATAACCAGGATGGGACATGAATTACAAGAAATTCGTATGGTGCAAAACGCTGCAAGTGATTTAGATTCTTCTCCTAACGGTAACTGGTGCTAGGCTTGGTTAATAACGTGCACCAGTGAAATACATGAAACAAGTATGTAAATCTGACAAAAGAACCGACTGCTTAACAACTTTTTGATGTATTGCACAACTATCGGTGACCAGCCTATAGCCCGTGCTATTTTCCTTGCACGTCAGAAAGATGGGTGAAGCTTAGGATGACGTTGATGGCCTAATGAGACGGTCAGTGAGCAGTTGGACAACAATCTTGTGCAACTCCTTCTTTGGAGGGGATAGCCGAGGTGATACTTGGCGAACCAATATATATTAGTAGTCGTCTGTATATAATACTGAATCTTATCCGTCACCCTCAACCTGTCGGTCAATGCACAAGGAAGCAGCTTGAGCACCCTTAAAAGTTTTTCAGCCCCTTGCTGCTCCAATGAGTAACATCACATCTGACAGAATTACTGGTTGTGTCATTAACGCCTTAGATGGAGCTGACATTTAAAATAGCAGTGCCAGCCGTAATAATCAACAACTAAAGTATTCCACTTAATTAAGCGACAACCTAGCGACACAATGGTGGAAAAGCCCCTGGGAATAACAAAAGTTACAGGTTGCGATAACCCCTCAATTCTTATACCACCACGCTTATGGCCTTCTAACGGCAACATCTCTCTTTTTACCATGTATAATTGATAATTAATCAGTTGCAAAGGAGAGCACTAAGAGACATCGTAGTACCTGAGACACCAAACACAGCCGAGTACTGAAACACTGATGACTGAGTCCAGTAGGTAGCGTACACGTTCGTGCTTAGCCACGCAAATCTTCGTTAGCAGATCTTCAGCTGAGGCTTATACAACGTTACAGGAGGCCCATGGAGAGTCTGTTCTGTCCTGCAGCACAGCTGGAAGATGGTTTAAAACGTCTAAAGAGGGGAGACAATCAATTTGAAAGGAAAGTGGGCCCGGTGCTCCAGTCACTGCTCTTACGGAAGGAAACATCAAGACTGCTGTTGCCATTGTGAGAGAGGATCGGCGAATTACCTAAAGATCAATTTCTGAAATACTGAGCATCTCTTTGGGTGCCACCCACACGTTGCAGACAGAAATATTACACATGACACACGTTTGCGCGCGATGGATTCCAAGACTGTTGATTTCCGAACGAAAGGGCATTCGCGTGCAGGTCTGCATGCAGTTGAACTTGATGTTAGAGGAAGATCCGGAGTTGTATGCATGTATGGTTTTAGGAGACAACCAGGCAATCCCCAGCCCCGAGTTTTTAAAGAATCGAAATCCAGTGTATAAAATAACCTCAAACGTCTGATTGCTTAACAAATGAGTTAATGCGTTCAATATTTGTAAGGGAGTAAAAGCTTGGATAAGCTTTGAAATTATGTTTAAAGTTGGTTGGAAGTCGCTAAAGGATCTCATTATGAATCACTGGATGACTTTAGTCTGACCAATCTGCTGTCAGCCGGCCGAAGTGGCTGTGCGGTTCTAGGCACTGCAGTCTGGAACCGCGAGACCGCTACGGTCGCAGGTTCGAATCCTGGCTCGGGCAAGGACGTGTGTGATGTCCTTAGGTTAGTTAGGTTTAACTAGTTCTAAGTTCTAGGGGACTAATGACCTCAGTAGTTGAGTCCCATAGTGCTCAGAGGCATTTGAACCAATCTGCTGTCAGTTTTAAACAGCAGCCGGTTTCCCACACTTCTGAACCTCACAGGTCCTGAACTATGTATATCGAAGGGTGACATAGTTTCGCAGTTATATTCAGTTGTATATGTGGGTAGTGTATGCAGAACGTGCTGCGAACAGCGTCGGTAGTAAAGAAGTAATAAATTAAGATGTTTTCTTTATTACTGAAGTCTTAATGCACGATCATCGAAAATTTAGCTCGCAATAAATTTTTCGCCTTTCATTAATTTTGTTAGTGGTTTCAGTGGGAAAAAAAATGGAAAGGAGTTGAATTACATCTGATGATAGTAGGAAATGGCTGAAGTACTGGATGTATATAGTCTGGGGAATTTGTGCGCCGTGAGTTGCGCTGGCCCTAGGCATGTAAACAGTTTCTAACTTTAATGCTTGACCTGTTGTGTTAAACCTTTAACGTAAGATTCTACCTCGTAACGAGTAGACTATAACAGAGTTTGAAATTTTTAATTTCAATCGGTGATTCATGGAATACTAATAGTCAAATTTTGTTTGGCACCCTGCAACAGGGCATCGGGCTGGTGGCTGTTTCAGCGGTTTCGTGGTACAGATGAGAAATATGGTGTCTTATTTCCGTTATTGCTAAATCGGAGGCCTGTACTTCGAACTTTCTAAGGCTCCCGCACAACCTCGAACTGGCCCTGGTAGATGTGGAGTACACTTGTGAGCAGAAGGCAGCCTGACAGTAAGCCGGCACCCTTTAACTGGCTGCCGGCAGACGCGCCCTCAGCAGTGCAGTTTGATGCGCTGAGTTCCGCGTACCGCGCCGGGCCGGGACTGCTATCTGTGCGCGGCGCAGCAAAAAGCCGCGGCCGCATTCCGAGCCGCGCCCCAGCACGGGGGCGTCACTCAAAGAGCGCCGGCGGTCGGCTGTCACATCACACAGGGGCCGAGGGGGGGGGGGGGGGGCGCACGTGGCCGGCGCCCTTCCAGGAAGTCCGCACCCGTCTGTGTGTCGGCCGGGCCGGCGTCACAGACAAAGATATACAGACAGGCAACCTCCGTAAGGGCCTGTTGACGCGGACAGGGGTGCGGGACGGGGGGGTTACAGCAGTTCTGTCAGATGACACGGGGTGGCGCTGGGGTGCGAAACTGCTCGGACAGCGGGCAGCAGGTAACTGCACACGAGGCCGTGGCAGTGGAAATCCCCACCACCACTTCCCCTCAAATGCCGTCACAGGGCACCATCCAGTTCTGAGACATTAGTTAAATGCCCAGACACCTAACTCAGTCATTTGCAACGATAAACGCACTCTTCGTAACAAACCGAACCTAAAATCATTCTATGAATCGGCATGAGGTGACTAAAGGAGCGATTATTTGTGTAATCGTATTCAAGCAGATTATTGATCCTTATGTGACTGGTCGGCGTTTTTATTCATTTCCTATGTCCTATGAAATGAGGATAAAGTAGATATCATTAATTGCAACGCATGTTACTGCCGCCAGTTGCAGCTGTATGCAGAATTATGCAACAGAATTGTCTTGTGACACTATGTTGTAACGTCTGTTATAGAAGGCCAGTTTTCGGCATAAAACCTAGCTATGAATATTGGCTCATCACGGCTCCCTATTGGAGAATAAGCCAGCTGCTACAGCCAAAATTGCGCACAGCGGAGAAGCGCAAAATTTTGTTGCGGCGCTCCTTTCCATTATTTGTTAGAAGTATTTTCCAACATTGCTTATTTCAAAAGGTCTGTCTTCACGTACTGTGAAGAACTTGTCTCAGGCTTTGCTGCCTCAGGTAGGGCCCATAGTGTCTGCGCAGAACTGCTCCGATCTGCGCAATACGTCACCGTCGAGAAGCTCGGCACAGTTCGCGCGCACTGTTACGTGTTGAAGCGATTAAGTTTCATGTTGTTGCTGTTTATTTTTGTCTTCTTTCGATTTTGTTCGTTATGTTTGACATTAATAATGCCGAATTGTCCTACGGCTGTGTGTGAAAACTGTAATCAGAAGACTAAAAGGCAGTAGTATTACTTGTCATAAGTTCCCTCGAATTCCTGAAACATTTGCTCGGTGGGTTCAGCTCTGTAGCAGTAGTGACAGCATTAACATTAAAAATGCTACTGCCTGTAGCAAAAACTTTAGAGAGGACGTTTGTTTACAGTATCTACAAGCTGAAATAAAGAAACTTCAACCAAAATAGGTTTTAAAGCCGACTGCAAATTCTATAAGCTCGTGAAACTCGTAAATGTGCACTTAACATGCTAGAAAAAGTAGATCAAAGCATAGAACCAGAGAAAGGTATTATCGAGGATGAAATGAAAAAAACTTAATGAAGAATTATCACCATTGAGAGAAAACAATTCAGTGTTTAATTTGCTTTTCGTTCTCAGTATATTGTTATCCGCTATTACTGTTTCACGCGTTAAGCAAAGAGAGGAAGTAATGCAAAGCATTAAGTATCTACACAGTGCTGACGACTAAAGTACACAAAAGTTTTGCTAAAAGCACTTCACGAGTAAGCAAAAAACAAGCTTAAGTGAAGCAGAAAATTTGTGTGTTGAGAATTTGATGAAATGATTGGCATATGCTACGACTAAGAAAGTGACGCCGTATACGGACCACATAGCCAGGTACAGGTTGTGAGACCTGAGTTTCTCCTGGCGTATAAAACTTTCAAATAACTTCTGGGAATTCAGCCAGGTAACACTTTCAGCAGTTTGCCTTGAAAATCGCGGGGTGTTCTCCCGCCGAAATATCGGCGGTCGCTGAAAGTGTTACCTGGCTGAATTCCCGGAAGTTATTTGAAAGGTACAGGTTGTTATTGCATGTGGTTAATATGGAGCCTGGAAGCAGTCTGTACACTGCTGGCCACGAAAGAGACGCAAAAATACATCACTGGTTGTTATTGCATGTGGTTAATATGGAGCCTGAAAGCAGTCTGTACACTGCTGGCCACGAAAGAGACGCAAAAATACATCACTGGATGTATTTCTTCCAGATCCGACTCCATAGAGCAATCACTTGGACATCATAGTGACAAGATAATAGTAATATCAAAAGGTCCTATAAGCTCTGCGGCAACTGAGGAACTATCTCGTCCTAGCTTAATCGTCTCTTCAAACGCAGCTCTCTGTGTAAAGAAGCAGATGTGAATAAAAACCTGCCAAAACTTTTAATCGAAAGCTTCAAACTATTTCTCAAGAGATCTCCACAATTTACACTAAGATCATTACTGTGCCTACATCCGGATAAGGCACCTAACACGTCGGCAAAGACAATGAGGGCTAAACAGCTGCAGAGAGGAGCACACACATGGAGAGCTTCCGCAGTTCATTCCAGATGGGATTAAGGTATTTAATTTGTTGTTGAATTGTTGAAGTACGGCGATCAATACTGAAGCTTCAGGATCATCAAACGCAGAAATGACAAGTAAATGGAATTATATCGTTTCCTTTCTACTTAATATCTGCACGAAAAAAAATGTTATACACTATTGCTGATTTTGACGAAACTGCGTTTAGAAACTGAAAGCTCTTATGATTGTTGCGTTTCCTGTACTATTAAAAATGTGTAATAATAACGACTGAAGGATGCCAAGTTATAACTTATCTCATAGAAAATGTTAACCAATAGAATGTATATGTCAAGGTGATCCAAAATACGTAGTTATACATCTGTCATTACTAGAAAGACAATATGATAATTTCATTGCCTTAGGAAGCAGTAAGTCCCTGTGTAGGTAAGTTTCAATCGAACTCATGTCTTATTACATCGCCCTTCAGTTTAGCAAATTAATGGTGGTTTAAGCGGAATACGGCCATGCACGAACGTGAAAAATCGTCTCTTCTCGACAGTGACGTCACGCGGAAGCGCTCGCCGAAAGCGTTGGCCCAAATTTTCTATATAAGTATTGCTTGTTGCTGCCCTCACAGATGCGGCTACGCTCTCTCGGTGTCACCCCTCTGTCACCCCACCACGCTACCCTTGACGTCAGGGAGGCCGTTGCCGAAGCGTCTCTAGCGTGATCTTCCGAAACTAACCAGGCGACACGCCTGACATCTACTGTCGTCTAACGGAACTACGAGCACACCCCCGGGACAGTGGTTTAGGGGGGGGCTTCCTCTCTGTATATGTTACTCTGTGCCGGCGTGCAGCACGAGTCAGGCGTTACTCACATCCACACCTGCAGCCGAAACATTGTGACCACTGGCCACAGCGACGCTGAGTGCCTCCTGGTTGTGTTGGGGGCGCGTGACGCAGTGAGGAAAGAATGTAAGCGGAAGACAGACGAATCGGTAGTCGTTACGGCCAAGACACGGGCCGCAGATGCGGAAATCCACTGGCAAAGGACACATTACTGTGAAATTACAACCCTTAGCTACTTACAGACGTTGACATATGTCAACGGGGACAGGTGAAAATGTGTGCCCCGTCCGGGACTCGAACCCGGGATCTCCTGCTTACATGGCAGACGCTTTATCCATCCGAGCCACCGAGGACACAGAGGATAGTGCGACTGCGGGACTTATCTCTGGCACGCATCACGCGAAACCCACATTCTCAACGTATTGTCCCGCACTACATTCGAAGTGCCCCCGCCCATTATTATTCGGACATGTCCGAAAGAACAGATACCATCTTCGTATATATAGTTAAGGCTCACCGGTCACTTGACCATCTTCTTCTTCTGTGCGGATGCACAAACAGTGCCCGAACTCTTACGAGAGTCGGCAACGCGCCGCGAGTAATGAGTATAATGGGCGGGGCACGGCAAATGTAGTGCGGGACAATACGTTGAGAATGTGAGTTTTGCGGGAGGCGTGCCAGAGATAAATCCCTGCAGTCGCGCTATCCATCTGTGTCCTCGGTGGCTCAGATGGATAAAGCATCTGCCATGTAAGCAAGAGATCCCGGGTTCGAGTCCCGGTCAGAGCACACATTTTCATCTGTCCCCGTTGACGTATGTCAACGTCTGTATGCAGCTTAGGGTTGTAATTTCACAGTAATTTCATTCTAACGAGCTGCATGGTCACCGATGGTATCTGTTCTTTCGGACATGTCCGAAAGAACAGATACCATCTTCGTATATATAAAGGACACATTGTTGTGGCGCTGCGGCTGAAAACGAGAATCTCTGAAACGACGAAGCTGGTCGCCTGTTGGCCTCCTACTTGCTGAGCACCTATGGAAAGTGCTCGAAGGATGCTGAGATAACGAGCAGGCCGCACGCACGGTACTGGACGACCACGTCTCATCACAAGATGCAGAGGTCAGCCGGCGACCTGAGGCAGGTCTGACGGCAGAGTTCTGTGCTGGTTGGTGCAGGCGCAAGTGTTTCTGACCACACCGTTCAAACGCCATTGTTGAACATTCAGTTCCACAGCACGCGACCCCAACGTGTCCCTGCGTTCACCAGACGAGATCGTCAGTCGCGACTGCGGTGGTCACAGCACCGCCGAGTTTTCACCGTGGACCAGTAGAGTGTTGTCGCCTGTCGAGTGCATCGCATTCCCCGTTACGCCGAGGTGACGCTCGGGTCATTGCACGCCGTCATTCGGGCGAATGGCTGCACGGAGCGTGCGCCGTGCCACAGACTCTCACCGCTGAGGGCAGAACTGTGCCGTGGGCTTGCGTGGTACCGTGACGGCAGTCATCTGCGAGAACACTACTGCGGGCACGTGCATCCTTTCATTTGAAATCTTCTCTGACTGCGATGAAACCTTCCAGGCGACACACGGCCAGAATCGCGCTGCAGTGGTTTACGGAGCACGATAAGGAATCACATTGACGTCTTAGCCACCGAATGCCTCTGATCTGGAACCAATGGAACACATATGGGACGCAGCCAGCTGCGTGCTGACAAATCACTGTCCCGTAATTTGCGAGCATTGCTCGACCTGTCCTACACAGCGGGTGCCACATACTTCTGAAATCCTGTCAACGACTTGTGGAATCCGTCCCAAGCAGAATCCCTGCTGTACTGTGTTTGAAAAATGGAACAATACCGTATTAAACAGATGGTGACAAGGTTTTCGCTCATCAGTGTATATCAACATCTACAGGAATAATCACGTAAGACACCTTACAGGGTGTGGCGGAGGGTTCTATATGTACAACTGTCTATTCTCCTTGTCGTATCACAGTCGCAGATGGTTGGTGGGAAGAACGATTGTTCGGAGGCCTCCGTTTGAGCGCTAACCTGTCTAATTTTACCTTCGTGGTGTTTACGCGAGATATATATGGGAGGAAGCGCCTATCACATTAACAAATAATATACTTTGTTCCTTCGGAAATGCATGCATGTCGGAAACAACATGGCATCGACTTGGACGAGAATACACATAAGGTACGAGTGCAGGTAGTGACAGATGGACGACGACATGTGGAAGTTTCAGTCTGCCCGTGATTCGTGCACTGATAGCCAAAAAGGTCAACGGAACCACTCGCGTAAAGTGAGGAATGTGGCTTGGATGCGCAGTCCGGCACTAATTTTCACTATCGTCCTCTACAGCCGATGGTGGTTCATATTCTCAACGCGAATATATTTGCTGCAAGTAATACATTGGTTGACTTTTCTAACAATGTATGCTCTCGCAACTCTTAACAATAAACCAGAACGCATCTCTTGCAGGGTCTGCCACTGGAGTAGGTAATCTCCGGGACGCTTGCACAATTACTAAATGAACCTGTAACAAAAGGCGCTGGTCTTACTCGGATCTCCTCTACTTCATGTATCAGTCCTGTCGTGTACGGATCTCAGCTTGACGAGCAGTATTAAAGTAATGGTCGAACGAGGGTTGCGTAAGAAATCTCATGGAGCGCATTTCCCGAGGATTGTTCCAACGAATTCCAGTCAGGCGTCTTATGTGCGATTAGTTTCACATGATCCTGCCGCCGTTGGATAAGCAGCTGCAGCAGCAAGTCGTATACTCCTAGCTCACTCATTTGTTACATAGTTTAATTCTTAATTTCTTTGCGTGTTTTTGGTACTCGCATTGTTTAATTCATAAATTTCGGGCGTATTATAGTATTTGAGAGTTGTAGCATCGCCTTTTTAGTACCTGAATAGTGTAAAATCGCGTAGTCTCCTTCCGCCGCCGAGCAGTGTGTCAGCAGTGCGCAAGTAGCAGCATTACTGCATTTACTAGGCAATCTTGTATTTTAATAACCGTTTAAATTTTGTGTCGATTTGTTTGCGCTCTCTGTAGATTACTTCAAACGTTCTTTGCACAACAGTTTTTAGCACGGATAGGGACTCCAACTGCTGTGTTCGGATGCAGGCTGAGTTGGCATCCCTTCGCTCCCAGCTTCAGGCAGTGTTGGCTTCGGTCACACAGCTTGAGGCTGTTGCCAATGGGCATCACTGTGGGGGTCCGGATGGGGGTTTGTCGGGGACGGCCAGCTCGTCCCACGCATCCCCCGACCGGAATAAGACTGTGGTTGCTCGGGATACTGCCCGCATTGAGGCTGATCCCTCACCTGTGGTAGAGTGGGAGGTCGTCTCAAGGTGTGGTAGGGGGCGAAAGACGTTCCGGAGGGCTGAACGGAAGGCCTCTCCAGTTTGTCTGACGAACCGGTTTCAGGCTCTGTCTCAGGCTGATACTGATCTTCGGCCTGACATGGCTGCTTGTCCTGTTCCAGAGCTTGCCCCTCAGTCTGCAAGATCCGGGCGGTCGCAGAGGGTGGGCTTACTGGTAGTTGGGAGCTCCAACGTCAGGCGCGTAATGGGGCCCCTTAGGGAAATGGCAGCAAGAGAGGGGAAGAAAACCAATGTGCACTCCGTGTGCATACCGGGGGGAGTCATTCCAGATGTGGAAAGGGTCCTTCCAGATGCCATGAAGGGTACAGGGTGCACCCATCTGCAGGTGGTCGCTCATGTCGGCACCAATGATGTGTGTCGCTATGGATCGGAGGAAATCCTCTCTGGCTTCCGGCGGCTATCTGATTTGGTGAAGACTGCCAGTCTCGCTAGCGGGATGAAAGCAGAGCTCACCATCTGCAGCATCGTCGGCAGGACTGACTGCGGACCTTTGGTACAGAGCCGAGTGGAGGGTCTGAATCAGAGGCTGAGACGGTTCTGCGACCGTGTGAACTGCAGTTTCCTCGTCTTGCGCCATAGGGTGGTGGGATTTCGGGTTCCGCTGGATAGGTCAGGAGTCCACTAGACGCAACAAGCGGCTACACGGGTAGCAGGGGTTGTGTGGCGTGGACTGGGCGGTTTTTTAGGTTAGATGGCCTCGGGCAAGTACAGAAAGGGCAACAGCCTCAACGGGTGCGGGGCAAAGTCAGGATATGCGGGGACCAAGCAGCGATCGGTATTGTAGTTGTAAACTGTCGAAGCTGCGTTGGTAAAGTACCCGAACTTCAAGCGCTGATAGAAAGCACCGAAGCTGAAATCGTTATAGGTACAGAAAGCTGGCTGAAGCCAGAGATAAATTCTGCCGAAATTTTTACAAAGGCACAGACGGTGTTTAGAAAGGATAGATTGCATGCAACCGGTGGTGGCGTGTTTGTCGCTGTTAGTAGTAGTTTATCCTGTAGTGAAGTAGAAGTGGATAGTTCCTGTGAATTAGTATGGGTGGAGGTTACAATCAACAACCGAGCTGTGTTAATAATTAGCTCCTTTTACCGACCTCCCGACTCAGCAGCATTAGTGGCAGAACAACTGAGAGAAAATTTGGAATACATTTCATATAAATTTTCTCAGCATGTTATAGTCTTAGGTGGAGATTTCAATTTACCAGATATAGACTGGGACACTCAGATGTTTAGGACGGGTGGTAGGGACAGAGCATCGAGTGACATTATACTGAGTGCACTATCCGAAAATTACCTCGAGCAATTAAACCGAGAACCGACTCGTGGAGATAACATCTTGGACCTACTGATAACAAACAGACCCGAGCTTTTCGACTCTGTATGTGCAGAACAGGGAATCAGTGATCATAAGGCCGTTGCAGCATCCCTGAATATGGAAGTTAATAGGAATATAAAAAAAGGGAGGAAGGTTTATCTATTTAGCAAGAGTAATAGAAGGCAGATTTCAGACTACCTAACAGATCAAAACGAAAATTTCTGTTCCGACACTGGCACTGTTGACTGTTTATGGAAAAAGTCCAAGGCAATCGTAAAATGCGTTTTAGACAGGTACGTGCCGAGTAAAACTGTGAGGGACTGGAAAAACCCACCGTGGTACAACAACAAAGTTTGAAAACTACTGCGAAAGCAAAGAGAGCTTCACTCCAAGTTTAAACGCAGCCAAAACCTCTCAGACAATCAGAAGCTAAACGATGTCAAAGTTAGCGTAAGGAGGGCTATGCGCGAAGCGTTCAGTGAATTCGAAAGTAAAATTCTATGTACCGACTTGACAGCAAATCCTAGGAAGTTCTGGTCTTACGTTAAATCAGTAAGTGGCTCGAAACAGCATATCCAGACACCCCGGGTTGATGATGGCATTGAAACAGAGGATGACACACGTAAAGCTGAAATACTAAACACCTTTTTCCAAAGCTGTTTCACAGAGGAAGACCGCACTGCAGTTCCTTCTCTAAATCCTCGCACAAACGAAAAAATGGCTGACATCGAAATAAGTGTCCAAGGAATAGAAAAGCAACTGGAATCACTCAACAGAGGAAGGTCCACTGGACCTGACGGGATACCAATTCGATTCTACACAGAGTACGCGAAAGAACTTGCCCCCCTTCTAACAGCCGTGTACCGCAAGTCTCTAGAGGAACGGAAGGTTCCAAATGATTGGAAAAGAGCACAGGTAGTCCCAGTCTTCAAGAAGGGTCGTCGAGCAGATGCGCAAAACTGTAGACCTGTATCTCTGACGTCGATCTGTTGTAGAATTTTAGAACATGTTTTTTGCTCGAGTGTCATGTCGTTTTTGAAAACCCAGAATCTACTATGCAGGAATCAACATGGATTCCGGAAACAGCGATCGTGTGAGACCCAACTCGCTTTATTTGTTCATGAGACCCAGAAAATATTAGATACAGGCTCCCAGGTAGATGCTGTTTTTCTTGACCTCCGGAAGGCGTTCGATACAGTTCCGCACTGTCGCCTGATAAACAAAGTAAGAGCTTACGGAATATCAGACCAGCTGTGTGGCTGGATTGAAGAGTTTTTAGCAAACAGAACACATCATGTTGTTATCAATGGAGAGACGTCTACAGACGTTGAAGTAACCTCTGGCGTGCCACAGGGGAGTGTTATGGGAGGATTGCTTTTCACAATATATATAAATGACCTAGTAGATAGCGTCGAAAGTTCCATGTGGCTTTTCGCGGATGATGCTGTAGTATACAGAGAAGTTGCAGCATTAGAAAATTGTAGCGAAATGCAGGAAGCTCTGCAGCGGATAGACACTTGGTGCAGGGAGTGGCAACTGATCCTCAACATAGACAAATGTAATGTATTGCGAATACATAGAAAGAAGGATCCTTTATTGTATGATTATATGATAGCGGAACAAACACTGGTAGCAGTTACTTCTGTAAAATATCTGGGAGTATGCGTGCGGAACGATTTGAAGTGGAATGATCATAGTCCGCAGCTCGTGGTCTCGCGGTAGCGTTCTCGCTTCCCGAGCACGGGGTCCCGGGTTCGATTCCCGGCGGGGTCAGGGATTTTCTCTGCCTCGTGATGACTGGGTGTTGTGTGATGTCCTTAGGTTAGGTTTAAGTAGTTCTAAGTTCTAGGGGACTGATGACCATAGATGTTAAGTCCCATAGTTCTCGGAGCCATTTGAACCATAGCCATTTGGAATGATCATATAAAATTAATTGTTGGTAAGGTGGGTGCAAGCTTGAGATTCATTGGGAGAGTCCTTAGAAAATGTAGTCCATCAACAAAGGAGGTGGCTTACAAAACACTTGGGCCGGCCGGTGTGGCCGTGCGGTTAAAGGCGCTTCAGTCTGGAACCGCGTGACCGCTACGGTCGCAGGTTCGAATCCTGCCTCGGGCATGGATGTGTGTGATGTCCTTAGGTTAGTTAGGTTTAACTAGTTCTAAGTTCTAGGCGACTGATGACCTCAGAAGTTAAGTCGCATAGTGCTCAGAGCCATTTGAACCATTTTGAACAAAACACTCGTTCGACCTATACTTGAGTATTGCTCATCAGTGTGGGATCCGTACCAGATCGGGTTGACGGAGGAGACAGAGAAGATCCAAAGAAGAGCGGCGCGTTTCGTCACAGTGTTATTTGGTAACCGTGATAGCGTTACGGAGATGTTTAACAAACTCAAGTGGCAGACTCTGCCAGAGAGGTGCTCTGCATCGCGGTGTAGCTTGCTCGCCAGGTTTCGAGAGGGTGCGTTTCTGGATGAGGTATCGAATATATTGCTTCCCCCGAGGAGATCACGAATGTAAAATTAGAGAGATTAGAGCGCGCACGGACGCTTTCAGACAGTCGTTCTTCCCGCGAACCATACGCGACTGGAACAGGAAAGGGAGGTAATGACAGTGGCACGTAAAGTACCCTCCGCCACACACCGTTGGGTGGCTTGCGGAGTATAAATGTAGATGTAGAAGTTTAAACCGTTACGTTCGCATACTCCTAGATACGAACCGCATGCAGTAAACAGTGGAACATAATTTTTTTCCTCGGCCAATTTCGGCTGCAAAAATGCAGAGTTTGTTGTGCGGCTCAACAGAATGTTCCGTTATAGTTTCATGAAGTTGCGATAAGTGACAGCACTATACGCACCCTTCAGAATGGTGTCTGAAGTGGTGGTGCGTTCCATGCAGAGAGCTTTCATTGAGTATCTTCTGGCGGAAAATCAGAGCACTGCAGATATTCGTAGGTGTCTGTAGAATGTCTACGGAGACATGACGGTGAACAAAAGCACGGTGAGTCGTTGCACGAGGCGTCTGTCATCATCGAAACAACGTCGCGCAAACCTGTCCGTTCTCCCGCACACAGCTGCGACTACGGCAATAGTGGAACGTGCGGAGACTCTCATTCGAGGTGAGCGACGGATCACAGTCAAACACCTGGCTGCTCAACTGGACGTCTCTGTTGGTGGTGGTGACACAGTCGCCCACCAGCTGGGGTACTCAAAGGCGTGTGCCCGCTGGGTCCCGTAGAGTGGAATGAAGGTTTGTGCGGAATTGCTTGCGCGTTACGAGGGTGATGGATACAATTTTTTGGTTCAAATGGTTCAAATGGCTCTGAGCACTATGGGACTCAACTGCTGTGGTCATAAGTCCCCTAGAACTTAGAACTACTTAAACCTAACTAACCTAAGGACAGCACACAACACCCAGCCATCACGAGGCAGAGAAAATCCCTGACCCCGCCGGGAATCGAACCCGGGAACCCGGGCGTGGGAAGCGAGAACGCTACCGCACGACCACGAGATGCGGGCAACAATTTTTTTTTTTTTTTTTTTTTTTTTTTTTTTTTTTTTTTTTTGTCGGAGATCGTTACAGATGGTGAAAGACTTCGAACTGGGAACGAAACGGCCGTCCGTGGACTGGCCCCACAGAACCTCTCCTCCGAACAAAAAGTTCAAAGCGGCGCCCTCAGCCGGTAAAGTAATGGCGACGGTCTTGGTGGGACTCTGGACGGGTTACTCCGATTGACGTCCTCTCCCACGGTGCGACGATCGAGTCTGAAGTGTACTGTGCTGCCCACCAGAAATTAAAGAAACCACTGTAACGTGTTTGTCACGAAAATGCAAACGAACTTCTCCACGATAACGCAAGGGCTAAACAAGTGTGCGCACCCGAGAGGAGCACACAGGACTCCGTTGCTCTGTTCTTCGTTGTCGACGCTACAGCCCGGATCTTCCGAATCCCGTCTGTTTGGTGCATAGACGGACGCCCTCTGTGATAAGCAGTACGACGATGATGGGGATGTTATTGACGCGGCAGTATGCTGGCTCCGACATTGACCCGTTAGAGTGGTACCGTGCGGGAAAACAGACCCTCTCAGTAAAATGGCTTAAGGCCGTCACATTGAACGGAGACTATGTTGAGAGATAAGGTTTTCCAGCCAAAAGAGTTGGAATTAATACGATGTATTGGTGATGTGGACAAAACCAGCCTGCTTTAAAGAAAAAAAGTGTTGCTTTAGATGTTGAGTGCCCCTCTTATTTTATGGGTGTGTTTCCACTGACTGGTCGGCAATTGTGTAACCTATTTATGCACAGTACATTACATCTGTTTATGTTTAGAGCCAACTGCGAATCCCTCTTCCAAGCGTCCATCCTCTGCACGTCTTACTGGATATCGTTGCAGTTTTGTAGCGTTGCAAACTTCGAACGTCATCCGCAGAAATCCTCGTGTAACTTCCGACGTCGTCCACTAGGTCATTTATATACGGCCCGAGTCAGTAGAAAGGTACGTGGTCTGAGGGGCGACACTGTTAATCACTCTGAAGAAAAAACTTCATACGAACTTCCGAATGGCTTACGAGATAAAACACATTTAATGACACTTCTGTACGGTTTCCTTGAATAACTGGAAAATTGTGCTTTCCAACGAAGATGTGTCGCAGTAGAAAACTAAATTGCATTAAATTTCCTACAGAAAAATGCTACTCATTTTCCTCTAGGAGAAAATAGCTCGAGAATATCGATTATCCCGCTGAGAGCATGCGCCTTAGCTCAGGTGGTTTTTGTGGGCCAGTTTCAGGTAGTTTCCCGACTTGGTAGACCACAAATTTCCGGCATCAAATTATTCGTCTCAGCTTCCTTTACAGTACTCTGGTGCATTCTCAATATTGATAATCTTTGAATAATACAGAAAATAAATAGGAATGTACAGTAAATGTGTTCTACTTCGGAAGCCAAAGGTCATAGGGCAAAACTTACAGTATCACCCAGCAAAGCGTGTACCTTCCCTCCTGACTCACCCCGTGTATTGCGAAAAGCCTCCGGGTAAGCGCGGAGTTACTTTTACGCCTAACGATCTTTCTCCGTTGACAAGAACACTGCGTCTGATGCCACGCTGTGTTTTGCGCTGCGGAACTGTACGGAACGCTTTCTGGAAATCAAGGATCGCAGCATATTCCTGGCCGCCGGTATCCACTCCTTTTTGGATCTCGTAGACGAACAAAGCGAACTGGGTTTCACACGATCGTTGTTTGCGGAAAATGGTTCAAATGGCTCTGAGCACTATGGGACTCAACATCTTAGGTCATCAGTCCCCTAGAACTTAGAACTACTTAAACCTAACTAACCTAAGGACATCACACACACCCATGCCCGAGGCAGGATTCGAACCTGCGACCGTAGCAGTCCCGCGGTTCCGGACTGCAGCGCCAGAACCGCTAGAGCACCGCGGCCGGCGTTGTTTGCGGAATCCGTGTTTATTTCTACAGATGAGAGTTCCAATCGCTAGATTTCTCTAACACGTTACCATTTATCGTGTTCCAAAATTCTACAACGAACTGATACCACCGATGTAAGCTAGGAACGTTTTGCTCTTCCAGCGAGCTTCACTGCTGTTATCAGAGGAGCAAGTTCTTTCGTGTACCGTAAGTAGAATCCTTTCTCTAACCCGTTAGCGCCTTTCCTCTGCTGAGTGATTTCCGTTACTTTTATAACCCACTCTGGGTTTCTTCGGTGTTTCTCATAATGACGTGTGTGTGATGATTTAAAGGAGCAACCACAGTGCAGTCTGCTTCAGTGAAACATATTCAGTGTTACGATGCCATTACGGCCACTGAGTGTCTGGACAGATGGCTTCAGGCAGCATACTGACCGTCAAACGTCTCGCACATTGCCTGCACAGTTTCTATCGAAATCGAGTCGGAGGAGTCAGTCCACCTGGCAACATGTGGATGATTTGTTTGTGGGTCTGAGCTACATACCAGCCATTTACACATTATTAAACGGGATAAGAACAACACGCAGATGCTTTGAGAGCAAAATTCAAACCAGTTACCTGAAGACAGATTTGGCTTCTGAGAAGGCAAAGGCATCCTGTGCTTTCGGAGTATAACTGAAGAAACCCTTACGCCCAACAGGAAACTTTTCATACGGAAATTCTGAAGGTGACTAAACTAGACAGTAGAAACAGAAGAAAAAGAACTCTAAAATGAACAGACGGCTATTCTAAACATAATAAATACGTAAAAACAGCTAGAATACATATCGACATTCGACAGAATGCATTCTGCGCCAAGCCATTTCAACATTTACATAGAACATGCAATAAATGCAAAGAAGAGAGTACAGATATCAGCATAAAAGGAGGACGTGTATAGGCTTAGGTTCGCGGAGGACATAGTGTGACAGTTTCAGACGAAAGGAACCTCCTAAGAATATTAGAGCTTATGTATACTGAACTAAGATGTGAGTGCAAATGTAAATTAACCAAGAAAGAGACAGAAATACACCTATAATCTAAGAAACAGGAAGAAAAACCATCAATATTAGATGAAATAAAATAAGACAAACAACATTAAACGAATATTTAGAAACTAGGATAACTGATGAGGGAACAAGCAAAGACGACATAACGTAAAGAACAAAAATGATTTGTTGAAACAACACATTGAAATGATGCAAAAGATGATAAGAGCTGCATGTTGACTGTATCACTGTATGGCTGTAGGCAGGAGACAAACATGAAACCTTTTGAGGGAAATGAGGTAAGGTGCTGGAGGCGCCTGTTAAAGATGGACAGGCAGGGCCACCAAACAGAAAGTCTTGCAACGAGTCGGTGAAGAAAGGTCGTTTAGTGGAACAAGAGAGCGAAGAACATGCGAGGCAGCTGGTCGCATAACACGACACAATCAGTTCCTTGATATATCCTCTTTTAGAGAGAAAGAAACACAAAATCCGTTTCTGACAATGATTTTAATCCTTTCAGCTGTACATATCTTAGGACGCTTGCCATCTGCTAAGCGATTTCTTCTTTCTTGTTTTGCACGCATTTGAGCCTACAGGATAAAGCCAAAACTTTCGTAGATGTCTTAAGTATTTTTCAAATCATGTAACTCACTGACTCTTGTAGAGGTGCAGGTTCATGGTTTCTCTTTGGGATTGAAGTTGTTTTTGTTTCTACGACCAGGCAGCGGAACAAATAAAAAGCTTCGTATTTATTTCCCACCCGTGAAAAATAAAAAAACAGACGTCCGCAAGGCGTTCTAGGAAACATTAAGTGCGGTTAGACTCATTGTTGCCAACATAAAATACTTTTAATGATGTCATGTGCACACACTTTTGGCTGCTCTGCATGGTTTTAGGTCTCCCACTGAAGATGGTTCTAACCAAACTCCGTTTTCGACAGTCGTCGTCACAAAACAAACATATAGGAATCTATATTAACCTAATAACCTCATCTAGCGGCTTGGGGGTCAGGCAAACAGCTACGAGGGTAGCGGAGTAGGTGTGGCGCGCAAACGGAGGTTGTTTGGGTTAGAGAAACCGCTCTTGGGCTCAGAGACGAAAGGCCTGCCAAAATCGAAATTTCAACAGCGACATTCTTCCCAGAGAATCTTTGTCCTCGCAGATCGGATACAGATAAGATTGATATGAGACTAGTTAATTGCAGGAGGATCCAAGCATTGAAGTTTGCGCTAAATTTCTAGCTTCTCTAAAAGTTTACCCATCTTAGGTGTTTTGTGTTCTTCTAAATTCGGTTTGGTTTTTTCATTGCTTCTGCAACAGTGTTCTGACTTGTTTTGTGTACTGTGGGGGATCAGTACCATCTCGGATTAATTCAGCTGTCGTATGTCTCCCACTTGCCGTGGATTCTATTTCTCTGAATTTAAACATCTGGTCTACTCTTACATAAAATTGGAAGGAGTGAAGACTGTCTCTTAGGAAAGCGTTAGTAAAAGATTTATCTGCTCTTTTTAAATAGATGTTTTTGCTTTTATTTTTGGTGGGTTTCAATGTTACAATATTTGGTCTCGCTACAACAATCTTGTGGTCGCTGGTCCCTGTATCGGTCATGATGCTCTTCATTTTCTCACGGATATTTACTGCTAAGAGGTCAGGTATTATTTCGCAAACATTTACACTTCGAGCCGGCTCGTAACTAATTTCTCAGAATAATTTTCTGAGAATGAATTTAGAACGATTTCCGACGATATTTCGTGTCTGCCACCGACCTTAACCATGTATTTTCGCCAACATATCTAGGGAACATTGAAATTACCGCCAATTGACTGGATGAATGGGATATCTGTTTGAAATGAGATTCAAATTTTCATTGAACTTTCAGCAGCTCTATCATCTGAGTCAGGGTTCAGTAAAAGAAACCAGCAATTAATTTGTTCCGGTTGTGAAATGTAGTCTCTACCCGCAGGCTACTATCTCACGGGAATATCTTTTGCAAAAAAAACTACCTCTGACGGCAGTAAACACTTCATCCACCAACTGTATTTAATCTATCTTTTCTGGAGACGTTTAGGTCCTTTGTACAAATTTCGGATTTTGCCAGCTTTCCGTGCCTTTAATAATTTGAGCTTGAGTGCTTTCTATCACCACTTGGAGATCTGGGTCTTTTCCAACACAGCTAGGACAATTTACAACTATAATATACATTATTTCTAGGTCTACTTTCCTGTGGTTGTCTTGCAACTCTTCTGTAGTCCGCAGGCGCAGTCCCCTCCAGGCAACCCCACTGCTCGTGTAGCCGCTGACCTATCAAGCGGGACCCGGAGATCCACCACCCTGTGGCGCAAGTCGAGAAACCGGCAGCCTACATGGTTGCAGAACCGTCTGAGCCTCTGATTCAGACCCTCCACTCGCCTCTGTACCAATCACAGTCGATTCTGCCGACGATGCTGCAGATGGTGGTGAGGGTGAAGACTTGGAGAACACATGGAAAAAAATTCAAAAGCGTCGTTCAATATGTCTTAAGACCCAGCCACTTAATCGTCGTCCCATTTCATATCGCCTTGCAACGTTAAAGCCAGGCATTTCATCGTTGTGACAGTGTCAAGCAGTACATTACTGGTACTGTATTCGGACATTATGGGATTGTTTTTCGCAGTCATGTGGGCTAACTTAAACTGTTCAGCAATTCGTCACACCAGCTAGAGACTTTGTCTGTGTCATTCTGTACTGTGCTACACTCACTCAACGACAGCACCCGTCCGTACACCACACCTTCAGCAAACAGCCGCAGGTTGCTGCCCATCCTGTCCATTAGAACATTTATGTATACAGAAAATACCAGTGGTCCTGTCACACTTCCCTGGGGCACTCGTAACGATAACACTGTCTGTGATGAACACTCGCCGTCGAGAATACCGTTCTATTAAATGTTGGTCTCTGTTAAGGCCTCCGAGCCACTCATGCGCCTGGGGGAGGGAGCTATTCTGTGTGGTCGCACCCTCGTTAGCAGACTGTAGCGGGGCGCCGTGTAAACGATTTGCGGAAATCTGTGAATACGGAATCTGTTGCCCTTTATCCACGCTTCGCAGGATATTATCTGAGGAGCGGTGCTTTCTACACGAGTGCTTGTTTGTGGACAGAAGCTCTTCTGTTCGAGGAAGTTTATTATAGTAGAACTGGGAACACTTCCAAGAACTTTGCAGCAAACCAGTGTTAACGAAATTGGGCTGCCATTTCCCGGGTTCCTTCTTTTACCGTTTTAAAACGGGACTATTTTATAAATGGAGCTTCGATTTTCTAAAGAGTAGGTATTGGGGTATACTGTTCGTATAGACCAAACACAGTGGGGGGAAAAAAACTTGACATAATAGGGCAGATAGCCAAAAACAATGGTTACGGTAGTAAAATAGTCGCAAAGGTAAACAACAAAATTAAACCGGAAGACACAAAACCACAGACAACAACACAACAGAACCAAACAGAATCGCTAACACTCTGTACTACACAGAATAATCAGCAAAACGTAAGACAAGACGTAAGATGGACACACAGTGATATAAAAAGACAAATTCACACACAAAATCATCATCATTTCCAAAAGACATGACATAATCATAATGTACGCAACAGATAATTCTGTCCCAAAATATATCCCATAACTGACGAAAGACATACAAGTTTACCAGAAAGCAGGTGTATATGAATTACAGTGTAACACTTGTGATGGCAAATACATACGACAAACAGGCACAATCTTTGATGGAAGATAGAAAGAACACACGAGAGCCTGGAAGAATCAAATGAACCGCTCCACATTTTCAGGACAAAATCACAAGTTAAGCTCTAGAAAATAACAATTAGAACAAACAATAAAAAAAAGAACACTTTCTAACCCCTCAAGGAAATTAGCACATACAAAACACCAAAGCAGAAAAGAAAGTTCCATTGATAGATCAGGTACTCAGAAGAAACAACTCACTGTTTATATTAATACATAAAACAATGGATTAAAACTTTAACATTTGATTCTTATCATTATAATACCAGCCTACCCTTTTCTCCTCACTCTTCCATGAACCCCTCCACAAAACATTTCAACCAAAGCTCAAATCTGCTGAACACCGAAACTTTCAACCATTCTCTGACAGGTATTACATTCATATTCAACTTTCTACAACACACACACACACACACACACAAACACAGATATAAAGAGAACGTTAATTTTCGACATATAATTCGCTAGGTTGGCAACGTGTCGATAAAGAAACCAAATAGGGAGAGACATAAAGTGAACACACAATAGTTCCGACTTCAAATCAGTTTTCGGTAAAATATCTACAACAAGTAAAGGAATAACAATAGCGCTTCACAGCAGCTAACGTAGAGAACATGAAAATGGTGAAAAGAAAGCATCATAACCTGAAAATGTGCTTATGTTTTGTAAGTGAAGTTACAATGCGACGTCCAACATGTGACCAGATGAGAGGAAAGGCAGATGCCAGCCGAAAACTCGAATAATTGTAATCATTTATGTAAAACATTAGACGTGAACTCTTTAATAACCTATAAATATTGATATCAAAACAGAACCTTGTCATTTCAGATTCCAGTTAAAGTAAAGGGCGAACACGTCTGGAACAAATGAAATACACTGCAGCAAGGAAAAGGTCTTTTTTATTTACAAAACGAATAATACTCATGTGGTAAACTAGACTGTTGACGTATGCTGCAGATATTAGTTCCTCTCCGTTAGTGAGAAGCAGCTGACGCTGAGTTCCGTGACAGCGTGCATCTGTCGTGGGTGAGTGTCCGGCGTGATGTCACGGTGCCTCACCAGCACGGAGCTGTTTCTGGGAACCTGAGGATGTGAGCGGCCGGCGCCGTGGGAAACGGCCGCCTACTTTTTAATACGGCGCTGATTGGGCCTGCTGTCCCCGCACGTGGATGCGTCACTACCTGCAAGTACTGCACCTTCGTGCTGGCGGGTGCGTTGCCAAGCAGAGAGCGAGCAATGTGTGCAGACGCCTCGAGAGCAGGTTACAGCTACATCTGTGTATCCGTTTACATTCACATGCTGTAAGGCTCCGTGAAGTGCATGACACAGAGGACTTCCCACTGTACTCGTTGTTACGATTTTTTTCATTCCCTCCACGTAGTGAGCGTGTGAATGTTGACCACATAAACGCTTTTTCCGCACTGTGATTAGTCCTTTTGGCGTAGTACGAGGGTGTGCTGAAAAATAATGCCTCCGGAGTTTGTATGTGAGGGCTCTTAAAGCTTATTACATAAAACAAACATTATTCACATTCTACATTTTTATATTTCATGTCCATATATTTGTAGCCCTATACCGCTAGAGTGTTCCGAATTGTAGCCTGTAACATGGCAGTGTGTAAATTAACTATGTCGCTGTGTGGAAAACGGAGTCATGCAATCAAGTTTCGAATGTGAAGAGTTCATTCACACACGGAGCACCCTTTGCTTCAGACCACACACGAGCCCTGCGAGAACTGCAATAATCCGACACCCTGGGTCCACAGTCGTCGATCAACGTCCATACATTACCGTCTTGGCACCATCCGATTTTCATCTGTTTTCAAAACTAAAAGAACATTTTCAAGGACTCAGTGATGAAGCTGTGCTAGCAGAGGTGAAGTTCTGCTTCTGTGGACAAAGTCAAAATTCTACATTCACACTTTCGACATACTGGTCTCTCGTTGGGAGAAATTTGTTCGTTGCCAGGGTGACTACGTTGAGAAATAAATACACAGACATGAAGAATAAAGACGTAGAATGTTACTGTCGTTTGTTTTTTTAGAACCCTTAAGAGTTTCCACATAAAAAATTCGGAGGCATTACTTACAGCATGCAATTGTATACAGTTAAATTCCTTAGTTCAAATGGTTACAATGGCGATAAGCACTATGGCACTTAACATCTGAGATCATCAGTCCCCTAGACTTAGAACTACGTAAACCTAACTAACCTAAGGACATCACACAGATCCATGCCCGAGGCAGAATTTTAACCTGCGACCGTAGCAGCAGCGCGGTTCCGTACTGAAACACCTAGAACCGCTCGGCCTCAGTGGCCAGCTTAAATTCCTTAGTTAATAATGCCTGTGGAAACTATGTAAGTGGCCTTTAGGAATGCTAAACGTTATCTAGTTTAAATTTATTCTTCCTGAAAAAGGACCATTTTAAATGGTAATGAACATTTCAGCA
Organism: Schistocerca nitens; assembly: GCF_023898315.1. NCBI lineage: Eukaryota > Metazoa > Arthropoda > Insecta > Orthoptera > Acrididae > Schistocerca > Schistocerca nitens. Next base: position 228,294,424 of record NC_064623.1, read on the forward strand.
AGTGGTAACTCACGGAACCACACATATCTGTGTGTTACCCAATTTTAGCACGTGCAAGCGGTTCAGTTTGCTCGCACAACAAACCTGATTGGCTAACATCAATGCTGAATAACTGCGAAAAGGGGCCGGCCGATGTGGCCTTGCGGTTCTAGGCGCTGCAGTCTGGAACGGCGAGACCGCTACGGTCGCAAGTTCGAATCCTGCCTCGGGCATGGATGTGTGTGATGTCCTTAGGTTAGTTAGGTTTAACTAGTTCTTTCTAGGGGACTAATGACCTCAGAAGTTAAGTCCCATAGTGCTCAGAGCCATTTGTACCATTTTTGAACTGTGAAAAGGAGCAACGTAACGAATGTTTTTTAACATTTATTTCTCAGCACAAAATCCTGTTGTGGGCCATCGATAGTTGAACCCGGGACTCCAGATGGCCGAGCTGAAGCTGGGACCCGACGCCCCGTGTTTCGTCAGGAGGCCGATCAAGTTCAATAGCGTCAAGGGGCAACGCAGTGTGATACAAAGGTACTCGCAAGCACTTCTTTATTCACACAATTCACAGTACTTTGATAGGTGCAGCGTAGCGCCGACGTGCCGCCCGCAGCGCTGTCCCGCGAGTCCAGCCGGCTCAGCAACTCCTGGTATGCCGACGCCGCTGCTGCCATCTGCAGGGCCACTCAGCTGGAAGTCAGCCGCACTTTCTCATTCGCCACCCGCCGAGGTGTCGCGTCTAGCTGCCCCAGACTCTGTAGACTGTTACAGTCCACGGTCCCCACCACCCTCCACCCTGTTTGGCCTGCTCTGTCCAACAGTGGGACGAAGGTGGTTGTACTGGTCACCCGTGGCCCTCGGGCCTCCTCTGCTCCCAGGACAGTTCAGGATGCTGTGCTGCAACTTGCCGCTAGTGGTGATTGCCAGGTGGCAACACCCGCCACCGTCCCTGGCGCTGCTACAGCGTTGCTGTGCCTTCCCGCAGCGTACGCCTCGCCTGGACCTCGTACGCCAGGTGGGAAGCGAACGTGGCCCATCCTGGATGCTGCAGACTGCTGCCACTGCCCTACTTCAGGCTGCGGTTCCGTCTTGCGCCGGTGTTGCGTCCCCGGAGGTGGAATACAGCCCGAACGAGTACATAGAAACAAAGTAGAGGTTTACAGAGAACATTTACGACATCGCTGCCCCTACAAGCGCAGACCAGTCCCAACTCTCGACTGACCTGGCACACCCTCTCAAGCTAAAACCGCCTGCTCTTCCCCTCGCTTTTAATGTAGTGTCAGAGAGAGACAGAAACTATGGCAGGGCTAAATTCCCATACTTCAGCCACTTACACATCGCGTTTCCCAGTTCTGGCCTACTGCCTCGCCTCATACATCACAATAACTTAAAGCAACGCTGCAGTTCCCTGCCTTGCTGTTGCTTCACTCCAAACGAATCGTACGTGCAATACTCTGCCCATCCTTCTGGCTGCCGACTATTACCACACACTGTCAGCGCCCCAGACTTCATCCCCCACCGCGCCTTTACTGAATTTTAACAAAATTCCCCTTTCCTACGACTAAGATTATACTAGCGCAGCAGTCTCCTGCAACATCCCTACATGCTTTTCAGACTGTTCCTCACCACCTTGTGTAAAACGAAGAAGCAATGAGGGAAATGAAACCGAGGCTCCACAGTTGTACTAAAATCCATAGCGAAAGGATATGACTGATAAGATTGGCTCATGACATAAATTATTGTCCTCAGCAAAAGAGAAGAAAAGGTGCTGAACACGTTAAATGGAATGAACGGTGTAACGAGTAGAGAATAGATATTGAGAGTAAATATTGAGAGTAAATCGAATCTACTTGGAAGTAACGACAGGTGCTCATGCGAGACCAGCGAGAAAATTAATATGAAACTTGGTGATCACGTAGTAGACGAAGTCAAGGAACTGTTCAACCTGTGCACAGCAAAATAAACAATGACGGACGAAACATCTAGGACGTAAAAAAGCAGACTGCCACAGGCGCAGGGGGAATTCTTGGCGCCGGCCGCGGTGGTCTAGCGGTTCTGGCGCTGCAGTCCGGAACCGCGGGACTGCTACGGTCGCAGGTTCGAATCCTGCCTCGGGCATGGGTGTGTGTGATGTCCTTACGTTAGTTAGGTTTAAGTAGTTCTAAGTTCTAGGGGACTTATGACCTAAGATGTTGAGTCCCATAGTGCTCAGAGCCATTTGAACCATTTTTTTGAATTCTTGGCCAGAAGAAGAATTTTAGGTAGAAATTTCTGAATATGTACGTTTGGAGCACAACACTGTATGGTAGTGAAACATGGACTGTGGGAAAACCGGAATAGAAGAGAATTGAAGCATTTGAGATGCGATGCTATAATAGGATGTCCAAAATTAGGTGGACTGGTAAGATAAGGAATTATGGGGTCCTTCGCAACAGAAATGTACACTCTTCAAAAAACGAAGAAATGTATATTCTCGTAGGTACAGTATCAATCAATAAAAATTGGAATCAGTCACCTCTTTTAACTACCTGCGTGTAACAATTTGTAGCAGTACGAAGTGGATCGATCACTTTGGTTCAGTCATAGGTAAGGCAGGTGGCAGGATACAGCGAAAAGGTCGTGAGTCAACAAAGAAAATCGCCTACAAATCTCCTGCGCGTTCCATTCCAGAATATTGGTTAAAAAAATGGTTCAAATGGGTCTGAGCACTATGGGACTAAACATCTGTGGTCATCAGTCCCCTAGAACTTAGAACTAATTAAACCTAACTAACATAAGGACATCACACACATCCATGCCCGAGGCAGGATTCGAACCTGCAACCGCAGCAGTCGCGCGGTTCCGGACTGAGCGAATATTGGTCAAGTGTGTAGCACCCATACCAGATAGGACTAGCAGGGGACACTGAATAGATACAAATAAGGGCAGCGTGAATGGTCTCTGGTTCATTCCAGTCACGGAAGGGCATCATGAAAAATGGTGAAAAACCGATATTGAACTTGTATCCATATTCTTAGCTTGTCCCCGTCGCCAAAGCCCCAGCACTGTGACGGCTTTGAATCACCTATTAAAAGTAAAATTAGTATACATACAATACAGTAAAACATTACTTTATCGACACGTGTAGCGGAAAACGTCTACCTCCGAAATTGCATTTATGAAAAACTACTGCCCCCCCCCCCCTTTCAGGATTCGCATGGGCAGTATAAAGTATCTATGATTGGACAACTTCTCTGGTACAGCGGTAATTATATGTAGAAAACTTCCTAGGGAAACATTTTATCCACTAGTAAAAACAACATCAAAATCCCTACTCTACTTCCTGAAATTAGTCTTTACATACAAACGAAAAAACTCGTTGCGGGACTCTATAATATGAGTAGAAGAAGCTAGTTACGCACTGATCGTGGTAATAGTAATATTCGTATGGCTCAGTGGCGTGATACTGGACTTCACTTTGGCAACTTGTGTGACCCTAACCTACGCCAATTATACGGATGTAATAGGTATAAGTGCAAATATTTTTATATGTGGTACACACGTCAGTGGGTTATTTGTTTTTCCTATGCGACAAACAACCTTCCCAGGAACACATCACACAATTTACTATCCGATGTTTTCTGCGCGGTCTTAACCGCCCCCTGTCAGTATAGGCTGATCGCTTTGTGTCCACGAGACCACACTTCAGCACCTGACCTGCGTTCATAGCTCGCTCCTACCACACGCAGCTGGAAGTGCTTATCAACCTGAAAGCAGACGACTTGTAACGGCTACAATTACTAGTGAGCAAATGAAGTAAATACCTGTGTAATGTTGTTCTGTACATCGTCCTCAGCCACTATTAACAATACCTGCTCTAATGTCCGTTTCACCCTCTGTAATCAGGAAAAAGGGATTCAGTGTTTAACGTGGTCTCCGATCATTGTTATTCCGAGGTTACTTCGTGGTTAAAAGGAAGACTAAAATATGAGTGCTCCCATCGGAAATCGAATTCGCGACGTTTCGGTATTTGCGTATGCATTTTACCACCTTTTTTTTCCATTCTTCATTTTGTTCGTCATTGTTCTATCATTTCGTTTTGGTAGACGTCACGTGAAAGCCCTTCTAGTTCATCGTTGAGTGCTTCAGCCAGTTTTTATTTGCAGGGGGCACTCAGCCCTCTGATGGAAGTCGCTGAGGTACCGTTCTGGCGTGTCACTGGGCCCCAGTGACGAACGTCGAGTCTGCTCAAACCACGCTCCTCTCTAAAGTTGCGGCGGCTGTCACTCTTCGCCTTTGTGCGTCACATTCCGCCTCCTCTCTCGCCGAGTAGCTGGTAGCTCCCATCATTGTCTCGAGATGTCAGTCCAAGCGCCCCATGAATATGGAACATGTGATACCGACGGCCTTTGATTTATACTGAGTGGTTAGATCTTAATTCACCAACAACTCACACGAAGTTAGTCATCGATCCAAGTGGACGGGCCACAAAGGGTCTAAAAACATACATCCCTAGTATCAGTTAACAAGCCCTGGATACTTTTTCCAGTTATCTGGCATCGTATTCCATGTGAGAAGAAATGCCGCGGGGGGGGGGGGGGGGAATTCTCATGACAAGTGGTAGCAAAAGGAGAAGAGCTGTGGATCATACGCCAGAAGTAGCTGACATATTTTTTTTTTGGTTGTCAGTCTACTGACTGGTTTGATGCGGCCCGCCACGAATTCCTTTCCTGTGCTAACCTCTTCATCTCAGAGTAGTACTTGCAACCTACGTCCTCAATTATTTGCTTGACGTATTCCAATCTCTGTCTTCCTCTACAGTTTTTGCCCTCTACAGCTCCCTCTAGTACCATGGAAGTCATTCCCTCATGTCTTAGCAGATGTCCTATCATCCTGTCCCTTCTCCATATCAGTGTTTTCCACATATTCCTTTCCTCTCCGATTCTGCGTACAACCTCCTCATTCCTTACCTTATCAGTCCACCTAATTTTCAACATTCGTCTATAGCACCACATCTCAAATGCTTCGATTCTCTTCTGTTCCGGTTTTCCCACAGTCTATGTTTCACTACCATACAATGCTGTACTCCAGACGTACATCATCAGAAATTTCTTCCTCAAATTAAGGCCGGTATTTGGTATTAGTAGACTTCTCTTGGCCAGAAATCCCTTCTTTGCCATAGCGAGTCTGCTTTTGATGTCTTCCTTGCTCCGTCCGTCATTGGTTATTTTACTGCCTAGGTAGCAGAATTCCTTAACTTCATTGACTTCGTGACCATAAATCCTGATGTTAAGTTTCTCGCTGTTCTCATTTCTACTACTTCTCATTACCTTCGTCTTTCTCCGATTTACTCTCAAACCATACTGTGTACTCATTAGACTGTTCATTCCGTTCAGCAGATTATTTAATTCTTCTTCACTTTCACTCAGGATAGCAATGTCATCAGCGAATCGTATCATTGATATCCTTTCACCTTGTATTTTAATTCCACTCCTGAACCTTTCTTTTATTTCCATCATTGCTTCCTCGATGTACAGATTAAAGAGTAGGGGCGAAAGGCTACAGCCTTGTCTTACACCCTTCTTAATACGAGCACTTCGTTCTTGATCGTCCACTCTTATTATTCCCTCTTGGTTGTTGTAGATATTGTATATGACCCGTCTCTCCCTATAGCTTACCCCAACTTTTTTCAGAATCTCGAAGAACTTGCACCATTTTATATCGTCGAACGCTTTTTCCAGGTCGACAAATCCTATGAAAGTGTCTTGATTTTTCTTTAGCCTTGCTTCCATTATTAGCTGTAACGTCAGAATTGCCTCTCTCGTCCCTTTACTTTTCCTAAAACCAAACTGATCTTCACCTAGCACATTGTCAATTTTCTTTTCCATTCTTCTGTATATTATTCTTGTAAGCAGCTTCAATGCAAGAGCTGTTAAGCTGATTGTGCGATAATTCTCGCACTTGTCAGCTCTTGCCGTCTTCGGAATTGTGTGGATGATGCTTTTCCGAAAGTCAGATGGTATATCGCCAGACTCATATATTCTACACACCAACGTGAATAGTCGTTTTGTTGCCACTTCCCCCAATGATTTTAGAAATTCTGATGGAATGTTATCTATCCCTTCTGCCTTATTTGACAGTAAGTCCTCCAAAGCTCTATTAAATTCCGATTGGATCCCCTATCTCTTCTAAATCGACTCCTGTTTCTTCTTCTATCACATCAGACAAATCTTCACCCTCATAGAGGCTTTCAATGTATTCTTTCCACCTATCTGCTCTCTCCTCTGCATTTAACAGTGGAATTCCCGTTGCATTCTTAATGTTACCACCGTTGCTGTTAATGTCACCAAAGGTTGTTTTGACTTTCCTGTATGCTGAGTCTGTCCTTCCGACAATCATATCTTTTTCGATGTCTTCACATTTTTCCTGCAGCCATTTCGTCTTAGCTTCCCTGCACTTCCTATTTATTTCATTCCTCAGCGACTTGTATTTCTGTATTCCTGATTTTCCCGGAACATGTGTGTACTTTCTCCTTTCATCAATCAACTGAAGTATTTCTTCTGTTACCCATGGTTTCTTCGCAGCTACCTTCTTTGTACCTATGTTTTCCTTCCCAACTTCTGTGATGGCCCTTTTTAGAGATGTCCATTCCTCTTCAACTGTACTGCCTACTGCGCTATTCCTTATTGCTGTATCTATAGCGTTAGAGAACTTCAAACGTATCTCGTCATTCAATAGTACTTCCGTATCCCACTTCTTTGCGTATTGATTCTTCCTGACTAATGTCTTGAACTTCAGCCTACTCTTCATCACTACTATATTGTGATCTGAGTCTATATCTGCTCCTGGGTACGCCTTACAGTCCAGTATGTGATTTCGGAATCTCTGTCTGACCATGATGTAATCTAATTGAAATCTTCCCGTATCTCCCGGCCTTTTCCAAGTATACCTCCTCCTCTTGTGATTCTTGAACAGGGTATTCGCTATTACTAGCTGAAACTTGTTACAGAACTCTATTAGTCTTTCTCCTCTTTCATTCCTTGTCCCAAGCCCATATTCTCCTGTGACCTTTTCTTCTACTCCTTCCCCTACAACTGCATTCCAGTCGCCCATGACTATGAGATTTTCGTCCCCCTTTACATACTGCATCACCTTTCCAATATCCTCATACACTTTCTCTATCTGTTCATCTTCAGCTTGCGACGTCGGCATGTATACCTGAACTATGGTTGTCGGTGTTGGTCTGCTGTCGATTCTGATTAGAACAACCCGGTCACTGAACTGTTCACAGTAACACACCCTCTGCCCTACCTTCCTATTCATAACGAATCCTACACCTGTTATACCATTTTCTGCTGCTGTTGATACTCATCTGACCAGAAATCCTTGTCTTCCTTCCACTTCACTTCACTGACCCCTACTATATCTAGATTGAGCCTTTGCATTGCCGTTTTCAGATTTTCTAGTTTCCCTACCACGTTCAAGCTTCTGACATTCCGCGCCCCGACTCGTAGAACGTTATCCTTCCGTTGATTATTCAATCTTTTTCTCATGGTAACCTCCCCCTTGGCAGTCCCCTCCCGGAGATCCGAATGGGGGACTATTGCGGAATCTTTTGCCAATGGAGAGATCATCATGACACTTCTTCAATTACAGGCCACATGTCCTGTGGATACACGTTACGTGTCTTTAATGCAGTGGTTTCCATTGCCTTCTGCATCCTCATGTCGTTGATCAATGATGATTCTTCCGCCTTTAGGGGCAATTTCCCACCCCTAGGACAAGAGAGTGCCCTGAACCTCTATCCGCTTCTGCGCCCTCTTTGACAAGGCCGTTGGCAGAATGAGGCTGACTTCTTATGCCGGAAGTCTTCGGCCGCCAATGCTGATTATTTATCAAAATTTAGGCAGTGGCGGTGATCGAACCCGGGACCGAAGACGTTTTGATTATGAATCAAAGACACTACCCCTTTTTTTTTTTTTTTTTTTTTTGATGGTTTGTTTTTCTGCTTTTATTTTTATTTTATTTTATTTTTATACAAATGGATACAAGGAAGGCCGTTCTTCTTCGGCTACATAAACAGAATAATAGGAAGTCGTCCCGTTACGACAAAGGATGCTCCATACTATAGCCCGCTGCGAATTTTTCGATGACTGTCTTCTCGTTGCTGTGTTGTTTCCGTTGTTTGTTCAATCTCATAAAAAAAAAGGAACTGGGAAGAGGTGCTATGGTTATCTTCTCATGTCATCGATAATCCAGCTGCGAGGCGGATTATGGAATGCGCTCCAAAGAAAATTAGAAAAATATTGCCTATATTTAGGGTTCTTGACGATCGCACAATGTCGTTCGTTGAGATAATACCAAAAATCGGGTACTGTCTTGTCGCCAGTACCGAAGAGGTAGTGAACAGCGTGGCCGCTGATCCACGTCACAGAGTTCGTTTTTGCTCTTGGGAAATAAATCTGATCGGGGAAAAGAAGTGATCGGGTAGTTATCCTGTCGGGAGTCGTGCGTGTGAGAAAAGCCAATATCTGACGCACCAAATACCAAACGTCCTTTGCCGACCCGCATTCGAAACGATGTTCATCCGTGTCAATCACTTGGCATGTGGCACACAAGGGTGAATCAGCTAGGTGGATGTGATGTAGGCGTGACTGGCACAACTGTTTCCCATTAACAGTTACGTACCATGCAGATTGCACGTTAGTATGAAGGGTGGTGGCACTCACTGCCTGCCACACAGCGCGCCACTTTGTGTTGGGGTGTTTGCTTTCAATCACATTCGGCGTCCTGTTCATTTGCATGGCAGCATATACCGCCCTCGTCATCATCGAGCGTGTGGGCAGTAGCGCGGTGCGGATGTAGCTTAATTCAAGGAAGAACTGGCTAATGTAGAAGAAAGGTGCTGGGATGTCCGATATCATCACAGGGGGTGCGAGTGAGATTGGTCGTAAGGCTTCCAGTAAGAGACTTGTGAGGCACGTCGGACTTCGTCGCCACAGTTGCAGGTGACAGCTGACGAACAGGGCCTTCGCTCTGTTCTGAACATGACAAAGGCCTAAACCCCCTCTGCTCCTCGGGAGGGTGAGGGACTCGTAACGAATCTTAAATAACATGCCCGTATTAACAAAGGATCCCAAAACCGCCAACATGCGGTGAGCCAGGATAGGTGGTACGGGGAGTATCTGTGCAAAATGGGGGATACGTGACGCCAAATAGACGTTAGCATATCGTGTCCGTTGCAGGAGGTCTAGATGTCGCAGACGGTGGTCACTTATTCCTGCTCTCATCTGATTCAATAAACGCCTGTAGTTAAGGGCTGTTGAACGCTTCATGTCAGATGTGAAATCAATGCCAAGACAGCGGATTATGGCACTGATTCTTAGCGGTGCGACACTCTCTTCGGGTAGGCCTCTGCCTATAGACAGGGCGTGTGATTTGTGGAGATTGAGATGGCTCCCCGATGCCGCGCCGTAGGTCGCCACCCACGCCAGTGCTGCACGAACTTCGTCATTATTGCGAAGAAGGAGTACCAGATCATCCGCATAGGCAGTGCAGCAAAAAGTGTGTCCACCAAGGGATATTCCAGTCAGACGTTGTCGGAGGCCGCAGAGGAGTGGTTCCAAGACGAGGGCGTACAATATCGCCGAAAGAGGGCAGCCTTGTCGCACCGATCGCTGGATCTGTATCGGCGGCGTAAGACGGCCATTATATAACACCTTGGACGTCACGCCGCGTAGGAGACGCATCAGTACATTAACTATGACGTCCGGATATCCCATGTGTCGCAGTACCTCCATCAAAAATGTGTGGTCGACTCTGTCAAAGGCCTGGCTAAAGTCGAGTGAGGCCAAAACTCCTGGCAGTTGGTGAGCTGTGGCTAGCGCGATCATATCTCTATATCGGCACAATGCAGAGCGAATATTATGGTCACCACCTAACGATGCCTGGTCCTGCGACACAACACATCGTACTGATCGCTTTAGGCGTGCCGCCAGAAGCCGGGTGAAAATCTTCAAGTCACTGTTGAGTAAGGTCAAGGGCCGATAGTCACTGATCCTGGATCCGCTTCGTGGTTTGGGTATAGGCACAATCAGTCCTTCTAGGAAGGCCCCAGGTATCTGCGTCGTGGGAGACATAAGATCGCGGCAAATATCAGTCCATGCTGGTGCCAGCAATTGTTGATACGTCCGGTAAAATTCCAGAGGAAGGCCATCAGGTCCCGGGGACTTATGAGCAGCCCCAGCCTGTATTGCTTCAATGATTTCCTCTTCCGTTACATCTGCAGTCAAATCCGCCGCCGCTGTCGGAGAGATCGAGCCATAAGTGAGTTGAGAGACTTCGGCGATCACCTCTGGGGGATGTCGATGTTCCGAGTACAGCCTAGTGTAGTGAGCATGAAGGGCGTTTCCTATGTCGCGCTGGGTATCAAGGCGTCGTCCGTCTTCCGTCGTGATAGCTTGGATCAGTGTCCTGCGTCGGCGCCGTCGTTCTGCAATGACGTGGTACATAGACGGTTCCTCCTGGGCCACTCTGTCTTGAGTGCGCGCTCTGACGATCGCACCCTCAAGGTGGCAACGTGTTAATCTGATGATCTGTGCCTTGGCACGGTTCACCGTCGCCTGCCGTGCAGGTGAGTACGGCAGTGTTGTACATTCCCTTAAGATGCTGAAGTAAAAGTCCATGGTATGTCTCTTCCATGCTGCAACATCTCGGCCGTAGCCTATCAAGGTCTTCCGGAGGGCTGGTTTGGCGCAGAGTAACCACCACGACAGTGTAGACCGGTAGGTACCACGCCGGCGGCTACAAGAGTCCCACGTGGTCTCTATAAGGCGGCGGCATTCCTGAGAAGCGAGGTGGGCGACGTTCAACTTCCAAAGACCACGGCTGTGCCACACCTTCTGGCGGCCGAGGGTAATAGCGCAGATGTAGGCCTCGTGGTCAGAAAAAGCTGTGGGCCAAACTTCGGCAGCTCTTGTCCCCACAGCTATGGAGCGCGAGATGTAAATCCGGTCGATGCGGCTGGAGGAATGGCTGGTGTAGTGAGTAAATCCGGGCCGATCGCCACAAACATGTTCCCACGAGTCCACCAATTGAAGATTATTTATAATTGTCGTAAGTTCTGCGCAGGGAGAATGATGTGGTAACTGATCCTTGGGTGCTTGGCTACAGTTAAAGTCCCCTCCCATTATCAAGGCGTCCTGACGGCCCATAAAGAGGGGCGTGATTGTATGAGCGAAAAAGGTGGATCGTTCGCGACGCCGACCAGATCCTGACGGTGCATAGATGTTAATAAGTTTGACTCCTTGGATAGTAAGAGCCATGCCTCTGGCGTCAGGGAGATATTCGACGTCTTCTGCGGATATACCTTCGCGGAGGAGGATCGCCACACCACTGCCATTGGCAGACGCATGTGAGACCCAAGTCGTGTAGCCATAGGGTCCCTTGAAGTCTGTGACATATACCTCTTGAAGGAGCGCAATGTCGATGTCTGCTGCGTTGAGCAGGTCCTGTAGCATCTTTAGTTTATGTCGGGCACGTATGTTGTTGATGTTAATCGTCGCCAGACGGTACGTTTGGTCAGCCAGGTCGGCAACTGGGTTGTGTAAGAGGCCAGGTGTGGGCGGCAGGGGCGGCCCCACAGAGGCTGACGATACAGCCGTAGTCACTGTCGTTGGTCGGTGCTGGGTACTGCCGCGGGAGCATCTCGGCCTTCGGCATCCTCCTGGTGCTGTGGCTCATCCTCGACATCATCCGCCCAAGAATCAGATGCAGCAATTGGTAACTGTTGATGAGTGCTGTCAGTAGAGCGCTCTCGCGCATGTTCAGTAGCAGAAGTGATGTTGTCAGACTGAGGCTCAGAAATTGTATCAGCCGTAGCATCGTGACGGGAAGGGTGAGCTGTGGTGGTAGAGTCCTGATTGTCGTCCGACGCCGGATGTTCGTCCGGGTCACACATCCGAAGCAAGCAATCATCGGATGGCGTATGGCGCCGTTTCTTGCGTTTGCGAGGGGACCGTTGTTTCCGGACATGTTGTTCTGAGTCAGAATGCGGGCGACAATCATCTGATGCGGTCTCCATTGGTAGGAAGGCAGAGGTCGGGACAATTTCCGTTTCTACTTCCATCTTCTCTTTAGGCTCGTCGTGGTGGCACAATTGATCACCGTCTTGAGGCAAGTCTGCCGATGACATCGTAGAGGGGGATATGCTGTCCCCCACACTGTCATCGACCACTGACTGCAATAAGGTGTTTCGATCCTGGGCAGGAACAGCTGTTGCGGTTGCAGCCGCTGCATACGTGATGGGGAGTGAAATAGGCGTCGCCGGGGATGGAACTTCACCAACCGGTGTCTGAGTCAGTCGGCGTTGAATGCAGGCCGATCTGACATGTCCTTCCTGGCCACAGCCGGCGCAAGTACGCGGTTGTCCGTCGTACATGACAATGGCTCTGCAGCCGCCAATTACTAAATAGGATGGCACATGCTTCGCCAGTTCAATCTTAATTTGTCGCACTCCATTTAAGACGGGGTACGTTTCAAACGTTTGCCATTTTTCAGCCAAGTGGCTTAGCACGTTGCCGTACGGTTTGAAAGCTGTCATCACAACATCTGGCGGGACTTCGAATGGCAGCTCGAAGACCCTCAGAGTGCGAAGGCCTAATCCAGCGTGGTCGATCGTGACAGTTCCTATGTGACCATCAGAATGCTTGAATTTAAGTCCATGAGCGTGTCGACACACAACATCAGTGCACGCCTTTTCATTGATCATTTTTATGTAGACGACACTTTGTGTTATAGAAAAGTGGATCCCAATGATGTCTTGAGGTGCAATATGAAGTTCTTCCCGGATGAAACGTTCAATGTCAAGTGCTCGAGGTCTTGCATAGTCCGCTTGAAATGTGATCTTAATGGTGGACTTGCGATACGAGTGCGCCATGGCACTACCGAGACACGGACGCGTGACACTCGCCGCAGCGGAAGGTAAACAGTAAACACTCGCGCGCGCGGTGCGCTAGCAGGGGACACAGGCACGACGACCTTGCCCCACCGCTGCTAACAGCGGACTGCCCCTTGACCACGGGTACTTACGTACTTCGCTGACATACAGGACTGTAAAGAATGCAGGAATTCAGGCTGCAAAAGCAAAAACAGAACTTCAAGGCAAAGGTCCAAAGTTTTTCTGTGTCTAGTTCTGAGTCAAAACCATTTTGCCGAATTCCACCAGGATAATACAGAATGATTTGAACTGCAACTGCAGTTCCAATAGTTTATATCGTAATCATTTTTTCTATGATGACATTTCTTCATGTAATATTTGCGTAGTTTTGATTAATTTAGTTTCTAATACCAAGTATGTTAAGTAAAATATGATATTTATGTGAATGTGTATAGGAACGTAACTGTCAGCATTTCTGGGCACAAACAATGAATTTAGCACATGTTCTTGATTTGTGGCCTTCAGTCCAGAGACTGGTTTGATGCAGCTGTCCACGCTGCTCTATCCTGTGCAAGCCTCCTCGTCTCCGAGTGACTTCTGCAGCCTACATCCTTCTGAATCTGCTTACTGTATTCATCTCTTGGTCTCCCTCTATGATTTTCACCCTCAACGTTGCCCCCCAGTACTAAATTGGTGCTCCCTTGATCCTCACAAGGGAACCTCCCCATCGCACCCCCCTCATATTCAGTTATAAGTTGGCGCAGTCGATAGGCCTTGAAAAACTGAACACAGATCAATCGAGAAAACAGGAAGAAATTGTGTGGAACTATCAAAAAATAAGCAAAATATACAAACTAAGCAGTCCATAGGTAACATAGGCAACATCAAGGACAATATGAGAACAAGAGCGCCGTGGTCCCGTGGTTAGCGTCAGCAGCTGCGGAACGAGAGGTTTTTGGTTCAAGTCTTCCCTTGGGTGAAAATTTTTTATTTTCAGACAATTATCAGAGTTCAGGCACTCACACATAATCAACTTCGCTGTGCAAAATTCCAGGACATGTTCAGATTTGCTTGGACATATGCAGGATTTGACGGTCTACACACGGAAAAATTTGAAAACCTTAAAAACATATGTTTTGACAGAGCACAGAGAAAACTGTGCGACTGTGAAACTGTTGCATTCATTTGTTGAAGTTTATGTGACACACTCTTATGTTTTCATCAATTTTTTGGAAGTGATTATCACATCCACAAGAAAACCTAAATCGGGCAAGGTAGTAGAATCTTTTCACCCAATCGCCAAGTGTGCAAGTTAGGTGGGTCGACAACATATTCCTGTCATGTGACGCACATGCCGTCACCAGTGTCGTGTAGAATATATCAGACGTGTTTTCCTGTGGAGGAATCGGTTGACCTACGACCTTGCGATCAAATGTTTTCGGTTCCCATTGGAGAGGCACGTCCTTTCGTCTACTAATCGCACGGTTTTGCGGTGCGGTCGCAAAACACAGACACTAAACTTATTACAGTGAACAGAGACGTCAATGAACGAACGGACAGATCATAACTTTGCGAAAGTAAAGAAAGTAAAATTTTCAGTCGAGGGAAGACTTGAACCAAGGACCTCTCGCTCCGCAACTGTTCACGCTACCCACGGGACCACGGCGTTCCTGCGCTAATACTATCCTTGATGTTGCCGATCGTGTGTATGGAGTACTCCGTTTGTATATTTTGCTTAGTTTTTTCATAGTTCCACACAACTTCTTCCTGTTTTCTCGATTGATGTGTGTTCAGTTTTTCAAGGCCTATCCACTGTGCCAAATTATAACTAAATCTGAGGGGGTTGCGATGGGGAGGTTCCCTTATCAGAACATGTCCTACAAAGCGATCACTTCTTCTAGTCAAGTTGTGCCAGAAATTTCCTCTACTCCCCAATTCTGTTCAGTACCTCCTCATTACTTACGTGATCTACCCATCTAATCTTAATCATTCTTCTGTAGAACCACTTTTCGAATGCTTCTATTCTCTTCTTCTGTAAACTATTTATCGGCCATGTTTCACTTCCATACGTGGCTACACTCCATACAAATACTTTCAGAAAAGACTTCCTGACACTTAAATCTACACTCAATGTTAACAAATTTCTCTTCTTCAGAAATTTCTCTTATTACCAAGGCCAGTCTACATTTTATATCCTCTCTACTTCGACATTTTCAGTTATTGTGCTCCCCAAATAGAAAACTCATCTACTACTTATAAGTGTCTCATTTTCGAATCTGATTCCCTCAGCATCACCCGACTTAATTCGACTTCATTCCATTATCCTGATTTTGCCTTTGTTGATGTTCATCTTGTATCCTTCCTTCAAGACTATGTCCATTCCGTTCAACTGCTCTTCCAGGTCCTCTACTGTCTCTGACAGAATTACAATGTCATCGGCAAAGCTCAAAGTTTTTTATTTCTTCTGCATGGATTTTAATTCCTACTACAAATTTTTCTTTTGTGTCCTTTACTGTTTGCTCAACATACAGATTGAATAACATCGGGGATAGACTACGACCACTGCTTCCCTTCTATGCACCTCGGCTCTTATAGCTGCATCTGGTTTCTGTATAAATTCTAAATAGCTTTTCACTCTCTGTATTTTATTCCTACCACCTACACAATTTTAAAGAGAGTATTCCCGTCAACATTGTCAAAAGCTTTTCCAAGTCTACAGATGCTAAAAACGTAGGTTTGCCTTGCCTTAATCTATCTGCTAAGATAAGACGTAGGGTCCGGATTGCCTCGCGTGTTCCAACATTTCTACGGAGTCCAAGCTGATGTTCCCCGAGTTCGACTTCTACCAGTTTTTCCATTCGTCTGTAAACAATTGGTGCTAGTATTTTGCAGCCATGGCTTATTCACATAGTTAGGTAATTTTCACACCTTTTGACACCTGCTTTTTTTGGATTGGAATTATTATATTCTTCTCGAAGTCTGTCTCATACATCTTGCTCACCAAATGGTAGAGTTTTTCATGGCTGACCCATCCAAGGTTATCAGTAGCTCTAATGGAATGTTGTCTATTGCCGGGGCCTTTTTTTGACTTAAATCTTTCAGTGCTCTGTCAAATTCTTCACGCAGTATCATACACACATCAAAAAAATTTTGCATCACCCCGGTTCCCAGAACTCCCGAAGATAGACGTTAACTGTGGATATTGAATCCCAGACACAGTCCCTTTGCCTGTTCAGGGATGTCACTAAACCCGCCAAAAAATGTAAACAACAATTCATGAGCAGCGCCTATTAGATGGAGGGGTCCGACAGCCAATCAGTTGCAGTCATTCCACCAGGAAGGACGTACATGGCTCGTGTTGTCTGTAGTTCAACCATCTAGGTCAATACTGCGGTTCGATCGTGTCCGAATTGTTACTTTGTGCCAGGAAGGGCTCTAAACAAAGGAAGTGTCTAGGCGTCTCGGAGTGAACCAAAGCGATATTGTTCGGACGTGGAGGAGATACAGAGAGATGACATGCCTCGCTCACGCCGCACAAGGGCTACAACTGCAGTGGATGACCGCTACCTAAGGACTATGGCTCGGAGGAACCGTGACAGCAACGCCACCATATTGAATAACGCTTTTCATGCAGCCACAGGACGTCGTGTTACGACTCAAACTGTGCGCAATACGTTGCATAATGCGCAACTTCACTCGCGACGTCCATGACGAGGTCCATCCTTTGCAACCACGACACCATGCAGCGCGGTACAGATGTGCCCAATAGAATGCCGAATGGACCGCTCAGGAATGGCATCAGGCCATGAGTGTCGCATATGCCTTCAACCGGACAATCGTCGGAGACTTGTTTGGAGGCTACCCGGTCAGGCTGAACGCCTTACTCACATTGTCCAGCCAGTGCGGTAAGGTGGAGGTTTCCTGTTGTTTTGGGGTGTCGTTATGTGTGTGGTGTCACCGCCAGACACCACACTTGCTAGGTGGTAGCCTTTAAATCGGCCGCGGTCCGTTAGTATACGTCGGACCCGCGTGTCGCCACTGTCAGTGATTGCAGACCGAGCGCCGCCACACGGCAGGTCTAGAGAGACTTCCTAGCACTCGCCCCAGTTGTACAGCCGACTTTGCTAGCAATGGTTCACTGACAAATTACGCTCTCATTTGCCGAGACGATAGTTAGCATAGCCTTCAGCTACGTCATTTGCTACGACCTAGCAAGGCGCCATTATCAATTGCTATTTATCTTGTGATGCATGTACCGTCAGACCGATGTTCACAAATTATGGATTAAAGTTAAGTATTTCAGAAGCTACGTACTATTTTTGCTACTATAAAGACCTGGTCCTGTTCCCGACCTCACGCCATCCTGCGTGAGCTTAAACGCGTGCCCTTCGGCCTCCCGTCCTAGTGGATTGGCTGTCTTGCCAGTCCACAAAAATGTGGGGCCAACGTACGCCGCTAGTGGTCACGGAAGGCACCATAACGGCTGTACGATACGTGGATGCCATCCTCCGACCGACAGTACAACCATATCTGAAGCATGTTGGCGAGGCATTCGTCTTCGTAGACGATAATTCGCGCCCTATTGTGTACGTCTTGTGAATGACTTCCTTCAGGTTAACGACATCGTTCGACTAGAGGGCCAGCTTTTTCTCCAGATATGAACCCCATCGAACATGCCTGGGATGGATTGGAAAGGGCTGTTTATGGACGACGTGACCCACCAACCACTCTGAGGGATCTACGCCGAATCACCGTTGAGGAGTCGGACAATCTGGATCAACAGTGCCTTGATGAATACAGGCATGCGTTAATGCAAGAGGACGTGCTTCTGGGTGTTAGAGGTACCGGTGTGTACAGCAATCTGGACCACCACCTCTGAAGGTCTAGCTGTTTGGTGGTACAACATGCAATGTATGATTTTCATGAGCAATAAAAAGCGCGGAAATGACGTTGATCTCTGTTCCAATTTTCTGTATAGGTTCCGTTAACTCTCGGAACCGAGGTGACGCAAAACATTTTTTTGATGTGTGTATCTCTCATTTCATCTTCATCTACGTCCTCTTCCATTTCCATATTATCGCCCTCAAGCACATCGCCTTTGTATAGACCCTCTACATCTTCCATCTTTTAGTTTTCCAGTATTTGCTTAGGACTGGGTTTCGATCTGAGCTCTTGATATTCATACAGATGGTTCTCTTTTCTCCAAATGTCTCTTTCATTTTCCCGTAGGCAGTATCTATCTTACCCCTAGTGATATATGTCTGTATCTCCTTACATTTGTCCCCTAGCCATACTTGCTTAGCCATTTTGCACTTCCAGTCAATCTCATTTTTAAGATGCTTGTATTCCTCTTCGCCTGCTTCATTTACAGAATTTTTTATATTAGCTCCCTTCATCTATTAAATTCAATATCTCTTCTGTTACCCAAGGCTAGGCCTCGCCTTTTTACCTACTTGACCCTCTCCGGCCTTCACTATTTCATCTCTCAAAGCTATCCATTCTTTGTTTACTGTATTTCTTTCCCCTGTATTTGTCAATCATTACCTAATGCTCTTTCTGAAACTCTTTACAACCTCTGGTTCTTTATCCAGGTCTCATCTCTTTAAATTCCTATCTTTTTGCAGTTTCTTCAGTTTTAATCTACAGTTCGTAACCAATAAATTGTGGTCAGAGTCCACATCTGCCCCTGGAAATATCTTAGAATTTAAAACCTGGTTGCTAAATCTCTGTCTTACCATTATACAATCTATGTGAAATCTTCCAGTGTCTCCAGGCTTCTTCCTTGTATACAACCTTCTTTCAAGATTCTTTCATGATTCACGCAAAATTCTACCATGCGGCATCCTCTTTCATTCCTTACCCCCCGTCTATATTCACCTACTACTTCTCCAGCTCTACCTTTCCCCACTATCGAATTCCTGTCCCCCATGACCATTAAAATTTCATTACGCTTAACTATCTGAATAATTTCTTTAATCGCATCACACATTTCTTCTATCATCTGCGGAGCTAGTTGGCATATAAACTTGTACTCCTGTGGTAGGCGTGGGCTTCGTGTCTATCTTGGCTTCAATAATGCGTTCACATGCTGTTCGTAGTAGCTTACCCGCTCTCCTGTTTTTTTTTTTTTTTTTAATTCATTATTAAACCTACTCCTGCAATACCCCTATTTGATTTTGTATTTATAAACCTATATTCACCTGACCAGAAATCTTGTTCCTCCTGCCAACGAAGTTCACGAATTCCCACTATATCTAGCTTTAACCTATCCATTTCCCTTTTTAAGTTTTCACGAGAAAGAAAATTTACCACATATAAAATTTTAAAGTGTAATTTAATATTTTACTACAATACTTGAGGGCCGAAGTCCAGTATATTGTACCACTTATACTGTGAAAAAGTAATACTAATTTTTTTTAATTTTAATATGTAATTTGGGTATATTTGGTTACATAAAGAAAGTGTTGGGATAAAACTGGAGAAAAAGACCTCTGGGTGTGAAGAGAATACCAAAGGAGACGTCGTGGCTGACTCATCATTGCTCAGCCAAAACCGTTGAGGATAGGAACATGAGATTTGCGTGGGTGTTGATCTTGTACTGTAGGCATCATTTAAAAAGGGATTTTTCGAAAGCCCCTATGAGGGTGAAATACGGTATGAAAGGTTTCTTAAAAACGAGTCGAAGCAGTTTGGAAACTAGAACTACGAAAATTGATATTTGAATTTGGTTTCTCAGTTAGAAATAAAAGAAATACGTCTTTCAGAATTCTTGGAAGTTTAACGTCTAAGAGGGTGAAATAGTGGATGAATTTGTTTTAAATAAATCATTATTAGAGAAATACCATAACAACTTTAAAGCTACACCTTTGAGAACTGGAATTTGACTTCTCGGTTCGAAATTGAGGCGCTAAGATGGTGGCACTTGGGATGGAAAATTTTATGAAAGTATTTCAGTATGAAAACATTTTTGAAGTTAAATCTATGAAAACTTGTATTTGGCTTTTCGTTTAAAAATGAAAAAAAAAGAAAATGCGTGTTTCTGTGTTTTTGAACCCTATGGGTTGAAAATTACGTCATATTAAGATATTTTCAAATCTGAATCA